>NC_046223.1:101442702-101746329 GCF_009819885.2 Catharus ustulatus | reverse complement strand
AGTTTAAAGAGGGCAGAATCTACTTAAATGTGTCACTGGGAGTTTGGAATTGCATTTTCACATTTTGCTTTCCCCAGTTTTGTCTTTTTAAACCTCCTGACTAGTATGAACTTTGAAAACTCTGCTTGCTGTCCCAGTCCCAAGAACAACCTCCCACTTCACTGCTCCTTAACATCCCTATAGTATCCATCCTTCCATGCTCTGTCTGCCAATCTGCTCATTTATTTTCATTTTTAAGCAGGGAATAGAGGGGTATGGGTGTTTTTGATGTTGTAAGGCAGCTGCTTCGGGTAGTGGGCTTTTACCTGAGAAACCACAAACAATTCAGAGCATCTCTGCCTGCACAAACATAAATCCTTTTCACCCAGGAGCCTCCCAAATCCCCCCCTCCCATCTGTAAAATCCCTCCCTGACAAAAGCACAATTAAGAAAATAAGTGCAGCTAGTGCAGCTACCCATCACCTCTGAGACCATGGTTTTACACGAGGATTTTGCTGGTGGGAAGTAAATTTTAGAAGTTTCATCCCCCTTTTTTCCTTCTCACCTGCTCATTTCTTTCTCTGTTACCCCACTTCTGGTGGGGGAAGCTTATCAGTCCTTCAGCAAGGCTAATGGATTCATCACTACAACTGCTGACAGCTGGAGTGATGCAGTTTCATAAACAAAGGAAAATAATACTTGAAGGGTGGGAGAGAGTGTCTATTAGCTTAGATCATTCCACTCAACCATTTTTTAGTATGGTCATCCACAGAGTTGAATTGCCACATCTGAGTACCAACACAGATGGAGAAGACTACTTTTAAACTGGCTTTGCAACTTGAAAAATTATAATGTGGAATCTCAGCCTGGTTTCTTGGGTGTGTGGAGTAATATACATTCAGGAATCACGTTACACCTGACTGAAAGGCAACCAAATCTGTTGCATAACTACTGCTTTTGGGAACATAAGATAACAGATTCTGGTACAACCTGTATGGAGAGGTTGAGACTTGTGCAAGGGCTGACTCCTCACTTTCTGCTCTCAGCAGCATTGAGGCATGGCAGATTTTATATGCTCCTTACAAAGGCAATTCTGTTCCTCCCCTTCTGAAAACAGGTGCCAGAAAAAAAACAAAAATCTTAGACAGTAGCAAAAAAGATAACTGAAGAAGCATAAAGCCTTCCATGGAGGTGAGAACAAAATAAAGTAGATGACAAAACTGTGGAAAGGGGAAAATTCTAGAGGGGTAGGAAAAGCGCCCAAGAAATGTTGGGTGTTGTTGAGATGGTACATAAGGATGGTTGCTCAAAATTTCATCCCAGTAAAAAAAAAAAAAAAATGGCTCACTAAAATGAGTAAGATGTAAACTGAATACAAACAAAAAGAAGTACATTTTCTCACCGTGTCTAATCAAGGTGGGGAACTTGCTGCTGCAGGATGGTACTCAAACCTCTCTTTGATTCAAGGGGAGAAGGAACAAGGAATATAAATCTAGGAATGGAAACATCTAGAAAGCAAACTTGGCACAGGAGGCCTCTGAGGTTCAGCTTGGAGGAGTGTGCTTGGGGAAATATCAGTGCATGTCTCCACCTTGCTCTGCACTGCCCCAGGCACCCACCTTGTCCCTGCCAGAGGTGGGACAGCAGGCAGGATGGGTTTGGACCTCGTTCAGCACACCTGTTCTGATGTTCTGCAGCACCACAAAATGTCTCATTTGGCAGGTGTCCTTGTGTTTCTGTGTGTTGTTACGCTCCTACAGGGACAAGGCAGCACCTCCATTGTATCAAAATAGTGCCCACACGAAATAGAGTGGACCTGCATCTACATCCCAAGCTAGGGAGCAGAGAGGGATGTTTCCTGTCCCTGGAGCCAGCACAATTGGGAACCAGTGAATCTGGTCCTCCTTCCCTGTACAGGAAGGACTTTCAGGGAGTAAGATAAGAGTAGAGGGCTCTGTTCTGTCACTCACTGACTGGAAGCTAAGGGAATTTGATATTTTTCGGGAGATAATACAGTTAATCCACCCAAATAGTAGTTTTGGTGTGGTTGGTTCCAGCTATAACCTCTCAAGTACTTGACCACATATGTTTGTAAAATACAGATCCTCTTAGAGCTTATTTGAGTTTCTCACAAAGAGCATTTAGTGACCTAAAAATTAATACCTTTAATAGATGTGCAAAGACACTAAATGTCATAGCCTATCAACACTGGTAAAGGAATAAAGAAATGGATATGTGCTGGTGTTCGGCTAAAACTTCTGTTTGAATCCCTACAAAAAGGAAGTACCAGAAGAAAAGGCTTATGTTAATTTGTATTTTACTTTTAAAAACAATCTCGTAAGGTTTAATGTTGCACTATCACACAGTTCTTATTTTGCATAAATACATGATGATTATAGCTGTATAACCTTGGCAACATACTGTCCTCATGAGGCAGCCTGAAATAGAAGAGAAATGCAGATTATACTATACAACTGCTCTTTTGGGAACAATATTTTATTATGTTTTATTTCCTTTCCATAAAATTCAAAGAAAATGAAGGTAATTTGGGTTCCACAAAACCAATGATAAGCTATTGGAGCAGATTCCTAAATCATGCTCAGGCACAGCCCTACAAACAGGTGTAGGCTAAGGTGGGTGAGAAGATCAGGCTAGACTCATGAACATCTTGAATCTGACCTTCCGAATGTGGACTTGGAGATTTCAAACAGGAACTTGTTTAAAAATGAATAATTGTTTGAAAATTGTGGGGCCAAATCTCAGATACAGGAAATAACTTTATGCTGTAGCTTACTGTTGGGTAGAAAATAGCACATGGGGGAAAAGAAGTACTAAAAATGCAGGGTCCAGTCGTTCATTAGTTTGTTCAGCCTGAGAATGTGGCCCAGGGAGTCTCTCAGGCTGGCCATTAGGGCCATTGTAAAAGCCATTAGGATCAGCCTGTGATGTCAGTGATAAGCTCAGCTTTCATTTAATAAGACAAAATAAAGGCCTTTTTCATGGTGGAGATAGAATCTCAGCCAGCTTGCCTGCCACTGAAGGAAAACAAAACTAAAAACCTTTCATATAGGCAAGCAATTTTCTTTTTTTTTTTGACACTAAATTGACTCCTGGTCTATTATCCAGGGCAGACTAAAATGTCACTTCTTATACCCAAGCCAGTACTCATTTGTTTAAGAGAAGTGTTTTCTGTTTAGAGCCTCATCAGAAGTAGGATGAAAATGTTCCAGAGAGCAATGGTGTCATGCACCCTAGACATACAACTTATGAGTTTTGCCTATGTGAGGACAAGAGGGCTAAGCCCTTCACCATAACATGACAATATAAAGCTAAACAGATCGTTTGATGAATCAGTGATATAATCTCTGAAAAATCCCACAGGAGGGAACCTTTGCTGCTAAGGAATGGTGTCGCATCAGTTTTATCATTGAAGGACTGGTGCTTTTAGTCCTTGGCATCAATGAGTGAAAGAGTGCTTGAATTTGGCATATGAATTCCCACATGATTTGAGCATCTGCCTGAACGGTACCTTTCTGGTTAGCACAGATGTATTATTCGGGAATTAAAATAAATAGCAAAACAAATTTCTATTTTTCAGCTTACTTTCTTCCTATAACCTGTGTTGAAGTAATAAATTTGTCAGGTATAAAAGGTGCTGATGTTTCATTAAAAAGGCAGACATTAAAAAGGCAGTAGGGTAACTCAATACTTGTCTGTGGGACATGCATCTGCAGGGTTATACTCCTGTTCAATCATGGGAACACCAGATAACACTGGCAAATGCCTTGTCTGCAGTTTACTACTCAAGCATCTTTAAATCTGTTTAATGCCATAATATTTAACACAAAAGTTCCTTCAGTGATGTTAAAGATGACACTAGCAGCCTAAAAAAATGACTGAGAAGTTTTGAGTTCTCTATGCAGGCTAGCCTTGAGTAATTACAAACCAAATGTCCACCTGGCTGGAGCTGGTTTGACTCATTAAAGGACAAATCAGTGACTGGCCACCAGACTTCCCAAGTATCAGCACTGGTGTCTTCAGTGCCCATCTCCTATTTGACCATAAATTTACTGAATGGTTGTCAGTAACTGCAGTGACAGACTGCCTGGAGGCCATGTGAGACTGCTGTGACCAGTTGAGATAAAGATGACACTGCGTCCTGTTTCCAGAGTGGATTCCTGCATGCACAAGTTTTTGTGAAAGTTGAAGCCCTTTTTACAGTGTGTGAGGACTTTAAGAGCAAATACGGGCAAAAATGGGACTTCAGAAAGAGTGAAGACATCTCTTTTTGATGTCTCTTTAAACAGAAGCAGCATGACCTCATAAAGGGAAATCATCTAAGGGGAAGGATGTGACAGAAGCTGCAGCCACAGCTACACTGGCAAACCGGAGATGGGCTGAATCATGGAATAAAAGGTGTTTTGTGCACATAAGCCTGAACTGTCATTTGCACACCCACTGAGCTTGAGTCATCCATCCCAGATAGACATTGACACTATCTGTTCAAGAAGGCAAGGGGACTAACACTGACAGTGTGCTAATGTGGTTCTGTCCCCTATATTCCACATACAGAACATTGGATTTCTCCTTCTTTCTTAGTGCCATTATTTCCCAGCTGTGGAATGATCTTCAGATGAGATAGACAGAAGATTCAAGGTGCAGCAGCAAGATGCTTTTTATAGAATGAGTCAGAAGGGAGTACAAAATGGAATGGTTTGGGCCTTCAGACTTTTGTGCCTGTCCCATCAAAGCAAAAGGAGATAAGGAGCATGGAGAGGAGGAAAGGAAGAAATACATTTCTTACACTTCCAAATACAAAATCATAGTTGCTGGCTTTATGAGTGACAGGAAGAAGAAACTATAATTTGTGTGATTTCAATATGACATTTGATAGATATGTTAATCTGTGTGTGTTATTGGCAGTATGAGAATCTATCACTCATCCTGGTCATGGTTTGAAGTGAACTCATACAGGATTCTTGTTCTAGAAGTAGAATAAGTAAAAATATCATGTTGGTGCGAAAAATAAGAAAATAAGATGAACAAGCTTAAAAGTTAAAAGCATATTGATAATCTCCTGTCTCCATAAAGAAAAAAGTAAATAAGATATCTGATGCCTAGCACGCCACACATTTTGTTTCAGAGGAAAATCTGTCAGATGTAATTCTGATTTCCAGAGGACTGCAAACAGGCATGCGTGTTCCACCTGATCTTTCTAAGAAAATATATCTTATCATATGGACTGACTGGGCTATGGTACTTCCAACCAGGGAAAGAAGGTGCCAATGATCCAGTCTATTTGAGTTTCTGGTGTTTTTTTGTAGCCAGTGGGAATGAGAGAGGATGATCTGCATTTTCTACTTATTCTATTAGTTCAGAAATTCACTTAGTCCTAAGGATCTTAAAATTTCTTCCTTCCTTTTGAAGGATTTCTGCAGAGTGCACTCAGAGGTGATGCAGATATTGTCCATACAGTTCAGTTACAACTTTACAGCCTCACATAGTGCATGAAATAACTCATTAAACAATGTGTTCTATGTGCAGAGCTAAGGTCTGCTCTCACTTGCCAGATGTGACACTTGCCCATCACAACAATTATCAGCAACATTGGTGCTGGTATTTGTGCTGGTATCAATATTACACTTCAAATCACAAGCACAGCAAAAGGCTCTACTGATGACTGATGTCAAAACACAGCCTCACTTTTTGTATGCAAGACACCCAATTTGTTTTCTCACTGTTTGGAATTAATAACAACAATAATATTAATAATTCAAAGTGTCAGGAAAGTAGTAATTGCTTCAGAAGTGTATGGAAACAAGCAGTTAATAGACTGAAGAATTCAGAAACAGATAGCTAATATTACTGAACAAAGTTTAATAGTATCAGCAGAACTATGTGCTTGTCTGACTCTCATTTCTTTCCCATGCACAAAAGCCTCATCTCTTTTTAGAGAGGTATTTCAGTCTGTAGTGTTCAGATTGGATTTCCTGGAAATAGAATCTGGGCCAATTATGATAGTTTTCTTCATCTATATTTAAAATTAATTTGAAGGAAATGGTGACACTTAAATGCACCTGGCTGATTAAACCATAGTCTGTAGCCAACTGGAGTTAGCAGAAAGTCTTATATTGATTTTAGTGGAGCTCAGACCATGATATTTAATCCATTTTGCTTATTGGTCTCATTTATCCCATGAGTGAACACAAGTTGAAAAAAGAGATTGGATACAAGTGAAAAAGGGCCCAGTGAAAGTGTTTTAGACTCTATGTGAAAGAAAAAAACCAGATTGTTAGGTGGTATTGGACTTATCTAAGAATAAGTAAAATATCTCATGCTGTTTCTTTTGTCCTTTTCTCTTCTTTTAGTCCATTCCCTCTTTTCTGGGTGAGGACTGTGTTTTTACTGCACAGCAGAAGCATTTAGCACATTGTGGATTCTTCTGAAATCCAAGCAATAACAAAGGATGATGCATCATTCTGAAGTCTTATGAGTAGATACATAGAGCCAGAAAAGGGTTTACAGAACATTATTATTGACATCATTGTTCTGGGAGCTTTCAGAGATTTTATAATTACTCTGAGATTTGATAATGAGCTCAAAAGGACACTAAGCTTCATTTTTTCTTAGCATTTCTTTCATATAGCCTTTGCCATAATCTGGAATTCTAGAAACATGTAGGAATCAAAAAACCCGTTGGTTTAATAAGTGTTCGTAGATGAGTTGAACAGCTAATTCCAGACTGGACACATTGAACAATACAGTATATGAGCTATACCTTCTTGTGAGGTTCTTCAATACCAGAAGAAACAGGATCCCAGATTTTTGTGAGGACTTCAGGGCATGGTTGAAGTAGAAGAAACATATGAATGTGCAGTTCTGAGTCTTTTGAAACTCCTAAGAGAAACTCCCCTGGATACTTCATTCTGCAGTTATGGAAAGCTGAAAGTTGAGTTTCCTTGAATATGCACTTGTAAAATTCTTACTCTGTTTAAATCCAAGTGGTACAGACAGGTTCCACTGAAGCTGGAGAACTTCTTGCACCTTGTAGACAATCAGGCCATGTGTGATGCTAGACTAGAATTGTCCCCAATCTGTATAGAAACATCTAGTCCTTTTATGAATCCCACTGTGTATACCATATCTTAGGAACTGAGCTTCAGTGAAGAAAACACTCAAAAATGTTCAAGGGAATTTAACTCCTTAAACAGCACTTCAAACTCAAAATATTCACAGTTCTTTCAGGTAAGCAGAATTTCTCCCTGTTACTTACCAAACATTTAAAAATACAGTTCCTTGTGGCCAAGTGCACCTCTCAGGTTCTGTGCTGCTCAGCCTTCCCCAACACCCTCAACACAGAGATCACACCAAGCAGAGCACCGTGTTATAGAGCTCGTTGTTTGCAGACCTGGAGAGGCTGGCTGTGACTTAGTGCTGCTCTCCACTTTGGGCAGTTTTTGTTTTGCTTGATTCAATATGAAGTTAGAAGTGAGATATTGCTGTGATTTCAACACAGCACTAGACGATACATAGGTGACACGGACTAAAGCATACAGACTTTGTTCACAATAGCATGTGATTAAAATAGAAGGGAAACAATTTTCATTTTTAAAAAGAGATCTCCTTCACTCACTTTTCTCAGAAGTAAAAGCAGAAATTTTACGGTTGCCAATAAACAATTTTAGTAGAAGTAAGAAATTACCAATCCTGTCTGAAGAAAGTACTGTTTTTGTTATATAATTAACCAAATGCCACATCTTCTCTATAAGCTCAGTTTTTCTGATTTTTAAAATTATTTTTCTTTTATTTCAAAATAACTTAGGAAGTTAGAGTGTTTCTATTGCTTTTAATTGAAAAAATCATCTTTTTGGCAAGAGGATGCATATTGATAGGTTTTTCCTAAGTTTCCTTCTGTACTGCCACCTTCACTAGTTCATTCACCTTATAGCATTGAGGATAACATGCAGGTGATTTTAGAGAACCGTCAACCCAGAAAGAGCAGTCAGATTATAAAATGGAATGCCCTTGTTTGGGGGAAGTAGAAGGATAGAATCACAGAGTGAGTCAGGCTGGAAGGGACCGCAGTAGATCATCCAGTCCAAGCTCCCTCATCAAATAGGGTCATCCTGCAGCACATGGCACAGGTTTGTGTCCAGCTGATTCTTGAATAAAGAGAGAGACTCCACAAAGCCTCTGGTCAATCTGTTCCAGTGCTCAGTCACCCACACAGTAAAGAAGTTCTTGCTCATGTTCAGGTGGAACTTCCTGTGCATCAGTTGCTCCCCATTGCCTCTTGTCCTATTGCTTGGTATGACCAAGAAGAGCCTGGTCCATCCTCTTGACACCTTCCCTTCCAAAGCTTTGTTTGCTTGCACTGAATTTTGGACACTTATCTGACAGTCCCCACTAACCCATAGGGGCAAAGCGAAACAGAAAAACACTTTCAAGAAAGTAATGGTTAAAGATCTCCAGCTGCTTACTTCTGATGCCTGTTCAGTAAACCCAACCAGCTCCATCCCTAACCTCAGAGAAGTAGTGAAGGTCAGGTTGAAAGATTCCAGGTTTAGGAAAAACAGGCCATTCCAAAACCTCTAAGGTGACAATGCCATCTTTTGCATCTCTGTGAAAAAGTTTCTGAAGCAATAGAATTCAGGGGATAGAGGAGGATGCATTATCAGCTGAGATGTGCTGTGATGACCTTGCAAGTGCAGCACTTTGATAACTCTACAGACATAAGTCTTGACCTCACTGCTCAAAAGGTTTGTTTGCACTTTGAGCAACTGGCATATTGCCTTGCTCTAAAGCAAAACAGATGGAAAGACAAAATTTTTTACAAACAAGAGTTTGAGGTATGTGTAACATTGGTGATATTGTCTTGTGGTGAAACCACAGTGTCTCACCTTCACAGCTGTCTTTATTCTGGGACAGTCCAAACATGCTAATCGCTCCTAAATGAAAACTCACCCATCTTTGACAGTAAAGTCCATGCATGTATTGGTCAGCAATAACCACAGCTAACAACTGTTGAGTCTCAGATTCTTCGAAATCTAGCAATATTTAACTGGCAATGTTACTTAGGTAAAGAAGATATTCAAACAATCATTGCATGAAACTAAAATTTATAGTCCTTTTGTGAAACCTGCAGGAGTGGTGATAAGCATAGGAATAGAGTTATATTTAATTCTATATCAAAACTGTTCCTCCTCAATCGTTCATATTATTTTGCTGCTTTGGTCCTACACCCCACAGGATGTGTCACTTTGCACAAAGGAACTTACCTTCATCCTGTTTGGGTCTATCTTCCCCTCCAGAATATCAGAGTTTGCAAAGCTCCTTGACTTCAGCAAGAATTGTTGCTCTCATAAGAGATAAATACCTGATCTCAAAGCTTTCTGAACATCTAATATTTCTACAGCAACACCTGTACTGCTTAGGACATTCATCCCAGTACCTGAACCCCAAACTCTGTGATTCTGAATGGCTCATAGCCATGAACATTACTGCTAACAGCTTCAAGAGCAAAAGGGTTGCACCTAAAGTGTGCACTATTTGAGCCAGATTTCTGCTGGCCCACCTGTGGGGATTTGGTTTGTTTGTTTTGGTTGAATGGTTGTCTGGCTTTTTGTTTGTTTTCCCAGTTCAAGATGTTTGAAATTATGTGAGAAGTGTTTTACAGCCCAACAGAGCAAATGTTCTCGAAATTGCCACCAGCTTTCATCCCAGAAAGGTCTAACTGCTTTACTCTGAAAGAGAGCTTAGGTGTGAAGTACATTCACAGAGAGCATGATGAAGAGATTGGAATGAAGAAGAGAGCTCACTTTTATGCTAGTGTAGACACAAATACACTTAAAAGATATTCTAATGGATGTTTTACAAGTATCTAAATAAGTAGATATGAGTCTTGAATCACGGATATGTTTATGGACTTCCTTTTCCAAACTAGCTATATCTTGGTCCAAAAAATAGTTCCTGTCAGACAACAATCTTTTTGGATTCCTTGCTCTATTGGACTATCTCAAATGCAGATATTTCCTGTAATGCAGGAAATCCCATTTAATTGTAAGAAAAAGATTTTTTTATTTTAAGCATGATCAAACACTGGCAAAGGTTGCCCAGAGAAGCTGTGGTGTTTCCATCTCAAGAGATATTTAAAACCTAACCAGACATGGTCCTGAGCAACCTGCTGTAGGTGACTCTTCTTTAAGGAGGGGTATGATTTTATCATTCTATGATTTTTTTTTATGAGGAAAATTCTTTCTTTCATAGTTAAAGGCACAAAAACTTCCTAATATAAAAAGTGGTCAAAAAGCGTTGGTTCATGCCTTCATGCTATGCTGGTGTTCAAACAGACCAATACTTAACACAGTGGGAAAAGAAGAAAGCTGGGCAGCTTAATCCATCTTTTCCCACCTTCTTTCAGCTACTTATTAACTCCCATATTTTGTATTCAGAGAAGTAATTCAACCATTAAGTTTCACTTGGTCTAGATGCTCTCTGTCAATGTTTCTACTAATGGAAATAAAACAAAGAAATTACATTACTAATTGTACACATGCATCACAGTTCTTCTCTAAATGATATCCTGCAGTACAGGTAGATGTCCCTGAACATTCTTGTGCTCTGTGCTGGTTTTCCCTCTGACCAACTGAGGGTGAATGTGGACAGTCAAATGCTGCATGAAATATTTTAATCGCCATAAATGGCTATTAAATTTGTTCTCATAAACCGTGGAGTAGCACTGATAAAATGCAGTGGAATTGTGATATTTTTAACACTTTGGAGAACTTTTATTTCTGAAAAAATTCTACATATGACCTATTTAATTTCCTTAAGATAAGTGTGTTGTGTCTACAAATTATAGATCTGATGAATAATCAAGTAGCATTTTGTATTTATCTAGATGGATTGAATAACTCATAGTACAGAAATAGAACAATAGTTTTAATTTTCCCAGAATTTTAAAGACATTCAGATGCAAATTCAGATTTTATGGACCTAAAGACACATTCATTATTAATTTAAAAATATTTAAAATAGCTGCAATTAAATCATCTGGAAAACTTAAAGAATATAAGATTAGTGACATCATAAATCAAATTAAATAGTTTAAAAACATCTCCTCAACTTCATACAGATGGCAGTCCCATATAAAGGACAGTTCATTCCTACTGCAAATAATTTTGAGATCTACATGAAATAATGAAGAACTTGCCTTAATTTTGCATTGATTTGAAAACAAATTTTCTTCAGGGTCTAGATCCACCAGTAACTTGGAATATCTTCATTACAACAATGTGTCCTAGATTTTAAAAATAGCACTGGATAATGATATGTCGTGTCCTGTCTTCTGCAGTTGCATGTTGATTACAGAATGTGAGAGACCTTATTTCAAGGGTCCAGGTCTGTCTAAGAAGATCTGCATGGCTTGAGGATCAGGTCTACCCCAGCCTGTGGCACATGGCAAAGGTGGACCAGAGTATGCGGTAGAGAGAAGGACAAGACTTTCCTCACAGGTAGCAAAATTGTTGAGTTGAGAAGAGCAGTAACAGCTAATTTATTTGCAGCTTAGATATTCTTTCACAGAGTCTTTTAGTATCTTGAAAACTAATTGCAGAATGAAAGCTTTACTTTAACTCTGAATTCCAGGAAACATGTCTTTTCCTCATTCCCACCTGATCCTTTTGAAACAGTTCAATTGCTGTCCAGTGGTGAAAGCTCCCAGTGGTGAGGCCATAATTTCATATATCTTCAGGATACAGAGAAACACTTAAGTATTAATCACCCTTCTCTTTAAGACAGGAGTTGAGTGTCTTCTGCTAATGGCTTACAGAGTTCAAAGGCACTTATATTCCACAGCAATTAAGTGAAATGGATAATGAACTACATTTATTGGGGTTCTTTCTTTTGTCATGCTTATTTTTCCCCCATGTAATTCATTGATTTGCACAAAGATATTCCTGACTTATTTAGTCTTTGTACTGATTGTTGACCCTGCTAAAAAGAGAATTAATTAACGTCAGATGCAGTGGAGAATCACTGCCTATCAAATGGGATTGACATCATCATCTCCTTTCATCTTGAGTGCAAAAATGTCAAACAATCAAAATAAATTTTGAGTACTTTCAAGCAGCACTATTTTCAAAACAGTGACCCTTCTGAATCCAGAACAGACCTCTATTTAGCTTTTGATCATGCCTAACCTTAAAAAAATATTATAAAACCTCTTCTTTAAAAAATTAAAGTGACAGTATGGTGGGCAAAACTAATCCTTTGTGTTATACTTATGATTGAAAGCTTTAAACTTGCTGCCACCCTTTATAGAAAAACAATGAAAACTGCTGGCTATACACTTTTATTGCTTCAATTGCCACACACTATTTTTTTTCTACTAAAATTTTTTCACTAGGTACATAACTGAAGTGGCACATTCTTTATCAACCTTTGCATTTTCTGGAGGAAAATCTCAATTAATTAATGTGTCTAAGAAATGCAACTATATTTCTCTTTAGAGTTGAGTTTAGACACACTGAATGATGAACACTTTTAATATGCCATAAGAGGAAACCATGTTTTCATAAAACCTTATTGACAAAAGCTGATAATTGTGTGCTTGTTGGAATCCTATTATTGGATTTTTAAAAAGAAAAATGACAAAGCAGCCCTTTAAAAATCCTTCAGAGCCTTCATTAATGATATATGAGTTTTTTCCCAGTGAATGTATCTTCTTTTTCTTTTTTTTTTTATTACAGCATGCACAGACTATTGGATGACAAATATTTCTCATTCATTGTTTTGCTAGCAGTTACCAGTCCTACAGCTCTTGTGCTAAGTAGTTAAAAGGAAACTGGTATTGAGCAAAATGTAAAGCTCTGTGAGCAAAGTGAGATGAAAATAATGTGGAATACAGTTCCAAAGAGATGGCTTGTGTGCATGCAGATTATCCCCTAACAGACGAGAGAGTGCAATTTGCACTTTTTACCGGGAAAGAGAAGGAAGGAGAAGGAAGTAAAAAACAAACTGGCTGACCTCTGCTGAAAATATCTGTGCAATGACTGCTGCTTGCTCTACAGATTGACGGCTTTAGCTCACCTTTTCTTTCTGGTCCTATTTTGCTTTTGCACCTACTCACTCAATAAGCCTTGTAAGTAGCTTCTTGCACGTATCAGCACATATAGTCCAGTGAAAGACTGTGTTTTAAATCCTAAATAAATTCCCATATGATCAGCCAAATTGCAAGGCTAAGAAATATTTTTTTCAAGTAAAATCAAATTAAAATAATATAGTCATTTCTTCTATAAAAGTTACCAGCAAATTTAACCAAAAGTTACCTGTAACTATAACTAGTCACATTTGGGGAGGGAAAAAAAAATCTAAACAGGAAACTAACATTAGGGACACTCATTTTAAATTTTGATCACATCTTAATGTAGAGTAGATCTGACACAAAAAGCCTGCCCTCAGTGAAGTAATATGGGATCGTGTAGAAATTTTAAAATGCTTCTGTCCACCAATGTTAACTCATTTTATTCGTGACATTTTGACATTATCATGATCACAATTGTAAAATGCTGGTGCACCGTCTCAGAATTTTTGCCAGAGCTTTAGATAAAGGAGGGAGTAGCATCAATATTGGTGGAGTGAGCACTACATCTAGTTACTGACAAAAAATAATATTAATCATGAATGTTTTCATAGAAGATTACATAAAAATTATTTTTTGCTCAGAGTCATATTAATCAGGTTTTTGGGGTTTTTTTGCTATTTCATTTAATCTGAGTTATCTCTTTCTTTGACCATTTTAACAAATTTTTTATTAGAAGTAGTTGCAGATAAAACTTGCATATCAGAAATTATTGATTAAAGCTGAGAAAAAAAAATCTTAGTCTTACATAAACATTAGTCCAGATCCCAAATATTTTCAATTTAAAAAAAATTATTAAAAGGAGGGAAAATAGATTATTTATGTACCTGTTTTCCAGGCAGGTCAGGATCTTTGAGTAGACCTTTCACGTAATCTCATGAATTCAGAGGGTGAAAAGTACCTTGTGGAGGTCAAGATCCTTCAACCCCACTGCATACTGCAGTTGGCATGACTCATTAGGAAAAGAAAATGTAGGTCATGAATGCATCCTCAAGCCTCTGAAGGAGAACATGTGAGGATATGTAACATACAGAGGACGTGAAAAATACAAATTTTCTATGTTTTTCAATGCAAAACTAAGAGTCTCTTTGAAACTAATCAGCAAACAACACCAAGAAAGGTTGCCAACAAAGTGTTTTCAGACAAAAATTTACAACTACATCCAATAACAATCTTTACTGGACTCCTTCTAGAGCCTGATTTCCTCTCTAGGGCTGACAGCACTCTGCAGTGGTGCTAGATATTGTCCTTTACTCCATGATCTTTTTCCCAGAAATTAAAGTACTGCTAACCAAATTGCATTTTGTTGGTAAAATGGAAATAACTAGTGCCTAAAGTTTATTTTAAAAAATTTATAAAAATATAAAAATTTCTCAATGAAAAGAAATCCACATTCCCCAAACCAGTTCAACAGCCTGTTTTTTTCTTTGGGACCATATTAGTCACTACAATTTTATCTCACCTCATTTCTGTGACTGAAGATTGAAGTAAGAACCAAGAGGAACAAAAATGGGAATACATTAATTTGTTCTCAACATAAACATTGAAAGGACATGGATTACATCATTTTGGCAGAATAATAAAGAATTAAAATGGTTAATTCCTTTCCTTATCATTACCCTTAGAGTAGATTCTGCAATTTTCCAGCTTTTGGCAGCCCCTTCCTTAATGCATATTTGAACAAATGCCAGCTTGTTCCTCCTCCCCAAAGTCTGCCTGGGATCATGGTACTTCATGTCTACAGAGAGAAGAGGGCTGCCCTGTCCTAGATTAATTAAGCTATTTGCTCTAACAGGAAATTTCCAAATGAGGAAAATCAAACGAGTCTTATATAAATTTTCCCTTGATTTTAGAGTTTTTCAGTTCTTTCCTACTACACAGGACTTAGAAGAACATCAAGAATATAATTTAGCATCCTTGAAAAATGCCAAGGTAATTTTTGAATCTCAGGTAAAATATGTCATCAAAATCAATTTTTCATTACTCAGTGCTGATTCACTGACAACCTTGGGAAAAATAATTACATATATTTATGTATTTGTATGATTATAATTGATTGGAAATAATTCTAATGTTAGAAATGCCAGGTCGAATCTAGAATAAAGAAGTATCAGGGAAAACTGCTGAACTATCAATTTTCTTATCAGAAGGTTAAGCCTCAAGTTATTTGAATTAGGTTGAAGTCACTTTGTTGTTTCATTCCCACAGATCAGCTTCACTGAGCATCTGATCTGCTGGGGTATTGGTTCTTTTGGCATAGCAGCTTTCTTGGTTTCTCTACAAAAAAGTTATGCAAGGATTGTTTTTGTGCTGAGGAGATGAAAAACAATAACAGTTAAAAACAGTATTTCAATCTGAGTAAACCCAATTCTGTTAACTCAGCTTCAAGAAAATCCTGTCTGTTACTGCTCATATTTAATCTTGCATAAGTGAGAAACCACTGCAGAAGAATCTATAGGAGAGACAAGTGAGAGATCAAAAGCAATGTGAGCTAGGACCAATGTTACACATCTTTTTACAGACTGACAAGGGGAAGCATAAAGAATGGATGAATGAGGAAAAAAAGAAATTTTGAAACAGAAAGGGAAAAGTTCTGGAAGGCTTGAATACACAAAGACAAGAAGCAAGATACAAAATTTTAAAAAGTAAAACTGCAGCCTTTTGAATGTGGACTTTTATCTTAGATTTTGTAATCAGATATTTGTCTTCAGGCTTTCAAAGAAGTGCCATGAGAACTATTGCATGCTATTATAACTATCAAATATAATAATTCATGAGAGATGGTAGAAACTTGGAAGGGACATTGAAATAACAGCAAAACGTAGTTAAGTAAACAGGAATACAAAAGGAATGTATTCCTGAGAATTTTTGCTCTGGAATGTTCTTCATGAGGAGAACAGAAAGAATGAAAGGGCTGTGGTGAAAATAACTAACTTTTAATGCATTTATTGTGAATATGGCTTTGCATTGTAAGACCTGGAAGCACATTTTTGCCAGCCTTTTTTAAAAAGACTGATTTGTGGAATCAATAAATACTTCAGCCACTACCTTCCTGCATTTGCTCTGAGAGTTCTTTGCAATTTTCTGGCATAAATGGGCCTTAATCCCACAATTTCCCCAGCAATTTCCCAGTCTTCTTACTCATTACAGACAGAAAATTGTTATCTCATCATCTTCATCAGATTCTTTTGCAAAGACACTAACATATGGCAGGAGAGAACACTTGCAGACTTCAATCATCTTCACATTTAGGCTGAAAACTAGCAAATGATTCTTATTATGTCTTAGCCTCCTTGATCTTTTCCAAATGATTCTCCATGAGTGAGAGAGAGAGAGAGACAATAAGACCTAAACCAGAAAATTTGCTTTAATACGAGCTGTTCCAGTTCAAAATCTGTTTTTTATCTCCAACTTTTCCATCTCAAATTTGAAAACTCCCTTCTTACTTACGTAATTTTTCTAATACCCATACCTTCAGTTTTAACTAAAATGAGGTTCTTTGGCAGTTTATTTTGTTTTCTTCTGCTGCTACACTTTAACGTTTCTTGATTCACTTTATTTGAATTCAGACACTTAATTTCTAGGTATTATTTAATTGCCTACATAGCATTGACATATGAGGAACATGCATGCATGTGTGTGGGGCAC
Source organism: Catharus ustulatus (assembly GCF_009819885.2). Taxonomy (NCBI): domain Eukaryota; kingdom Metazoa; phylum Chordata; class Aves; order Passeriformes; family Turdidae; genus Catharus; species Catharus ustulatus. The sequence goes on along the minus strand of NC_046223.1, from coordinate 101,729,561 downwards.
GTGTGTGGCATTGGAGGGGTTTACAGCAGAGGGTACAGCCTCTATTTCAGCCATCATAGTCCATGAAGAAGTTGCAGGAGGTCAGAATTGCCAGGTATTATATTCTTCATTAAGGCACTGGCTGTTTTGTTATGCAACCTGAAGGTTGAGAGATTTCAATTAATGATGATTGTGAGGTCTACTAATATTGACTGCTGTCTCCACTATCGATCTGGAGTGCTAGTAAAATTCCTCTAGCCTACCATGCCAGGCAGGTTTTTGAGAAGTGCCTGCATTCTCCTCCTGATGCTGAACTGCAAACTCCCGCATCTCATTAAAATTAATGATGATTGTGTGCCCAATGACTGCAGGTTGACTTGCAGTTTTGCTGGCTTCGTGGGTAATTTTCCCTACCATGCCTTCTTCAATTATTTCTTAGCTAAATAATTCATAGCAATCTTACAAAAGTAATAAGCATGCTTATTGCTTTTTAACTGATATTACAAATGGAAAAGAAAAAAAAAAGAGAAAGCAGAAAGAAAAATGCAGCATTGTCTGCTTATATACTGTCTTCTGGTCTCACACAACAGATACTGGGTTGTAGCTGGGTTGCTGTGTGCAGGTCACTAAACAGCCCTCCCCCAGTTTTACCACACATCCATAGATTTCATGAAGTGAAGGATTTTGGATGTCCAGTATTGACAGCCCTATGTGAATTATTTTATAGTTTGAAGCAGATGACTGAAATTAAGTATGGTTGGAATTTTGAAAGTCCTTAGAGACGTTAACAAAAATAAACTCATTCAAATAAATGGACATTTGTAAGAGACTGAGCCAAAAAGCCTTTGAAAAAGAAATTCTATTTTAACAAATGCCGTTTTAAATACATAAATGGAAAGCAATCACAAAAAAAATTTCCAGTAAGGAATAGGTGTTCTAAAGGCAGGACCTGTGACTCTTGGGAGTAATTTTTTAGATTCCAATAGTCCTTGGACCTCACTCAAATTATTCTTTTAAAAAGATTATCTCAAAATCTCTGTCTTTTTTTGCAATTCTTACAAAATTTACCTAATCTAACTGTACACTCTCACATGCACATGTTCCTGTGTAGAATCCTACCTTTTTTCCTGTCATTTGAACAAGACATGACAAGTTTTCAACAGGAGATTGTGGCCACATTGGAGAACATGAGTAATGGTACCAAACGTGTCAGAGAATAACTGAGCAGGGACATCCTCAGGGACTTTCCTTCCAACCCCTTCATCACTTCTGCTCCCTGTCCCAGAACCACAGAATCGTCTGGATTGAACAGAACAATGAATAGGATCATCAGGACATCTAAATTCTTCAAGTCTGCCATTAACATAACACTGCCAAGTCCTCCACCAAACTGTGTCCCCAAGTGCCATATGTGTTTGTATTTTAAATATTCCAGGGAAAGTGACTGAACCACAGACACCAGCAATCTCAGGAGGAATGCTGTAAAAGCCTGCAGACACAGGGTTTGCCCAGCTCACAGCAAGATATAAAAGTCAAATAGAAAGAAGATCTGTATAGAATGAGTTCCCTAAAGATAAACTGCCTTTTTCAACTACAAACCATGTACAGAGTAGAAGATTCTTTGGAATAATCTTCAGCAGAAAGGGCTTTGGGGAAAATTTCCCATCTTAAGGTGCCTCAAGTGGTAGAACAGATCTTATTTCTTAGCACAGAGCTATGTCCTGTACTTATCAAGCTAAAAGTCTTATGCTTCTCACAGAAACAAAGGAATCCATCAGGCTAGGAATTACACAGTCCCTAATCATACAGTAGGAAGAACTCTCCAGATATGTGTATCCAGTGGATATTACTCTCTTGGGTGGAAACTACTTGGCCTCATTCTCCTACCCTTTTCAGCTGATTCCAAGAATATTTCACAGCCTTAATGTGGAATTTCTCTTGGCTTCAGTGGAAATTTCCTAAGTATGAGGAACTATTTATATAGGATTATCAGACCATTATCACAGCATCCTCAGCATTATCAGATCATCCTCAGCAGTGACACCACTATAATGGGAAGAAAAACACCTAAAGACTAGAGAGGATGAGAACAGAGAGGACAAGTAAAAATTTCTCCACCATTTATCTGCCTTTCTCTGACAATTTTAGAACTTCCAACTTGATTCTGAGATCTTGGAACTGTGGGGTTTTGGTTTTCTTCTGAATCCTGTATTATCATTTTTTTTCTTTTGTTTTTTGCTGAAAATCCTGATGTCTTTTCTCATTTTGGCTCCACATACTGTTTCTGGATCTAAACCATTGTTTTCTGAAATTTTACAACAATAGATTTGATCAAGGTCCCAAAATTTGGAAGCTAGAATTGGCTGAGCTTATATGTAGAATATATTTTTTTTAGCTGAGAGGTTAAAACAAAAGCCTAAATCAAGAATTTACAATGGAAATATAGCTAGAAGCACTACACAATGCACAAGAAGGAAGATCTGAACCCATTTTTTATTTTCAACAAACCCAGTGACTCACACATTAATTAGAGAGGATATATTCCTTTACAAGATTTTTAAGTGTCTGAATCTGATTTGGACAGAGAGGTAATCATCCTATTTCTTGGAGACACAGAGAGAGTACTTGGCAGAACTTAAGCACAAAGAGCTCAAATTTTTTTTTTTTTTTTGTCTCAAGCTCCTTTCTGTTCCCTTTCCACTTAGGGTACATGAGAATTTTGCAGGGTCTGAAAGTTAAAGTGACTTTGTTAAGGAGTAGAGCTGTTAAGGTCCCTTAGTTTTGAAGATGATAATTATTTTTTCAAGCATTCCTTGGAAATTTGTCTTCCAGGTTGTTTAATTGGGAAGGAAACGTTTAACTCATTGCATTATATTCCTAAGAAATTCTATTTCTCTATGTCTTTCTTCTTCCTCCTAATTTTCTTTGCAATGATTTTTCTCTAGAAGTCAGTGAAACTAGAAATGCTTGTTGCTAAACACCTGTATGAAGTTAGTCTCTCAAGGACTATGTTTATCACTTTTGTAGCCTCTTTTTGGAAGTATGAATGTTCTGCAGAGATCTCTATGGCTTAAAAGGCTTTTTATATGTATATATAATTTTAATTTTTACCAAATATACAAATGTATGGCTTCTCTCTGGAGAGGTTCTTTGCCTTTTAAGATTGTTCTGACTGACGTCCTCCAGAGTCACCTTCTCAGACAAGATGCACATGAGATCCTCACTTCTGGAGAAAGATGGTAGTTGTTATAGTAATGGTTCCCTTTGCACCTTGCAGCAGAACTTTAAAGCCTATATGAAGGAAGAAAATGTGAATTTTCCAGGCAACTTCTCTTTGCATACCTTCCAGCAGTTTTGGAAGGTGATTTGGAAAAAGATTAATTTAACTGGGTGTCAAAGCAGATTTTCTGCCAAAATCAATAGGTGATCCTGCAGGATCTCTGCAGCCAGAGAGGCAGCTCAGGCAGAGGGGTCTACTCTGAAGAAAGCTCTCTTTCAACAGATCTGTAATGTCTTGCCCTGCAGATTGGAGTCACACATGAGATCCTAGAATCCTAGAATATCTGGAGTTAGAAGAGACCCACAAGGATCATCAGACTCCTGCTCCTGCACAGCACCATCCCCAAGGGTCACACCCTGTGCCTGAGCACTGTCCAAATGCTTCTTGAGCTCTGTCAGGCTGGTGCTGTGACCACTGCCCTGGGGAGCTGTTCCAGTGCCCAAACACCCTCTGGGTGAAGAACCTTTTCCTGATATCCAGTCTAAACCTCCTTGACACAACTGCAGGCCGTTCCCTCAGGTGCTGTCCCTGTCAGCACAGAGCAGAGATCAGTGTCTGTCCCTCTCTTCCCCTCTCAATGAAGCTGTAACTGCACTGAGGTCTCCCCTCAGTCTCCTCCAGGCTGGACAGACCCAGTGCCCTCAGCCCCTCCTCACACGGCTTCCCCTCAGGGCCCTGCACCATCTTTGCTGCCCTCCTTGGACACTGCAATAGTTTAAAGCCTTTCTTACACTGTGACACCCAAAACTGCCCCAGCACTGGAGGTGAGGCTGCCCCAGAGCAGAGCAGGACAATGCCTCCCTTGCCTGGCTGTGATGCTGTCCCTAATGTCCCCAGGACAGGGCTGGCCCTCCTGGCTGCCAGGGCACTGCTGGCTCATGTTCAGCTCGCCACTGACCATGATGAAAGAGAATAGAGGGACACTACATGGAATGTAATTGTTGAGCATCAGTGACTGTCACTCGCTTGGCTTTAAGAAAGCATAAGTAACTTAATGAAGATTTCCCACACTCTGCTGATGGGTGCAGAGTGTCTCCAACAGCAAGACAAGTAGGAGATGAGATATTGCTGGATTTCTCATTTCCAGATCTTCTTATTCAGAAGCTATCGCGGAATCATCTTTGCAACAGAGACTGACTCTGTAGTTTAATTCATCTTTTGTTTCCAGAGCTATTTAGAAAACTGCAGAAAATATATTTCCTCACAGACAGCATCTTTATGTAGAGAAAGGTAACAGCAGCTTTCCATCAAAATTTCCTCACAGACAGCATCTTTATGTAGAGAAAGGTAACAGCAGCTTTCCATCAAAATTTCATGCTTTAAAGTATGCTAATAATGCCATCCTTTCTTTTTCCAACACAGGGAAAAAACCCTCTATTTCCCCAAAGGAAATTTTTGCAATGTGACAGGACAACATTATGAACATTTTTTTTCATCCAAGAATCCCACTGAGCTTTGTAGACATTAACACACTCTATTTCAGAAGAACCCTATATCATATAGTGACTTTATATCTGTATATATGTGCTGCTCTCAGATGTAAAAACTGAGACACTTGCATTACTTTATTATTTTATGCTGTTTACAAAGAATTTGTAACCCAGCTGACTGAGTTGCCTCCTCTTCCAAGCCTGTTATTTAACCATGATGTGGAAACAGTATTCCAAAGTCTATGGCCAGTGTATCAGAACTCAGAATTATTTAATGTGCATCCACATCCAAGCAATAGTTTTCTAGCAGCCTTTCAGGTATGGCATGCCAGATGCCTTTCCCTTTCCAGAGATTCATCTGCAGAAGCTCTGGAGAAGGGTAGATAACATCTGACAGTCAGCAGGGCACACCATGGATGCCAGTCTCAACATGTGGATTATTCCAATTGCAAGATCAGAAGATGCTTCCCATATTGCAGATGACAGAATGGATTAATGGTGGGCTACAGCCCCTCAGCCCTTTTCACAAGTGTCTGAGAAAGATGATGCTGCCCACTGAAAGGGAAGAGAGTGCACCAAAGCTCTGCTGCTAAGTGCTGTCCTAAGGATATAAATTGTCATCCCTGATGAAGGCACCATTCCCCCACTTAACCCTCTTAATCAGTAATACTTTCTAAAATTATAGTGATTTTTTCACTTTCAAAGAAATTTTCCCAGGTCTCAAGGGAGTTGTATCTTTTTTGTTTTTCCTCATCAATATGGTCAGCTAAGTGAATAACTGCAAATCCCCATACTAAAGGAAAATCAATTGTGGCAAAAAAAATCTTGTGTTTCTAAGCAAAGGAGAATTAATTTGATACTGTTTTTTTCTGGGTTGTATTTTTTTGTTGTTGTTGGTTGTTTGCTTGTTTATTTTTTCCTTTTCAAGGGAGAAAGCACAGTGCAAGATCAACAGCCATCATTCTGGAGCAATTGGACTGCCATATATTTGGTGGTGGCAAATTGTGCTGCGTGACTTTCTACAAGATCAGGACAAAGCTGTCTTTCATTCCAGTTCAATTTGGTCTGCTTGTGAAAGTGATTTCCCTATTTTATTGTTTTGCTTTAAAAAAAAAAAAGAAAAACAAAACCAAACAAAAAACAAAGCAAACAAACAACTAACAAACATAATCCCCACTCAAACCCTAGGGATTATGTTGTTGAGCTTAAAAATGTAAACAGACAGCCATAAGCACCTCAATATCCATCACAATCTATCTGCTGATATATGCTGAAAAGGCTTTCCTGGGAAGGAGTCCCCTTAAATATTTCTCAGAGGTATCACAGGCCTGGCAGCCAGAGGCAAAGAAGGTTGAGAAAGTCTTCACACTGTGAGCTGGTAGGCAAAATATACTTTGGTGGTTTGCCAAAAAATGAGAACAATTAATGCAGGCAACAGGCAAATGCCAGTCCAGCCCACCACTGCAGTGGCTCAGTTTTATCTGCATATTAACAAAAATCCTCAGGCTCTTCTTCTCTGAGATCCCTGTGCTGTTACAGTAGCCAGGGCAGTGAGCCCCTGCACCACATTTACCCACAGCACACACTGCCTGTGTGCAGCCCTAACCCAAGGCAGTTTTGTCTGCCTGGTTCCTTGGTCCATGAATGGTATGGTGGACAAACTGGAAGAGGATCATTCCTCTCCAAGCAGAGTTATGAAGGATACATAGGATCTGCAGGTAGAGGAGCAGTGTGATGAGGGAGACCTAAGGGTCTGCTGCAGGATGAAAAGGGACACCACCTTCTTAGAGCACACTGTACCACGTTTCTACCATCACCTGAATGCCTTCAGGGACAACATCCAGCCCCAGGAATTGTGTTTCTACAAGTAAACAAAACAAGGCTTGGGGAGAGATTTGAGCAGTAGTGAGTAATTTTCTATAATTCTAAAATTTTTAGCATATTCCCTTGTATGACTTTAACCCATACCAACAATTATGTCTGTGATATTGCCTGGGCATGGGTCAGATTATAGCTCAGGCTTTAAGAAAAATAAATGTTTCTACCAGAGGGATGAGAATGAGAAGAGCCTCACTGATAAGAGTTACAGAGTTTTCTTACGGCATAACCTAAAAGCACAGCTGCCTGCTATGAAAGCCATGAATTTAACATCAATAAATCTGCACACCTTGCATTCAGGAGTTGTGAAAGAGTTGACCCAGCCCTCTCTAGACCACTACAGCTGTCTCAATATAACATTTGAAACAGTGATACAGATGCCTGGACAAAGCCATTGTTGTGTGAATATTTCAAAAAGCAGAAATAAGAAGATCCAAGTGATTACAGGTTTGTCAACCCAGCACTGATCGACAAAATAACAGAAAATGTGCTATGAGGATTGATTCATAAAGAATTTATGCAAGGAAATGCAACCAACTCAAATAAAGATGAGAAGCAGATGTGATTGAACTCACTTGATTACTTTTTCAGAGTAGACAGGAAATGTGGTTTGTAGAGGCAAAAAAGCTGATAGAATAGACTTATGTCCAGGATTGGTACTGCATGACATTTTATTTGCCAATAAATTCAGGATTATATGAAACTGAGTTGGCATGCCATATAGATTGGAAACAAGATATTGGTAAGTGCTAAATTGCAATCTTACATGAAGAACTATCATTAAGCAATGATACTATTTCTGGGATATTTACACTGCTTAAAAAATTTATCAACACAGTCTGTGCAACAACTTTAAAACCATTGCTAATGAAGTTTGCAAATGCCATAAAAATAAGGATAGCAAAGAAGAGTAAAAAGAAGAAAGGATGTCAGTGATTGCTTAGCCAGTTAGGTGAAATCCACTTATATAAAAATAACTAAGAAAGAACTTGTCACCAAGGACAACCTGCTGAACATCCTCTGAAAGTCTGAAAGTAACATGCTGACCAAAAATATTAGTACTGTCCCTTGAATTACTGGGGAGTGTACGTAAGTATTACTCAGCACTGGAGCCACAGCTATGGAAAACCCTGTCAGTAATTTGTGAAACAGGAAAGATTGGAGGAAATATCATTAAAATAATAGAGAAGATTGAAAAATTCACCTGCTTTTTCATACCATATAAATTGGTCCAATAGTGGATGCTGCTTCCCTGCATCAACAATCCTTCTGTTTTATAGTGAGACCATCACAGCATCAGCACTATCTTAATGCAAGCATAGAATCGTGGAATGGTTTCACTGGAAGGGATTTTAAAAACCTTCTAGTTCTAACTTCTCTACCATGGGAAAGGACACATTTTCACTAGATCAAATTCCTCAAAGTTCCATCAGCCTGACCTTTGACACTTCCAAGAAATGGGGCATTCACAGTTGCTCTGAGCAACCTGTTCCTGTGCCTCACCAGTAAGAATTTCTTCCTAATACCCAATTTAAATCTGCCCTGTTTCAGTTTGAGGCCATTGCCCCTGTCCTGTTACTCCATGCTCCTGGAAAAGGCTCTCCATCTTTCTTGCAGGCTCCCTTCAGGTACTGGAAGACCAAAATGAGATCATTCAGAAACCTTCTCTTCTGCAGGCTGAACAGACTCAGCTGTCTCATCCTGTCTTCTTAAAAGAGGCATTCCAGCCATTGGATCATCTTCATGGCTCTCCTCTGGACTCAGTCCTACAGGTCCATGTCCTTCTCACTTGGGGATGCCAGAGCTGGAAGAAGCATTCCAGGTGGGGTGTCATGACAGCAGAGCAGACTTAAGAGTGAAAAAAAGTTCAATATGCTCAATTCTATCAAAGAAATAAAAGAAACATGTGAAGTGTTTAGTCCAGAAACATAATCGAGAGGAGAAAAACTTCAACAATGTTAAGAAAAGAAAGGCCAAGGAAACCAATAACTGGAAGACATAAATAGACAAATGAGGGCAGTCCTTGTTGCCTGCATTGTGGTTATTGGAAAAGATGACTGCAGCCGTCCACTAGATCTTGAACCCTGCCAATCTGTACAGAAGTAAGTTTTCAGTGTAACATGGATACCAGGAGGCCAAATTCTCACATAATTGCTGCTAGTCTTAACAAAATGTGACATATGGTTTCTCCATAAACAAGAATCTGCTCTCAGATTACACTTCAGATTCTGTTGCATTGTCATAGTATGTCATAATATAATATCACTATCTACTACTGCCTCATCTCTCCAAATATACTGTTAATCTTCTATCTTTACTATTCAAAGAAAAAGATGAACAGAGAGATATTTAGTTTATTTAAACCAGTCTTTATTCACATTCTCCTAGGTATAGCCTGATATATTGGTGACCCAACAACAATATTTTAATAGTTTTTTAAAAATGTCAGAATATGAGTTGATAGGTTATTTTTGTAATACTAAGTGTTCTATTGTTGGAGGGAAAAGTACTTACTATTAACTATGCATACTTAAATAAGAACCTGACTACATCATTCAACATTTGTTGGAAATGTAACTAGAAGCAATACATTTGCTGTCCTCACTGATTGTCTTTCAATGCAATTTCTAGAATACCTGTAGGGCATTTGTACCTAAACAGCTGTGTTGAGCAAACAAATACTCTTTCTAGTAGTCAGTTCAGGTTATTATCATATAATCATTACTTGTTTGTACTATGTCACCTAGAGGTTTCACTTGAAATGAGAATCATTGTTGGAGGAACTGCCTTTGCCCAGACAGCTTATGGCTTAACAGTTGAGACAGATGAATACACTTCGTCTGTAGTAATGAGGATTTTGCAGAGCAATTTACTTTCTGTTATGCTTGATTAAACCTATTATGCCTTTACTGACACTTGTGCAACCCCATTACCCTTTGTAGGTTTACACAGGTATAACAGGTTGGACTTTTAACAGGAATTAATTCTGTGATTTCTGCATAAGAACAAGTAGGACTCAACTCACTCTGTCTTAGCTGTATGAGTTCAGCAGTATGGACAGCAGCTAAAATTACCTGCAGTGAAACGTATTTTTGGTTCTAAATTACAAGGATGGGACTAGATATGAAGAGGGAAAAGATGTCTGCTGAACTGAAAGATACTTTGCTATACTTAAAAAATGAAAGATTTTAAATAGCAGGAGAACTCTTCAAAAACACTGAAGTAGTCACATGGAGTAACATAAAGTGCAAACAAAATTACTGCTATTAGGTTAAGAACTGAATCAGTTGGCAAATCTAAGTAGAACTGATATCACACTAAGAGATCTATTAAATCTATAAGCAGGTATTTCCAGATCAATTTTGTTACTGAATCTGAGAAAGCTAATTTTCTTCCATGCCAGGACACTCTCCATAGTTAGGGAATATACATTTAATTCACTGCCTACTTCTGCTCACACAAACATCAAACACAAAACCTTGAACTACCTTCAGAGGACAAATAGCAAGTGAGCAACGTTTAATTATATATGATTACATATCTCAGAACAAATGTGGTTTTTTAAAAATCTGTATCTTGCACTCCCAAATCCTCGTGTGCAAAAACTTCATGAACAAGTGTCAGTGTATCATCACCCTAAGGCAAATGTTTAACCAGTATCAAAAATTCCTGGACCCACATTAGCTTTACTAAGAAAATAACTTTTGAGCCATTATTGTACATAATCATGTGTCCTACTTTGGAATAGGCTTGTGGACAATACACTAGCACTGAGAAGCATAGCAATGTGTATCCGTTTAAAGTTTATTCAATGTGAACAGCACAAAATTTCCCAAGTTCCTACTGCAAAGATCACTGTTACTTATTCACATCTCCCCTTTCTGCAAAATTGTTGGTATGTGGTGAAAAGAGTTTTTCAATAGGCAATTAACTGACATTGATAGGCACTTAGCTGTTGATCACAATATGATTAAAATTTTTTCCATGATATTTTATCACCATTGATACAAATGGTATCATATACAAGCTACATCTGCCTTAGCAAGCAGAATGGACCAAGAGGAGCAAATTCTAGGCAGAAATGTATGGCCTTTGGTATCTAACATCCACATTTTGAGAGTTTTTTTATTTACTATTAGACTAACTCTACTCTGATCCCATAGCCTGCATGCCTATATGTGGCTGGAGTGCAGTGGGTGTGCCTCTGGAGCAAATTTTCCAGCATAATTTCATGCAAAATTATTTGAGCTTGGAACTCAGAATCATCTGCATGCTGTGAGCCAGAGCAGGGACTACAGGGAGACGTATTTCAAAAGCACTTTCCTGATCTGAACTAAAACACTGGTACACTAGATACACCAGAAGAGTGTGCTGCCATTGGGCCAGACATGGACAGGCTGGGGAATCGGGCAGAGAAGAGCCTAATGAAGTTGAACAAAGACAAGTGCAAGGTCCTATATCTGGGGAGGAATAATCCCATGGATCATTACAGGCTGGGGGCTGATCTGTTGGGAAGCAGCTCTGTGGAGAAGGACCTGGGGGTCCTGGTGGACAATGGGTTGCTCACGAGCCAGTAGTGTGTCCTTGTGGCCAAGGAGGCCAAAGGTATCCTGGGGTGCATTGGGAAGAGCTTTCCCAGCAGGTCACAGGAGGTGATCCTGTCCTACTCAGTCCTGGTGAGGCACATCTGGAGTGCTGTGTCCAGTTCTGGGCTCCTCAGGGCAAGAGAGACTCTGAGATCCTGCAGCAGAATGAGCAGAAGATGAGGAAAATGGGGGACTGGAGCTTCTGTGTTACAAGGAAAGGCTGAAGGAGCTGGGCCTGCTCAGTCTCAGCAAGAGGTGACTGAAAGGGGATGCATATGAGTGTCTTAAGAGCAGGTCTCAAGAGCACAGGTCAGGTTTTTTTCAGTAGTGCCCAGTGAGAGGTGAAGGAACAGCAGGCACAAACTGAAACACAGGAGGTTCAATAGGAACATGAGGGCAAACCTCTTTACATCCAGGGTGACCAAGTGCTGGAACAGATTGACCAGAGAGGTTGTGGTGTTTCCTTTGCAGCAGATATTGAAAACCTGTTGGGCATGAATCCTGTGCTACCTGCTCTAGGTGAACCTGCTTTAGCAGGAGGGGTGGACTCGGTGACCTCCAGAGACTCAACCGTGTCGTGATTCCGTAAAACACAAAACACTCAGAACGTATTGGTGAAAGTCCCTGGTCTCAATCAAAATGAGGAAGTGAAGGAACACAAGTGAAAAATAAGAAAACACTCAGACATCAAAGAATAGTAAAATGTGCTTTTCAAATTCATCTCAAGTTTAGAAGTTAAGGAATTCGTTCTTGTTTATCAAAACTCATGTCAGTTGTTGCAGGAGAAACATAGCTGAAAAAAAAGGTCTTTGCTTCACTCATGTATGTCAGCTCAAATTGACCAAAATTCTTCGTAAAGGGATGAGTGAAATTTGTAACATGCTTTAAGAAAGAAGGTTGAAAAAAATTAAGGACTAATAGCATTTTATTTTAAAACTGTACATAGCAACATCGTTAAAAATGTATTCTAGAAAAATGAAATTTTGTTTTGAAGTGTATCTATACCACTTTTTAAGCATCTACTAAAAATATTTTAGGTCAAGCACAAGAAATTTGTCTAAGATCTGTGAGAATTTTTAAGCATTTATTATTGCAAATGCCAGCCTTTTGGTTCAGCTGAAAAAACCCAACCACAAATTGTCAGATCTTTTTCCCATCATTTTTCATTGTGTTAATTCATACTACTTGGTCAAACCAAAAGTTGGAAACACATAAAGAACTCAAAAACAAAAATACAGTTTGGTTATGGCAGAGCAGTGGTTGAAGCAGTGTTTTGATTTTGTGCAACAGCTTTGCCATGGGGGAAGAATCCAAGTAAGAAATAAAGCTAGCCAAAATAATTTTTCTGTTTTACTTTTAAGAAATTTCTTGCTTAACCCTTGATATTGCTGTGCAGTTTGCTGTATATTATATAAAGTGCAGCATAGTCTCAAGGATACCTGAATAAAACAGTGCAGTTTTTTTTGAAAATAGACGTGTCCTTATCTGTTCTGGTTTTTTTCCCCAATATTTTTTTATTCAGAGAACTTACTGTGAGATAAATCTCATTGTTATCTGGTTCCTCTTCTCCTATATGTGTGATTCATTCTGACTGGGGAAGCTTAAAGCAACAAGTAAATGTGATAAACAATATCTGTCATCACATAGGGAGCTTGGCTAAAAGGTTTCTGTCACTATTAATAATATTTTTTGGTTTTCAGCTTCACTGTTTATTGCATTAGTAGTAGATGTAAAATACTAGAAAAAATAAATAACTTTCAGTTGATGCTACCTGTGAAAATCTGGCCTCTAAATGAGGATATTTAAACTTCCTTTGGACTGTCACATGAATAGTCTGAAGATCAAACCTCAGGGGTAGTGCATATGCAAAAAAAAAGTAATGTAACTATCTCAAACTCTTTATGTTGTGTTATATTGTATGACAAGATGCTTCACTCTATACCACCAATATAAGAAGAAGTCACTTGGCACCTCCTAAATTTATATAATTTATCCAGAAGTAGCTATTTTATGCCTATTTCATTTTACAGAGACTTTAAGCTACATACAATTTAAAAGGTTTTAGTTACAGACTTAAAAATTATAAATAAATACAGAAGATACTATTATGCACTAGCTAACCTGGCTTTGGGGGAAAAAAACAATATGCTTAATTTTAGACAACTAAACAGGTCCATTGTGGTATATTACTTGTTAAAAGTCAAGAGCATCCTAATGTGCTCTGGAGGAATGGGACCACTCTGACTCCCACCAACATGTAAAATAACTAGAATCCACATTCTGCACTGAAACAAAATCTCTAGAAAATTCTCTAGAAAAACTTCTTTTCATTGTCTTTTTATTTACCTGTATATACAATATTGCAAATAATGAGAAATGTTCCATTTATTGACATATATGAAAAGCTTCACACAACTAAGAATTTTCTCCAATTATCAAAGAGAAGGATAACTGTAAGAGAAAAATAAATAAAGCTTTAATTAATTGAAATTTATAGACAAACTTTTTTGGGTAGTGTTAGATAAACAAATAAATTATTTAAATTCATTTTAGTGTTTTTAATCTGTGGTAGGATTTTTCATTCATAGAAATTTCAGTGTGAAAAAAATCTTTATTTATAAAAGGTTAAAAATAATTAAGGCAAACAAATGACTGGATTTCATGGATAAGTCTTGTACTACCATATACTTTATTTATTTTTGCAAATAAAATATGCTTCTATATTAATAGGCCTGCAAATTTACAAAATGTGTCACTATGTAAAAATGTAGCTTAAGCGTAATTGTATAATTCTTACCTTGTATGGATAGAAGTTATGTTTCTATGAATACGACTATCTCAAATGCATATGGCTGAAAAGGGGAAAAAATCCAAAAAACATTTGAGATGTTCCTATAATGTCTAAAACTGTAGATATACTTGATTTGTCTTGAAAGATATCATAGTAAACTAAAGACAATTTTAATATGCTGCTACTTCTTTCCTGTAGAAACTTTCTTTAACAATTAATTTATTATCAAGTATTTGGGGAAATTATATATCCATTTTAATTAGCAGTCACAGGACTGTTCTTGGTTATTTTAATCTGGAACATTAATGCTGGACCACTTTCACACTGTGCTTTCAGCACTGCTTTTCAGTCTCTTTGCCTGTATCTCACTCACGTATTCATATGTGTATAAAGCTAAAAAGATGTGCCAGAATTAATTCCTTTCTGCAGTTTAACTGAATTAAAACCACTGATGTGTCCTTTGAAAGCACATGTAAGCAGTAACCCAAGAATGTGTGGAGATGATGTCATTAAGTTTCCCCTAATACTTCTATACATTTATGTGTGTGTTTGGATTTGTACGTATGTCAATACAGAGAAATAAAATTGACACAAGCATTTGACTGTATACAAAACCGTGTAAAGAAAACCTAGAGTCACAGGAACTGCACTACTACAGAAGTTCTCAGTTATTTCAGCATTATAGACATTAATAACATTTGGCTTGTTAAATTTCCACCATAGATTTGGGTGAGACCTTAAAGATCACCTAGTTCTAACCACCCTGCCATGGGTAGGGACACCTTCTATCAGACCAAGCAGCTCTAAGCCCAATCCAACCTGCCCTCCAGTAACAAATTTTTCACCATATTAGCAGAGTTTGTGCTCTAGCTAACAGCCAGACTTCTTGTGGATATTAAATTAACACTAAATGGCTGAAGTTCACTGGTAAAACTCATGTCATGAACCTAAAGCCTGAGTCTGGTAGTGCAAATCTACAGTAAAGTATTAGTGAGTGTGGAGAGAAAAAAAATACATGTCCTTGCCTTGGAGCCAGAATGGTTTCTTATGCAGTGTTTTGTGGTTTTTATCAATCATTCCTCCCATAACCTCTTTGTGATACACAGTTTCTGTATGCATTGAAAAAAGAGGTCATGTAGACTCTCCTTAGCTAATATTTCACACTTCATACCCAGTTTCACAGAGAGATGTAGAGATCCACACTGCAATTTGAAAATTGTGTGTTTGATAAGAAACATTTATGTCAATCCAATGCAGAACTTAATTCTTCATTGGGGCATGGTTGGCCTTAGAAGATGGAGAGTAAATATTTTTAAATAGATATATATAGATATGTTTTCACACAGCCAACACCTTTACAACAGTAAAGGAACTCACACTGAAGATCCCCTTCACAAGGTCCAAGAGAACCATTTTTTTCATGATACCTACAGGACAATGTAGGTCTTAACACAGTCATGGGAAAGGCTAATATCAATATGAGCAGCTGGTTACAGTTGGTAGAAATGCCATGCAGAGTACAAGCTAGATGTAGAATCAGGTGCAGTTGGTAAGAGGCTCTTGCTGTAATGGGGAATCCTTGGGAGCAAGGTGGAGGAATGTGTATTTTTGAAGCACTCAATGAAATTTCAGTAATGGTGATTGTAGTGGTAGACATAATATGCTGACAAAAAAACCATCAAAGTAAAAGTGTTTCTCCAGAAAGGTATGTTCGTAAGATATAAAGCAACAAGAGAAAATGTATTGAAACAATACTTGATTTTGGATAAAAACATCTGTGTTGATAAGCTAAAATATATTGTGGGAATTCTGGAAAGTTGATAGGAGTCTATTATTGATTCCAGAATCTAATCTGGACATGAGGAAAGATCATTGCATTTGTTTGGAAAGACACATTTTACAGATATGCATAACAGAATTATCCTGTTGTGAGGAAAAAAGTCCTACTGACTCAAATAGCATTGATGCACTCATCTGAATAAGAATTATTGTTAATTAGCAAAGCCTTAGTGTGCAGCATTTAATTTGTTTTAAAAAGAACAGCAAAAAAAAGTTGAAGAAAATAATGCAGTTAAAAACTGCTTAAAGTTCTTCATTTCAAAGAGACAGCATTTCATCTAAAGTAGTGACAGCCGGGAGTGCTTCTGAGCTCCCGAATGTGGAAATAGGCCTTGGCCCTCTCCCAAGGGAATGAGGGCAAAACCTTGGCACACGTCTGCTCCCTTCCCTTGCTGAACTTTGATTTTGATGAGAAGGAAATCTGGGCCCATGAGTCAGGAGGGAGAGGCACCTCGCTCTGACACGGTGCCCTATCTGGGGATCAAGCAACTGGGACTGCAGGCACCGTGCCGGGTGCGCAAGCTGCTGAGTTTGGATGCAGCCCAAGGTAACTATTTAGGGAGACCAACTGAACTAAGGAACTTGGGGATTAGATTTTGGAGGCAGCCTGGAATGTCTCCATGTCAAACGTGCTAAAGCTATCTGGAATTTGTATGCCAGGCAGGGAGAAAAAATTGTTGTAAGAGAACTTTCCAGACCTAACTGGAAGAATAACCATCTTGAAAATGACATTAAGCATAAGTAGGGAGACTACAAGGAATGGAAAAAAGGACTGATCACCAAAGAAAACTATGACTTCGAAGTCAAGAAATGCAGGTTTAAAGTGAGACTTGGCAAAAGTGAGACTTGCTAGTGGGACTCAAACTGAGTATGACCTCATAAAGGAAATCAGGCTAAATAGTTAAAGTTTTCTTTAGGTATGTGCTTAGAAGGAGAAAAAGCAGGAAGTTGAAAGACTGCAATGAGGATGAGGTACACGTGAAAGCTCCATATTTGATTTGAGTCAGTTTATATTTGACTAAAAAAATCTAAATATTATTTCAGTTTCCAATAAAATTAATGGATTTGAATGTGGAATTACACACTCAGAGGCAAACAGGAAAGGATTCACCTGCAAGCAAAGTGACTATTATTCCCAGATAGTTTATTATACTAAAATTGAGGTTTCTCAGATAACCTGAAGTCTCACAAATTTGGAAGAATTGGTGAGTGAAACCCAAATTCCCATAACAATTGTCTGGAATAAACCTATCAACCAGGTGGCAGTCCTCATAACAGGAGTACACAAACGCAGTGTTTGCATTAACATTAGTCATCCTAGCACCTACAGGGACCTGTGTCCTGATCTCAGCAGTGAGATTGGACCTGAGGGTTTCAAAGACCTTGCAATATTGTTTTTTTCATGGGTAAATTATGGTCTACTACACACTGATGCCTGTTTTGTATTTTTTTTTTGCCAGGTAATGTGAACACTTCCACCGCAAAAACACGGTGCTTAGGAAACTGGGATCAGCAGAAGGGCAGTATGGCACAGAAGGGACTGACTGTAAAGTTACCAGCACCAGGCTGTAGAAAAAGTGTGGGGCAAGAGAAAAACTCCTGCAGAACTACCTGAAGTGTAAATTTATATCTATCCTGTTTAATATTTCTGAACGATTAAGAGACAAACATTAACATACTGGTGAAGAAAGTAAATTAAAAGAGACACTTGGGGTACTCACAAAGACTGACTGAACTGTAGTGGAAATAATTTCTCTGGGCTATTCCTATGACAAATGACAGATTAACTCCTCCGAGCACAATTCATACAAGGTGATGAAACTCTTGCTCTAACTTGACTCCTAGATAAGCTGTTTTCCTTCCCTTTGGCTCACAGGCAGCCTGGAAAGCCTAATTCTTGCCATGCTGTAGCTAGACTAAAGCTGGTCACTGCACACACACACCTCCTCTGTTGCTACACTTTCTTTCTGTGCTCTCCACTTGCATTGTCAATACATTATTAGATTATTATACAGGAAAAGCAAAATGACCTTGAAGACTGTGGAACTAGTAGTACAAAATTCAATACCTGCTTTCATAAACTGGGATACCACTTTTAAAGAGCCAGTGGGAGGAGGATCTGGGAAACCAGCAGGGAGGCAGCTTAGCAGATGTAATCTTGAGATATATAGGTAGAATTATTTACATGGCAGCAGACATTTATGAGGTGTTCTCCAAAACACTGTGTACAATTCTGGACATACACATTTCAAAAGAAAAATTTAAATAGAAATACCCTAAAACCAGCTTATGGGAAAATCGGGAAGACAAAGAAATAGCATTTTCAAAAGAGGCTAAAGTTTTGGTTTATTAGCCCTAGCAAAACAAAGTTTGAGGCAAGAAGTGAATGCCATAAGGAAACATATTGGGGAAGTAAACAGCAGGGGAAAGAAGACACTATTCAAACTAATAGGCATTACTGGCAAAGGAACTAATGGCTATAGACTAGCTATTAATAGCTTTGGGATGAAATTTAGACAGTGTTTGATCATAACAACAGTGAGATCAACAAGCCAGATTCTGAGAGGGGTGTAGGAAAGAAAATGTATAGATGTTTCTGAGAACGCAGTGAGACACTGTATGAAATGTTCTATGTGGTAACTCCCATGATAAAGGGGAGACTCCAGGGTGCAGGTGTGTCTCACCAGCCCAAACCAGCTAAACCACTCCAAACATAATCTCTGTTTTAAAGTGATGAGGGACTTGGTCCTTCTGAGACTTGAAATTTGGTGTGACTAGAAATGAAACCTGAGCTTGAGATGCTCATTCCCTAATAGAAAAGTAATTTGAGAGAACTAGCACAAGAAATCCCAATTGTTCCTGAGAAGCTTGCTGGGTCTGCTGTGCCCTTCAGCACTGGAGAACACAGCAAGTGTTTCAAGCATCCTTGACAAATCCACCCAGGCTTCCAACCCATGCTATGGCTTTCAGTATATCAGTACTGCTCACCAAGTGGCACTGCTCACTATGACTTATTTTACCAATATGTTCTGTAGTCCATGAAAGGATCAGTCTGCATAAATTTTATTATTATTGTACCAAGAATTTCCCAGAACTGGCTGCTCCCTTAACAAACATGACATGTACTGACAGTGCAGAGGACTAAGAAAGCTATGGACCATGAATAACTTGAACTGGAGAATTTTTCATACTTCAGCCATGGAAGAAAACAGATAAAGAATCAAATTCAAAATAATAAACCTTATAATTTTGGCTTGGTTTTAATTAATTAGGATTAAGACATAAAATCCCCACAGCCTTTGAATTTTTTAATAATATGTCAGAAATTATCTTTGATTGTTTCAGGTGAATAATATTACAATTGTTTCCTTTTCTTATGGTTGTAGACTGCTAGGCGAGTTGGTTTCTTGCCAATAGTAAGTATTTTTATATTGCTTCAGCCTCAAAGTGGTAGAACAAATCAAACTTCAAATTTGAATGCTATTCAGTTTGTTGTTTCAATTTAAATTTCATGTATTGCATGTTTGGCTCTTTTTTTCCTTGGCTACCCTTTTGGCAGCTCTTAGAAACAATTCGAGTATTTTTTGTATTTTTTTTACCTTAAACTGCATTAGCATAAATACCACGTGCAGCACATGCCTCTGCAATGCATATGAGAGCCATGTAGAGCAAGATTTGAAAATGTGAAATATTTGCAAAGGGAAAAAAAACTCCTATATAAATTAATTATATCTTGGCCAGGATTGTTTTCTTATGTAACTATTATCCCATAGCCTAGTTTGATTTCTTATAGTTCATTGACCCATTTGGTAAATTCACAGACAAACTTTGGCAGAGGTGTAACTTGATAATTAAAAAGTATGTTATCTCTTGCCAGCTTGTTATAGCCAAGTGTAAGCTGAACGCTAGCTTTCCCTAATCCCATCAACCCAGTCTGTAGGAAGGGTCAGGGGTCAGTAACTGCTTCTAAAAACACTGTTCAATTGAATCCAAACAAGCTCTTACCTACTAAGCAGCTGCTCACAAACAATTCGGAATCTGTCCTCATTACCAATTGTTAGGGGCTCCTGTTGCAAGAAAAGCCCTGTTTTGAATAGGCCTCTAATGCACCAGCAAGTCTTCATCTGATAGGCTAAGACCTAAAGTCAGCAAATTTTTTTACTTCTTTTTTTTTCCTTCTAGCACAAAGAGAAAAAAATTAGAAACTAGCTATTACCAGCTGGCATATCTACTGTCTCTGGCAGGAAGCAAGATGTTAATTTTCAAAACACAGTTTTGTACGTCAAAGAGGACTTCTAGGAACTGGGGCAAAAAAGAAAGAGTAAACATAATAATATATGGAACATTGTGAAAAGCATAAATTGTTTTTCAATTACTGATGGAGCAAAAAAGATTGTGATAGGAAAAAAAGAGTTTAAGAATACCTCTTCAGGAAACTTCATTCAAATATTTTATTTACCAGTGAAAATAAGAGCAACATCATTTTGGTCAGTGGTCAGACCTATTTTTATCTAAAGGATGCTGACTATTCTGCCAGGATTTGCAGAATTTTAATTTTCTTCTACTGTGTCACATATCTACTAAGCTAGAAATGTTTTTGGAAGGAATAGATGAAGATGTTCAAAACTTGCAGAAGGGGAAAGCTATACTTACAGTAGAGCTTGTTGCCACCTACAAAATCAAAGTTGTTTCCTGATTTAAACATTCACAGATTTATTCCTGTAAGTTTGTTAAAGTTTGTACCTGCCTTTATTAAAAATGAAAAAATCTTGCATCAGTGACCAGCTATTGCAAGAGGTGGTCACACTGTGAAACTGTGGTATGTAGGGTATCTCCACTGGTGTAAACTGGGACCCTCAGTCTCACTGGTTTCAGGTGAGAAGAATTAAACCCTCTCTGACTGCTCTTATTTTCCATGTTTTAAACACAGTTGGCTCTTTTGAAATCTTTTTTAGATAGCCTTGATAAAGACCGTCATAAGCTGACAAATGAGGGGCTGCACAGAAATATCTAGTCCTGACACCAGCTTGGTGAGAACACCTGCATTGTGGTGGCTCAGAGAATGAGAATGTGGTCCCAGACTCCTGAGATTTTTCAGTCTCTTCTTATTCCTGAGGCCAGTAGCTTTTGCAAGCCTGATTTGTTGAGCATCTTGTCTCTCTCTCCCTGAGGTCAGCTTGCTGTTCTGGTCAGGAAAGTGAAGCGCACAGCAACATAAAAATTTAGGAAGATTTCCTAACTCAAGTGCAGAGTTTTATTATAGCAACACATGCAAAGAGCTTAGATGCCTTACCTCTCTTTATGTCCCTGTGAAGGTGCATGATAGTTCTCCTAGTTTTACATTCTGGAAGCTGAGAAAATATGTTTCTTTTTCTGTGCTACTTTTTTTCCCCTTTCTGTTGTGAAGATCACAGCTTATTGTGAGAGCAATTGATTTTCATTACTCTCATAGCTTCAGATGGAGAAACAAGTATTTTAGATAACTTTACCAAGACAGTGGTAAGAGAAGATAGTTATTCTGTGGAACAGGAGAACAACTCTTGTGAATATGCTTGCAGCGATTGCTGCACATATTTAAATTGCCCATCAGACACAGTACAAATATTAGCTTTCAAATGCATGCAGCTTATTAAATGATAATTGAAATTACTGTAGAAACAGTCATTATTAGAAATATGCCATTGAACAATATTTTTAGTTTTACTTGAAGTTTTAAGGATATAATAATTCCATTTAAGAGATATGAAAGTCTCTGACTTCCAGAGGCAATAGTCATATGCAGTACATAAGCAGACTTAGTGTATTAGACAAATATTCCTAATAGTTTAAATAGGGGAAAAAAAAAAGAAAAAGTAAGATGAAGATGAGACTCACTGGTTTCCAGCAGTTATGGCATGCATGTATGCACTACTGGGTGTGTTGTCTCTGCTCGTTCAAATTCCTCCACCCTCCACAAAACCCCTTTCTATGAGTTCATTCTGTGGGACTCATTAATGAATATTTTTCTAAGGGCTTTGGATGTTGTCTTTTCTCTTTTTTATACAGTCCCTCAAGAGCAGAGATGAGAGTGATGCCAACGTCTGAGCTTCCCTCTATGCTGTTTCATCACTGTCCAGCCTCCCTTGCTGACTTCCCTGACTCACTGGCAATACACTCATTTGGTACCCTTTGGCTGGCGGGCAGGCATTCAGTTATTCCTTCAGAAATTAATTTTCCCAGTGGACTCTGCTTCCAGAATAAGAATACCAGAATACAATCCAAATGATCACACTGCTTTGAAACTAACTTTGAAAACATCAGTGCTAGCAGTCAGCTGTTGAGAAGCAAGTCCATGGTCTCAGCATATTTCTCAAGGGTGGGTATTTATGTACCCAAAATGCCATCCAGAACTGGCAGGTTTTTGAGGCTGAGGATGAAGGGGCTGGGACTGTCCTCTCCCTCTGTCAGGAAGTGGTGCTGCTGTTTGCTTCTGCTCCCCACTTGACTGCCTGCTTTTATGCAGAGGGATGGGAAATGAGTACAGCTATAGGGTGGCTTCAGCCCCAGAGTGTGTCAGAAATTCCCATAGTGACATTGAACAGGCTCCTACTTGCATTCCCCCAAAAAGGCATAAATTTTCACTTGATCTTACCTACTTGAAAAAAACTGCAGAAAAGTTTTGTCATTGGACATGAAAGTGATTGAGATTCAAGAATTTGTGGGTTTGTAGAAATTAAATTCACTGCATAAATTTACGAATTAATTTATTTTCTAAAAAGAAATTATTCTGGGGATTTATTTCATTTTATTTTTCCTTGTTTGTTTCGTTGTTTCTTGTTTTCTGTTGATTTTTTGTGTTTTTGGGGTTTTTTTTCGGTTTTTTCTAACATAGTTTACTAAATGTGACTTCATTCCTTATTCTTAATTGTCTCCCTGGAAATATTTAGTCAAACTATGCTTTCAGTCATCCTAGTATAGATCCAGAGTAGCTCCAATTAGTACAGAGCAAGAAGGCCAGATTGTTATTTGTACAGCTATGAAGAAAATTTTATTTAGGGCTCTTGCATACTGTTCCACTATTTATAGGAAAGCTCTGATCGAAATACAAGTTGAAGTTTTCAAGGAGATTTTTTTCAAAAATCAATATCCCAGCAAGCACAGTCAGTTAAAGAAACAAACTGAAAAAAAACCAAAAAACACCCCCCCCCCCAAAAAAAAGCCTCACTTTATTTTCCTGACTCTGTTAATCTCTTTTCTCTGAATGTTTCTCTTTGTTTGGTTTTGAATCCTAAATAACAGCAACTTGCTAATAGCACGGGCTTGATTTAAAACTAACAATGACAGTCTAAGTCCCCCTGAAAAAGGGTTAAACATAGACTGCACACTAAAGTCTGCTTAAAAAAATAAGTCTTTAAATCATTTTATGTTTAAGAGAATTTCTTTTCACCCTTCCCCCTTTCAAAAAAAAAAAAAAAGAGAGAGAGAGAAAAAGTGAGACCATCTTAACTGTAAGAGTAAGTTTATTCAGGTGGTATGAATCAGACAGGGCTCACTGATGCAAACTATAGCCTCAGAAAGCACAGCAGGCCCTGAGCCTCACAGGGCTGCCCCACGAAAAGAAGCATAACAAAAACCAGAGAAGAACAGGCCTGCAGTAATCTCCTTGCCCTGGCTAGAAAACAGGGGTGAAGGAAAGCTGCCCTCTCATTATGGTTTTGGTCTCAAGGTTAGAATTAGACCCTTAGGGTAAGCAGCTGTCAATTAGAGATAACTCGGACCAATGCCGTCTGAAATCTTGGACTTATCTCCTAGCAACTCCCCTTCTTTCAGGGCAGCAACCCTCCACTCTGCCTTCAGCTCAAGAGTCATCTTGAAGGCAGCGAAATAACCTTTTCAATTTGGGCAGATGCATAAAAAATCCAGCTTCCAGAGCCTGCGTGAAGCCTGCGTGACATTTGACTGAAGCCGGGTTTTAATCTAGGTTGATTATACATTTGCTTTGTTTTCAGGCTGCAGATGTTGAGAGGTGATTTTGCTAAAAGAGCATTCTCAGCCAATACCTACAAATTCAGTGGGTTTTAGGCACATGGTGCATTGCTGAGAGACACAGAGGGTTATCATGTTTGTGCATCTGCTGATGCATCCCTCCTTCCCGCTGTCTTTTACACCAGGAGAAATTTGCCAAGGGTGGTGAATGAGGAGTGGCCATGGTTACGGCCGCAGCTCTGGAGTCCTCCCTCTGGCGTGGCAGGGTGTGCAGAGCAAAGACAAGCATAAATCCTATTAAGAAAAGCAAGAGGTTATGCGCCATTTGTGTAGGGAACATGACTGAATTTGAGGGGGAAGTTTAAAACACACCAAAAGGCACCTCTACTTCTATTTTCAGGGCTTATCATTCATTAGATCTTATTTTAGATCCACAGCAGTCCCTTTTCCTAACAAGGTGAAAGGAGAGAGAGAGAGAGGGGGATCAGAGAGAGGAGGAGCATAGGGAAAAGGGGTGCTCGTGGAAAAATAAAAGAGGGGGGACACGCAACAAGGACAGAGCTCATCTTTGATTCAGTTGGGGTCCGTATTCACAAAGAGATCACTCAGAAATTTTGTACAAATGGCAGGAGCAGAATGTGAGCGCAATGAGGGGCCTAATGCAGGCACTTGTCCTGTAATCAAAGATTCAGCTCAACATGAGTCCTTTGTGAGACAACAGCATCATTCTCCACCCGGGCTAACCCCTGAATGCAGAGCAGCTCTCTCAAGCAAGGCAGGCAGGATGAGCTTCGCATTTCTTTGTCTTCTTTGGAAAATATGATCGGGTTTTTTTTCCCTATTCCTCATTTGCTTCTCTTGTAAAGAAAGCACTTTTTGCTGTGCCTGTAGTAAGGCAGAGGATGTTAGCGTGAGTGGAGGTGCTCTCAGGGCGAGCAGAGAAGCAGATGGGCTGACATGGTGGAGCGAGGGCAGCTCCAGCCTGCGTTTGGGGAGTGTGAGAAAAATGGCTGACATCTCCCGCTGGCGAATGCATGATGGGCGTCCTCCTCTGCGTAAGCACAATTCCCCCTTCCTCAGCCTCCAGCAGCCCTGCTTAGACAAAATGTGCTGGGATTCCTTTCTTCCTGCTTAAAGCCATTCTGCGGTAGAATTTCACAGTATTTTAAAACACTTTTCTTTTTTTAAAAAATGTCTTACCATTTTGTTAAAATGAAACAGAGAATTTCAATATGTGTGAATAGACTTTTGCAGTTGGGTTGCATTAGGAATCCCTTTTTTGAGTTGCAAACAGTGTTTCCTTATATATATTTTAAATTTCACTGTAAAAAAATTATTTTTGCGAAAATATAAAACAATATTTATCTGCTTCCTGATATTTTTGCTCAGTCTGAACATTACCTGATGTGATGGGTATAATACATTCTTTTCAGAATTTGGGTCTTGAGAATTGGAAACAATATGCAGAAAGTAAGATTGATTTTCAATCCTTAAAGCTTTACACAGAAACAATACAAAGAAACGCTATCAAAGAATTGTCATGCAGAAAGTGAATACAAAACTAAGTAGCCCAGTTGAACATTTTGTTATTCTGGGGTTACAGCAGTCTACAGCAGCGTAAACCAGAGTGGCGTTGTGGCGAGGAGGCCAGTCCCAAATTCTTAAGAATCCCATTAATTCTTTGTTTTCTTCAATAGCTAAGTGCTCATCTCTATAGAGAACTGACTGCTACCTCTAGCATTGCTAAAGGTGTTTGATGAAAAGGTTACCCAGAAATGGGTCAAACCTACTATCCTTGTTGATATCACAGGGAGTCTTGGAAGTAAAAGGCAGACAGGCTTATTTGAGAAACAAATATCATATTAAATAACCAGAAATACCAGTATTACTATTTTAGCATACAATGTAAAGTTAAAAATATGTCTCAACACCCAGTGATGATGAAGTAAAAACGGAAAACATTTCAAATAACAGATTTCTTGATATAAACTTAAATTGTAAAAGACAGAAAATATTACTGATAAGATAATCTTATTGTTAATTCAAGTGAAAAAGTGTTTGTGATATCTGTTTGGTACATAGCATCACCTTTTTACTTGATTCTCCAAGACATTGTTGTGATTCACCTGACCTCTGTACGTGTGTCAGTGTGTATGTGTGCGTATATTTGCATGGGCATGTATTCCTCAGCTACCTTGCAGCTGAAGATTTTAGAAGCCTAAATGGTGTACTTTTCTGTCTGGTTGTGTACAGAAGTCAATTTACCTGCATTTTCATGCTACATATATCCAAAACACAGTGCAAGTCCAGTTGTACATTTAAAAAATAAGGCTTTATCAGATTATTATATAATATATTTATTTTATATTTGTCAAAAGTGGGCAGATATAAACCCCTAATGGATTCTTTTGTCTTTTTTTATTTTCATATGACATATGAGTGTTTTCAATTTTTATCATAAATTTGTGACCTTATATAAGATTTCAAAAGTTTTCAAACTAGGCCTAGCTTTAATTCTGGGAATGATGTAATCACTGCCATATCCCTTCTTGGGGAATCAAACCAGCGAGAGCCCTGCAGCTCTGTGGCCCTGTCAGGCTGCCCTGGGCTTCGCTCTCAGAGCTCCCAGTGTGATTCAGCACTCTGCCCCTATTCAGGGACAGAATAAGAATGTGCTTAAGTGCTTTGTGCTTCGAAAACATGCTTAAATGCTTTGTTGAATTGAGAACTAATTAAATGACTGAAAGTTCAAACTTAATATCTCAGTGCATGGAATGTGTGAATTTTCCCACAAGAAAGAATATCATGCTCTGAAAATATGGGTTTTTTTAAAAATAAAAGCTTTTTCCTTAGATTTGTTTTGTTTTGTTGTAGGGTTTTTTGGGGTTTTTTTTGCTTGTTTCTTTTTTTTCAGCTGGAAATAGAGTATAATTAATTTTAGGGCTTTTCCTTCTAAAAAATTTAAAATATTTTTTAAAACATGCTCACGATAAATTGAAAACAAAATAAAAATATGTGTGTTCACTGAATTAATTTTGTAGTTGTGGTTAGGATTTATTTCTGAAACCTAGCAAATGCTACTGTGTGTGGGGGGGGGTTAAATTCTCTTTTCTCAAATGTTAATTTTTACTTTTTCTTTGAAGTGCCTCACAGAAGGGGTTGGCAAAGCTCCAGAATAACAGCTGGAAGTGAGAAGGAATGAAAAAGTATATCATAGAAATTCAAATGAGAAGTAGGATATACATTTTTAATGGGTATGGTTATCACTCATTTGAACAAATTATAAATGTATAAACGAGGGATTGTTTTTTAGATTTCCAGATGTCTTCAGCTCAACATCGGATGCCTTTCCAATAGAAAAATACAAGCGATTAACTTCACAGAATGTCTGTGAGTTGAATTTCACACAAAGATAAAATGGTACATTCTGGCCTTCAGAGCTCAAATCATCAGAGATAGGAAATACTGTAATTCTGGACATAAGCTTCTTTGCAGTATGTGTGAAAAAAGTACTTCATTTCATGTTCTGAAAAATGAGTAATTCCTTTTTTTTAACATTATTTTGTTGGGTTTTTTTTTTCTGTTAGCCATGTTCAAGAAAGAACATATATAACATCAGAGAGGGTTGCTGTTAAGATCAGATCTATTGACATAATTGACTTATTTGCAAACAGTTTAATGTATTTTTGTCTGAGTTTGCCTTCTTGCACACACCAAAACTAGTCTGATTCAGCTCCTTGTGAATTAGGGTGCACAGCAGATAAAGGAACAATCATCTCGTCCAAACATATTTGCATTCTTAATATGGTGCACACATTCAGGCAAGTGGCAATTTGCATGAAGACCATGAGCCAAATTCAGTTCTGACAGTAGTAGGCATAACTTTATTCAAATCAGACAGGCAGCAGGCATTTACAAGGGGCAAGAATAGGTGCTGCGTATTTTCTGCATGTCCATGATCCAGCATAATGCATTGCCATTGTGCAAAACTTCATATTTTTCTTAGACAGAGCAGAGCTAATCAAAACTAAAGGCAAGTTTCGGCTGCAAGTTTGGGTAGGCATGCAATATCTGTCAAGATATAAGGCTTGCTTTTACACCTAGGTTTCAGTGTGAATCCTAATCATACTTTTAAAAATTATTCTCTTTGCAAGCGTTTGTATCTGGGATTAAACGATAAGCATCATGCCAGGATGCCTCTGGCCCCCTTCAAAGCATCTTTATAAATTCAGTCACAAGTATAATCAACTTCATTCTGTCCAAAGCATTAGCATTTTTTAAGCGTTTGTTTTCCAAATGCTCTTGCTAATACTTTAATAGTGGTTGTATACCCCAGTGCTGAGGAGCTGGCTGATGTGTCTTGCTGTGTTTCAGCGAATGTTGTGAGGAATCTACAGCAATTAGCTGCTCATGCCTCTGCTTTCCTGTTTTGTGCCTTCCCTTTCATGTATCAGATGTTTGTAAGTTTTCCATTAGACATTTCCTGCTTCTAATAGATGTTTGTGAGGCTTTTGCTTTGAGCTATCAAGGCTCCAATTTGTGCTGAGATGTTTGGTTTTGTTTTAGGGCTGAGGGGTCTTTGTACTCCTTTCTTCCTAGAAAACATTATAATCTGGAAAAAATAAATAAATTGTACTTTGCAAAAAGTGAACATGACTCCTTCATCTAAATGGCATGGTTTGCACATGTGTCTTTTGTCAACAGATCACTTCTAAAATAAAAGCACTTAAACTACAGTTTCTGCCAACTTATCAGACACCAATTGGTGACAACATATATGTATAGCAATTTCTAAAGGCAGCTTTGTACTCCAGTGTTTTCATCTTCTTGGTCTTGCTTTTTTTTTTTTTTTTTCCCTCTTTTTAATTTGAAAGGGTGACTGATTTCTTTTTCTGTTTCCACCAGCATGGTGTGCTGCATGTAACAAGTAAGTAGCTTTAGCTGCTTTTGGAAGAAGAAAATACCTCTTAAAAAGTGTTTCAAATGAGTGTTGCCCAATGTGAAGTGGCTGTCAAAATTAACAGGAAAGGCATAATTGATTAACAAAAACTAGCTTAAATTTTACAAATCCACTTCTGATGTGCTCAAATACTTAAATAAATGTGGTGCTGATCTTTTAATCCCCTCTTCCATCTTTTAGCAGTGGAGCAGCCTACCCAGGCACCAAGGCAGCCCCATCCTCTCGGAGGGAGTTTTTGCAGCCAGGCACTGTCCGTCATTCCTCCATTCACATGGTACCAAGGTTTCTGGATCTGTATTTTGCTTATCAAGTCACCAAACCAATGCATCATCAAAGGAAGCTGTCAATTCACAGCACATCACCCGCGCTTTGAACTTAGGAATGAGTCAAACGTTTTTGAGCTTTATTTATTAAGGTCAAAACTGGGTTTGAATTGGCAATGAGGGCAGGGGAGTGGTGAGGGGAGCAGAGGATGGCTGCTGACTCAAGAAACCTGCTGGGACTTTGTGGCCCACTGCTAGGCAACAGCCCATCCCCACCACAGCAAACATACGGCCACAAAATGAATGACCTCATCTACAAATCAGCTATTTGATATGCAGATCGACTGCCGGCCTCTGCCATAGCACCGCTGCACGGGCAGCAGGTGCAGCAGGAACAAGTACACGGCCTCTTCACGTTTTAAAAGGCAGGACTGGCTTGTGCTCACCCACTCCCTCTGGTCCTTTGCAACTCCTGAAGGTCTATTGCCTTCATTTTTTATTTAGACCCTCCATGTGAAGAGAAGATGGCGACTCCTTTCTGTTTGCCTCCGCGCACAGCCCTAGGCCCAGGGAGGAAGGGGCAGGGCTAAGGAGCTTCGCCAGCCGCCTTTGTGATGCCTTCAGCATCCGAACACGCGACCTGCAGAAACAAGGGGAGTTTTAGGAAGCTATTGCAGTTCCCAAGGATTTTGTCTTCTCAGATGTCATGTCTTTGCAAATTATTCTCATGGCGTGGTTTGTTGTTTCTTTTTCAAAATGGAGACCCTCTTTGTGCAGACAGAGCTGTGGAAGACAGCATTTCTCCTGTGCACGTATTCTCCCCTTTAATTGCACAGAGAAAGCTGTTCACAGCCTACAGTGAGGGGAGGACATGTGGTTTTGAGGGCAGACTTGCAAGAAAAGGAAACATAGCATTTTGTAGCAGAATTAGAGTATTTTTCAGCTGTGTGTTAAAAAGAATAAAGAACTGCTGCTACTCTGTTCTATGAAACAGCACTGAGCCTCTTAGTGGGCCTCAAAGAGCAATAAAACACAGTGTAATATAATTTGTATTGTCTGTGGTTGCAGGTTATGTCCTGAAAGCCGTAAACTATTACAGCTTTATAGCTATGCTGCTGGTATTAACTAAATGAAAGGGCTATTTGTTCTAAATCTGTAGCCTGCATGATAGCGAATCTTAAATTCATCAGAAGCAATTGATGAAAAAAGGGGTAAAAATGCTGCAGACCCAATAGAGTCAAAGCTCTAATGCAAAGAAAACAAAGATTTGGTGTGTTGCCTAACCCCTTCAGGTTTCTGCCTCATACCTCTGGCAGGCAGAATCGATCATCCTGAGACTACAAGGTATATTCAGCTGATGGGCCTGAGGGAAGCCTTGGGCTACTTGTTACACGAAGATATGAAAAAATAGATATTTACATCAGTGTGTCTAGATCATCCCGGAGTCTAAAGAAAAATCCTGAATTTGTTGAAATATAGGAACTCCCTCCCTTTTACCTCCTTAAGAGAGTTATTATTGAAAAATACACCTCTGAGTAGCAAAGACAGTGATTTAGGGAACCAATCTAACAACGCTGTGTCTTTCTCCTGAAAGCTGTGAAATTGTTTAGGTTTTAGCTTGAAACCTTGGAATTTCCAGTTAAAGAGGAATTGTTTTCCACATGTACCCAGTTGCAATGTTTTAGCTTTATTCAAACTTGAATTTAAACACGGATATGTGTTATTAAATTTGCTCAAGGCTATGAATTATTTGTCAGATAATTCTGCAGCTGGTTCCTCATAACCTTCAGCTTCTGCATAAGCCGTTGGTTGCTGTTGCCAGGAATAGGTTCTGGCCGGTCATGGGCTCTTGGTCACTATGAACTTCTGTCAGGCTTGTGTGAGACAAACACTTTGGAGTTCAGAATCAGGTTATAGTACTGAAATATTTGCTTAAAATTGGCTAATCCACAAGCCATTTTTTACTGAAAACTCAAGAGAATGCTCACAGCAAATAAATACTAATAGGAAGAATGCAAAAAGAAGTGGGTTTGGACACTCAAAGGATTGTGGATGACACAATTGTGATTATTGACCCATTTCTTTCAAATGGGCTTTGCCTAGATGTGTGATTGTCAGACTAATGCCTCAGGCTCCTAAAATGTTGTCTTCAGGGCTTGTTTCAGGACAGAACTTAAGTGCTGCCAGCCTCCTCCTTTGTCCCCTTCCTGACCGAAAGCAAAGTCAGCAGTTTGAAACACTTTGGGGGTTGATTCCAGGGAGCTTGAATGGGATCTTGAAGCCTGATCTGATGTGAAAGAGGACATGGACCTGCCCTCCTGATGTAGTGCAGGTGAGCAGGAGGGAGTGGGACTGTCCCCTCCCCTGTCGCAGCCCTGCCATGTTTGCACAGTTCTGTGAGGTTATGGTGGTTCACTTGCTTTCTTCTGCTTCTCCGAAGACAACCCAAGTTGCTCACCGGGGAGAGTGGGCCATTGTAGGGGCCATTTTCAGTGTCTTTTGTCCCGGGGGTTGAGGCACATTTTGTTACTCAGGGGACATATATGTGAAAATTACTTGACAGTCTGTTTTCTCAAAGTGTTCTCTCAAAAAATCCTCAAGTTTACAAACTTCCATGTGCTTTGAAGTCCTTAATTACTCCCCATCGCAACACCTCAGATATTTGGCCAGACATATACATGAATGTATTTTTAGTTTTGACAGTATTTGCTGTTGAGAGCATTAACTTCCGTGCTCTGTGAGTGATCACACCTTCAGAGCAGGGGCCTCCCCAGGGTCACTGCCTCATGCTGACACCACTGAGGCTTTGGGGTATATCCCAGACACTTTCTACTCCCAGCTATGGTTCAGCTTACCAACAGCTTCTCCACAGACAGCATCTTGTGTCTGGCATAAGTTCAAAGATACCATAGAACTGTAGAATCATGGAATGGTTTGGATTGGAAGGGGTCCTTAAGTTCATCTAGCTCTAACCCCCCTGCCATGAGCAGGACACCTTCTACTAGACCTGCTTGCTCAAAGCCCCATCCAACCTGGCCTTGAACACTTTCAGGGATAGAGTGTCATTAACTCCTATTTTTGAGGACATACCAAAAGACATGGAAATTTCCAGCTGAAGGCTATTTGTTCCAAGAGATAAATATTAGAAAACTTTTGACTGTTGTAAACTCAGGACCTCTCTTCTTTTGGTTTTAATAGCAAAGAAATGTCAAGAAGCCAGAGTGGGTGAGAGAGAACAGTCTTGGTGACAAGCTGGATGTGACCATGTAGGGCTGGGGCTGGCAGAGCTCTGTGGCACAGCTGCAGGCTATCCCCTGCCTGCTGGACCCAGTGCCAGAGAATGATCTGGACCATTTTCACATAATATTTGAATGAGGTTTTAAATAAAGATGCCAATAGTGTGTACAAGATCACAAAAGGCAAAGCTGTTGGTATGTGAGGGATTTGGGATGAGCACTGGATGCTTGGACAGGCTGCTTGGGCAATAGCTAGCAACTGAAGAGCGATTTCTGAGCCAGCTAAGTGGCATCTGTTCAGATTTCTTGCAGAGCGCGGCTTCCCTCCCCTGTGACAAGGCCAGGCACATTCCTCCTGTCCCGCCTGACAGCACAGAAGTGGCGGTGGCTGCTGCTGTCCCTGACCCGGGGCCCCACAGGGGCAGAGTCTACTGGTGTGAAGCTGCTGCTGGGACAACGTGAAAGAGTGAGATTGTTCTGATATGCAAACAGGGAGCCCTGCTGAAGCTGTGCTGCCTGCAATTCAGGGAGAAGAGCAAGGGTGCTGGAGGAAGGAGGACAACAAACCCCAGTGTTAAGGCTGCTCCTGCTGAATGCATCTCACTAAAGAACAAAGCAAGGAGAGCCTTGCTCTTGCAAGAATTTGATCCACCAAGCAAGGCTGCTGCAGTGTTAACCCCTTCCTGACGAGCCGCTTGGGATGTAATTTAGCTGGAATGCCATTGAAAAGTGGCAGATTGCTACGCTTTTACAGGCAGGAAATGCCACAGGCTCTGGAAGGGTATCACTGGCTCTAGCATGTTAGCCTCTGCTTTTGCACCTGATTTTTTTGAGGGGAAGTGCTAGTGAAACAATTGTGGAAGGCTCGTGGCATTGAAAGAGTTATTACAAACCAGTGGATAAAATGTCAATGATGCCTGATGCAAAGAAATGTGCAGCGTTAGCAGATATGTGTTGCTGATCTGGTAACAGCTAGCCCTCTCCATAACAGTGATATTTCTGGATTTCTGTAACCAGCCCCATAGGAGGTCTTCCTTGATACTTTTAACCAAATTGTGGCCTTTGGCTCCTGGCCAGGGGAAGGAAGCCAGCAGAGCTACCTGCCTTGGAAGGGTTTGGGTGGGGATTGCACCTGAGCTGGCAAGCGCTCAAGGGCACGGCACAGGCTCCACCAGGCACTGGTAGGATGTGTTAGCCTTTTTGCACCAGGGCAGCCCTTCCACACGTTTACTAATCCCACCAGAGTGGATAGATTGCATTCAGGAGAGACATAATTTCCACATCCTTTGAGGGTGATTGTCCCAGGCCAAGTGCCATTTGTCTACTGTGCCTGTAGGTCTCAGTTCAAAAAACCAGCAGCGTTTCACCCTCCCCTGTCTGCTCTCCCTGCCTGGGATATTCTGCTGACAGTTCCATCTTCCTCCAGCCAATATACTCAAGAGGCTACAGCCATGGTCCTGGCTTGTTTCTGCAGCCCCAGGATCACAGGCAGAGGTGCAGAACTCTGCACAGCCAAAATTTTTGGTGTGGCAGCTGTACTGAGCTTTGCCAGTGGAGTGTGACTTTGGGATTAGAAATCACTGGAGTGTAACTGCCTTGCACCGTGCTCTGTACTCATCCAGTGTGATACTGCTGCTGCTTGTGGCATCGTTGTTTCTAATTCTGAACTATAAAGGTCACTCCAAGGCTTCATCTGTGCTGCATGTGATTTGCTCCAATACTGTTTGCAAGTACTGACATGCCGTGCTGGTCAACATCAGGTTAATACCCCTGAGACCTCCCCAAGGGAATAAGCACACAGAGAAGCATCTATGTTTGCACCAGAGATTTTGCCAATCCCTGTGTGATAAACTGGGGGTTGTTTGTTTGTTATCTTTCACTTCACTCTCCCACACAAAACTTTTAAGAATAAACTAGATTTAAGCTGTAGCTGAACAACTGTAGACAACAATACAAAAATTTGCTTCCAGGTCTGAAAGTACTTGAATTTATTTTTGTGATGCTCTTTCAGCAGATTATATTGCTCCTCTTTTTCCTCTTTTTTTTTTTTCCTCCTTCCTAAAGAAAACTCATATTGTAACACTTTAACAGAGGAAATTCACTCCGCCTCTGCTTTCCTGCTCGATGTATATTCAAATAATTGCTGCATTTTAACAAGCTAAATTGCATTCCCACCAGCTGTCCCTCAGACCAAACCTTCAAGGATATGCTAAACAATAATGACTGCAACAACAGTAAACTCAAAAGGCTTCAAGATCCCTTCAAAGATAAGATGTCTTGCTGTTTCCCTTCCATATCCAGGCACTTTCATGCAGATTAGCAAAACAGCATGCTTACAGCCTTCACAGGCGAAGCAGTGCTTGGAATTGGGTGAATTTGGCCCTGTGTGAATGTAGGGAAGGGAAATGCAAAATCAGAAGATAACACTGCAGCACAAATCCAGGGTAAGTCATCTGGGGCCGTGCTGAGCAGGGCACGCTGTGTCAC
Source organism: Catharus ustulatus (assembly GCF_009819885.2). NCBI lineage: Eukaryota > Metazoa > Chordata > Aves > Passeriformes > Turdidae > Catharus > Catharus ustulatus. Next base: position 101,694,867 of record NC_046223.1, on the reverse strand, counting down.
CCGTAACCTGGCAGACATCAGCGTTTCACATATTCCTCCTGGGTCACAAATCACTAGATTTATGCTCTTCTGCACATGTCATCTTGTGTTCTGCATGGTTGTGACCAATGACCTTCCCACAGCTAGGATTGTCCAGGGTGGGGGCAGTCAGCAGGAACAGGCAGAGGGGACAGGCAGAGGGGACAGGCAGAGGTGGCATGGACAGGCAGCAGGGACAGGCAGAGGGGACAGGCAGAGGGGACAGGCAGAGGTGGCATGGACAGGCAGCAGGGACAGGCAAGAGGGGACAGGCAGCAGGGATGGATAGAGCGGATGGGCAGCAGGGACGATAGGAGGTCGCATGAGCAGGCAGTGGGACAGCCTGGAAGCAGGAAGGGGAGGCAGAGGGGACAGGCAGGGGCGTACAGGCAGCAGGGGACAGGCAGGGGACAGGCAGGGGACACGCAGGGGACAGGCAGTGTGGCAGTCAGCGGCCCCTCATCCCCAGCCCCGCAATGGCTCACGGCAGATGGGGAGGGCAGGAACCGGGATTAGAGATTCCTCCTCACCTCCCCACCCCTTCCCCGGCCCCAGCTGGCTGTTTAAAAAGAAAGCCATAAACCCATTAGTACAAAGACAAATGAATCTCATACCCTGAGGCATTCCTTCATTCAGAACTGGCCTTAACTACTTTTCCAACCTTCCTCCCTTTAACCCCACTGTCTTTTGAGTTTTCTTCCCTAATAGCAGAGTTCAGAGTTTTCTTCTATAACAGCAGAGTTTAGCAAAATGCTAAATACAGCCAGTTAGGAAGTTTTTAGTAAAATTCTAAAACCTCACTTTGTACGTGTGCAGGTATATTTTCATAAATATACACGTGTATATATATCTGTCAGCATGTATATATCCAAATATATGCTCAGATGTCTTCCACATTGTTTACATATATATATACATATATATATATATATATAATTTTTTAATTCAATATGCTAGGCACATGTAGTGGATATTAACACTGGAAACTGACTGTATGTTACAGCTAAATTTAATATTATATGATTTTTTGTGTCCTTGATTTTACATTAATGCTAAGCACATGTGAGCCTGTGGCTGCAGCCAATGTGAATTATTTCCCCTTGCATCTACACAGGATGTAGAAAATAATGTGGCAATACTGTGGTAACTATAGAGGACTTGCCACAGCAGTATGGTGGGAAGTGCTCAGAGGAAATGGCAAGTGAAAATGCAAATAAGGTTTTATGGAGTTTTTGTTTGTTTGTTTGTTTGCTTTCCAATTAAATGAACAGCTCTATATATAGGTGAGATAGTACAGAGGAAAATTTACTTCAAATTATATAAATGGTAATAATTTAGAAGACGCAAATAAAGTTGTTTAAAGGTGAATCCAGCTGAATTAAATGTCTGAATTATCAGGCCTTTTGGAACTCTGCCCATTTGAGTGTAACAAAATCACTAAGATGAGGGCTAATGGACACTGTTTAAGTCTCTTGCTTTTTGTCCCAATCAACTACTTCCTATTCAGCTGTAATTTGCAATTTCCTGCTGTTGATTATATACATATATTTATATAAATGTGTTAACTTGCCCATAGTTTAAAAATGTGTATTTAAACTGAGTGGAAGACTTAAGCACCTTTTATATTAATTTGATTTGACTTCTTTTTGGCAGCTCACATCTCTCCCCACTGGTTTTATCACATTCTGATTTTTCAGAGATTTTCTTGGAGTGTTTTACTTTCCACATGTAAATAAAATTATGTTCTGCAAGTGGTAGGTTGTTCTCATGAATCACATACAGGACTTTCAATCAAAATCATATGGATTACAGTTTAAAACATTTTTAAAGTAGAAGGCCCTTTTAGTACACTCTGACCATGGAAGTTGAGCAGTCATAACCTTATGGTGCATCCCTTCATAGCAGGCAGCAGAATCAAGTGTTCATGCTTGGTAGTGACTGGTTAAGTTTTATGAATATGACCATCTACTCCATTAAAATAATTGAAATTACAGCTATTTCTTAATCAAGGCTCACATCATAGTCAATGAAGTTATAGATTAGTAAAGATTTTGCCCTTAAATCAAAGCCCTTGTATTCAGTTTACACAATTCATAAAATTCTGGCATGGCTAGGACACATTAAGTATTCTTCTTCCTGTGTGAAAACCATCCAAAGGTAGATTAAGTTAGTTTTGCTTTATGTCATGTTGCTTGTCATGAATAATCCTGCAGTCAGAGGTGACAGACACGTGACACACCCTAAACGTGAGTTCAGGCTTTTCATGCAGCTGGGGGACCAAGAGGCTCAAATGCCATTGAGCTTAAATGGAGTTCTCTGAGTAAGGATATGATTTGCCAATGCAGCTGAGTTATCTAGAAGTCTTAGTCTTGACAAAAGACTCCTAAATCTCTTCTGTGTTTTGGAAAATTGTGACCTATATCCCTTAATCTTCTATGGATGTCTCCAGCTGTATGTTTGAAGCAGAGGGCATGCCAAGTTGATTATGTTTTTGTAAAACAACCTAAGTTTTCACCGTAAAAGAGGCCAAAGAGGGCAGTGCAGCACAAGGTGATAAGATTCAAGCCTCAGAATAGTCACAGATTAGCAAAAAAAATGCTTTTGTAAACAGGATTTTGCAGAGACTGGAGCTGTTAATTGTTATTGTAATGCACCACATTTTAATTGAGCTAATTGGCACAAAATGTTTATCTCCATTGACTGAGATAAAATGTCAAAAGCTCTTTGATGCAATTGGAATTACAGTAGGCAACCTTGACAATAGAAGTCAATGTTTTACAATGTGCTGCTGTTTAGATGTGTTTGCTTGGGGGATGAAGCTAATGTTTATTATCTTGAGGCATCCATTTTGCCTCGGGAAGGAGTGTCCCAAAGCTCCACTGCAGATTTTTTTTAATGTTCAAACTGGCTGTAGAGAAACGTGAAAGGCTGATTCAGGTTAATTTCACTTTTGCAGGGAAGCCCCATTTTCACACTCTGAGCAGAGGCCAAGTCTTTCACAAGAGCGCTCTGGGCTTTCTGTGCCTATTAGCCACCGTTGTCTGTGCGCTCTCTCCAAGGGACGAACAGACTTTGGGAGGCAGCACAAGTGCTCAGCAAACAGCCAGGTCCATCCCTCAGCAAACAGCCAGGTGATCCCTCCTCTCACTGCCAAGGCCCTGCCATGTGGTACTGGTAAAATACCAACAAGATCTGAAAAATACAAAAAACTAGTTCACACAGTGGCACCAAAACCAAGAATCCCAAGGCTAAATGGGAATTTAGCCATGAGGCACAGCCTGGCTTCCAAGTGCTGCTGAGAGAAGTCTGACTGCTCTCTTTGGAGGTGGATGATCCTTCTGGCTCCCAGCTCTCTTCCACTCTGATCAAAGGGAAGTGCTTACAGTCACTTAAGATCAGCTCCTATGTATGTACCCAGTGAAGACCCTTAGTTGAAAAATAAACCAAATCAATCTGCAGCGAAGAGGTCTGCAGTCCTGGCCCTCTGCTGAAGCACACCCTTGAATAGCAAAGTGAAAACCTGATGGCTGTGGCCAGTATGGAGTCATTCCTGAGTGCCACCCTGCTGGGTCAGACCAGCCCTGCAGGCAGGCAGGGGATGTGTGAAGAGCAGACAAGGTCAAACCTCCTCTTCCTCCTCCATGGGATAGTGCTGGAGCTGCTGCTGGCCACTGACTGTGGTGATACAGAGTCTCTGCTGAAATCAGGCAACTGCAGCAAGCTCAGGAAATTCAAACCAAAATGTAGCTGTGTCTTTCCCTGATTATTATGGCATATTGTTTTATCAGCCTAGGGGGGTTCAGTTCTCTTCAAAATTATAATTTAACTTCCAGAAACACAGCCCCCAACTTTGTTCAGAGACAGAAGATTCTCAGAAGCGCTTCAGTATCGGAGAGTGCTGGAATGCAGCCACAGGTCAGAAAACACTGCCCAGGAAAGAGGGTGATGAAAGTACCGACACTTTTATTTAAACAATTTGCCTTCCTTTTCCCCTCGAGGAATAGTTTATAAATCGTATACCTGTCAAAGCAGTGCCAACACACTACTCAGACAAATTTCTATTTTTGACTTGAGCATGTGTTTGGCTGCACTTCCGATGGCTGGCTGAGGCGGCCTTATTGTGTGATACATCCAGACAGCATCTCTGCAGTCTAGCTGGCTGTGACTGGGCAGGTCACCCACTCAGACTGGAAGTACGAGGCCTGATTCTCAGTCCCCTGTTAATTAAACATTAAGAAACAGCTGACACTTGGTTTTTTGCGTTTTGGGCTTTTTTTTTTTTTTTTTCTTAGGACAGCTTGCCAAAACTCTCCAGCAGACTGGAGGGAAGGAATGGGACTGAGCAATATAGTGAGGCTGAGGTTCCTGGAAGTAACCAGAGCATAATGGATCTATGTGGCTAGACAATCCAGTTCCTCTAAGTGATGGTGAGAGGTGGAGAAGCTCTGAGGTTACTCCAATTGTATTTGTTCCTGGAGGAGCTGCTTTTCTTTACACATTTTTAATATCATCCACTGAAGGTTTTGTCTGGTGGTTCACATACTACCACCATCTTTCAAGAGTAGAAGGAAAGAAACAGAAGGATGCCATAAAACCATCAACACCCTAGTTTCAGGAAACAAAATCTGCATGAAATATTTTCATAAGTTTGTCTGAATCACTTGCATCTCTTCCACCTATTATCCATTCTTCTATGTTGAACTTTTGTCAAAGACATATTTCATTGTTGGCTGGTACAGCATCCAAAAAATGAAGTGGTTTAGTAAGCAGAGCGCCTATAGGACTAAATGCACAAAAGGTTAATGAAGCCTGAAACTACAATAATTTTTGTGTGATGGCCTCTCTGCAATCTCTTTGAAGGAGACATCTCTGTGCTGTGAGCTGCAGGGAAACCACTCCAGTGGAGAGACAGCTATGGCAGAGGAGCAGGGGCAAGCTGGGAAATGATGGTGGGAGCAAAAGCAGGGTTCAGCATCAGGATTTTATTTTTAACATGATTTGAGTTTTAGCCTCCTTTCTTCTACAAAAACTTGTCTTCCTGCTGCAATCTGGCACTGAGAACCTTAGTATGCTTCTTTGTTCTTGCTTTTAAGTTTGATTCACGTATTGATCTGTCCCTTGGAAAAGATCTGGTTTTCTTTCAGGGTTTGTGGGTTGTTGGGGTATTTTTCATGTCTGGGAATTAAAGTGGAATCATTTTTCCATCAGTGGAGTAACTGGCAGCTCCTCAGGCAGTTACCTAGGATGCCTGTGCTTCAAAGTTGCACCAGAGAAATGAGATGTGTCATACAGTCATAGGGTAGGGTAACATGAAGGTGCAAAATGATGGATCTGGGTGACCTGGCCAGCTGTAAAAATCAATGTAGATACAGGCCCAGTTTTTTATACAGCTTTTCATTGGTTGTTTTCAACTACTCTCCTTTTGACATAATTAGTAGTGGACAATATCCAGCATTGCTTTTCCTTCAGTTTTTTTAATAGCCCGTGTTGCTAAATGGTTGCAATGATTCCTTATTGCACTTTACTGGAGAGGAAAAGGAAGATTTACAGTTAATGCAGTTAATTGTACAGGAGAGAGCATCGCCATGAAGCTTTGCAAAAATTAAATTGATCTGATATCATAGCAGTCACTTGAGTGTTCAAATGTTACAGGCTGCACAGAAAGCAGAGGGGCAGACAGTTAACCAGGTGAACTGGCATTGGCAAAGGGAGGGGAGAGAAAGAAGATATGGCTTTGCAAATATGTGACAGGAACAAGCAACGTAGAAAAATACATTAAATTGCCAAAACCAGGAGGTGATAAGATTTTTTCAGGTGATATTTAGAGCTCTTTAGAAGAAAGGATTGTCTCACACAGTGTTTTTATGTTTTTTTAAAGCAGATTCTGAAATCAGAAAAAGGTATTTTGAAGTGTCATCTATCTGCATCTTTATTTATTTAAAAACCATTCATAAAAGGACCCAAAGTCATCTGGGTTTAAAATCACCTCGGATGCATAAATAAAGAATGATGATAGATGGCAGGAAAATGAGCTGTAGCAGGTAGATGTGCTGTGACCACAGGGACTGGTCTGTTCTTCTTTTGCACCCACATTAATTAGCCAGAAGTGGGAGTAAATAGCATCTTAATTGAGAAATATTACAAAGGGACTTGGAGAAGTTGTAGGGATTAATTAGATAATCTTCACAAGGCATTTAAAATATGAGTACTTCCTTCCATACTTTCATTTAATTAAACTTTTATTTCATCTATAAACAACCGGTATTTTTATCAGCCAAATAAGCATGCAAAAATTTTATTTATACCTATTTTTTTTCCTTCATTCTCAAGGTGCCTAGAGGATATATCTCCGTGGGTAGACGCCTTAATGTATGTATATATATGTATATAGGAGAATAATAAAATATGTGTGGAAGCATATGCACAATATCCCTTTTTGGACAGAATTAAGAAAAATATTCTTTAAAAACCCAAGAGTTTCCATCATCTATTTTTTGTATTCACAGGTGCAGCAAGAGACATGAAGAATGGATGTTTATAGGAGAAAACACTTTCCATTTTACAGTGCTAACTCCTCTTTATTAGAAACAGTATGGGAAAGAAGAAAATAAAAATCTATTGTTCATTTTCACTTTGATCATCATACCTATCATTTTACACACCACATGCTATCCTCTTCCAAGGGCATATATTGTATTTATTCTGCAGCTGCAGTATATTGATTTTGGACTACTGAGTTCAGTGCAGATGAGTGACAAACTAAGCTGCTGGGAGACTGATAAGTAACCATGTTTAATCTCTTGGCTCCAAAATGAAATCCCATAGCTCATTTCAACAATTTTAGTTTTGGTACCCAGTCAACAGCATATACTCTTAATATGAATATATGAATGTGAAGATCAGAAGTAGAATAGAACCTTTCATGGAAATTACTGCAATTCTGCATTCTGCCTCTACCAAGTCATACACAGGATTGTTCCAGGTTTACACTAATGCATCTGTGTAATTCCAGCTGATAGTTTTAATTAGATGTAAATATTTATCTACATTTCTGTTGCACTGTTATTGTTCATTTCAGCAGCTGTGGTGCTCCCTAAGCCTTCATCCACAGCATGAACAACAGACTGTACAATTTCTTAATTCAGTAATCTGGGTTTTAAAATACAGATTTACCTTCTTGAATATAATAATAGTAATAATAATAGTAATAATAGCAGTAATAATAGTAGTAATAATAATAATAGTAATAATAATTATGGGATATTAGGAATAATTCTTGTTGCTTTGTTGCTGTTGCTACTATATATATGTATCTTCTATTATTATAGAATTATGCATAGATACATTTATTTTAAATTTTCTAAGGTCTTCTAAAGCTAAGAAGAATACATTTACTTATGAGTAGTGTTAAATTGTGTACCTCTTGTAACATGCACAGTGAAATTCAGAAGCAGTAAAAAGTGAGGTTTCTGGAGTGCTAGCTACAATATTTAACCCAAAACCTCAATGAGAAGAAAGCATTGTATGGCAGGAAAATTCTCCTTTTTCTTGGCACAGGTGGACAACACACTGAGATCTTACAAGTTGTAACCCAACACAGTGGCACCAAGTGAATGTTGTGGCACATACTCCAAGGCACCTGAGAACAAAATATATCCATGAAATCCCAGCTCATGCAGGCTCATGTGTTGCAAGACTGGGTGAAGCCAAGCTGCACCTGCAGGGGAGGTGTGACTGCAGCATGGCCAGCCATACTCGAGCTCATTTTTTCCTGTGAGGGCACCAGTGAAGACCTCTAAGAACCTGACATCTCTGATACAACAGATTTGTTACTGTCAAACCCTGAATTTACTGAAGTGCAGTTAGAACTGCACCCGAGATGCAGAGGTAGATTATTGCCAGCTGGCCTTTTGTTACTGAAGAGGAATAGTGTAGGTCTTCTGCTTGTAGGTGTTTGTACAAAGAGCCATTTTTAATGTATTTTTAAATAGGATAACAGTTTTAGAGTATGGCTGAGATCTTTAATAAAGAAATGAAGTAAAACTATAATATTGCCTAAGAAAATAAAACTTTCCATCTGTAGCTTGGAATAGGAATAGCTGCAATCCAATAATGTCACTGACATCTGACCAGTGGGATGGGGTGCTTCTAAATGTTTTTTTAACAAAATCCAGTAAAATGGGATTGATAAAACTTAAGAGTAATTTGCCAGAGTTTGTTCCCACATTATATGTTAAAGGATAAGTGTCAACACATAAAGATTGCTTGAAAACTTCTTATTAGGCAAATAGGCAGGGGTTTTAGTATTTCATGGTTAGGCAGAACTTGTTGTCTAAGATGAGGCGATAGCAAGCATCTTAAAAAATCATTGAGCATTCCAATGATTTCTGGCTAAGTTTGAGTTTTTCCTAGGGAAAAAGATTCATAATAGCACAGTTCAGACAATTAAAATACAGTAAGGTTCACAGCAGAGGTGACTGACTGTTTGAAAATTGCTGCAGCACACAATTTATGACATCCTTTATTTTAACACTGCTCAGTATATCCTGTAAATGCTTTAATGTGCTTAAGCCAGTTTATTCCTTTGCTAATAGTCTGTGATTGCAATCAGGCATGTCCTATGGAGAGTTTCACGCTTCCGTGTGAAGTATTATTTGATAAAAAACCTAATCAATAAATCTAATTTCTTCTCTTGCCAGATACAGTTACATAATGTGTTTTCAATTTGGGCCTGGATCAGTTTCCTCAAATACTCAACAACCTGTGAGAACTCGTAAGCTCTGTACCAAGCTAGCATTCAAAGTCATTACAACTGGACTCTAGACATCGCTTTGCAAAAACAAAAACTGGTCTTTCCTAGAAAAAAATCACGTATTTTCATAAATTTTTAAGGATAATTGAAAAGTTTATAGACTTAAAGGAGAACAGCAAATGTAATGAAGAGTGTAGCTTCCAGGGTTTCCTTTCTAACCATGTGTTTTGTGTGCCATCATATATTATGAGGCTACAGAATAATAATCCATACAAATACTAATACTGAGTAACTACTAGAAGGTGGATAGGTTGATAGCATTTAATTTCAAAGGGCATGGATTATGAAAAAAAAGCTTTTCTTACAAAAATACAACTGTAAATCTTATGAATCTTCCATTTCTTCAGGGAAATGCTTAGATTAGTCCAGAATAGATACATTGAAGAAACAAGAGCTGCTAAAAATGAAAATTCCTTAAAATGAGAGCTGGCTTTATTTGAAATTTTCATTATTTACCTAATTTTCATTAATTAATTATTGTTTTCACAAAATAGAAATACCATTGAAAATGTCTCTGGAAACATTTTTTTTTTAATATAAATATGTTAAACTGAAATCAGCCTTTAGACCCATCTTCTACAGAGTATTGCATCTCCTATGAATCATGGGATCTTCTATAAATTGCATTCCACTTTCCAGTGTAAAGAAAGGAGTTATGCTGACAGAGGACAATGACACCACATTTAAAGCCCAGTCATAAGGATTCCAGGTACTACCCAAGGGATTCATGGGATTCCTCATTTTCAACACATACACCCAGGTCTATCCTCATATTTTTTTTCCAATGACTACCTACTGTAAAAATCCAGAAATAGTCTTTTGGCCAGACAGATCAGCCTGCACTGGGCTGCCTTGAATCATTACCTGGGGAATTTAGGTGCCTCATACTTTGTCTCAGTTCTGATACAGGGATTAGATCTCTTAAAATTACTTTACCAGCTCACCTGAAAAAGAAAATAAAATAAATAAATAAAATATCAGAAACGGGTGGTTTATCCTCCACTTAAATAGGTACCTCAGACATTTGGGATTAGTGAATTAATGAATGCCCAGGGAAGCCTGTTCTGTCTTAGTTGGCTGTCAGAGGAGTTCAGCCTGGATTTAAATGATTTTTAATCTTTCCAAGTAGGCAAGACCTCATTCATCTATCTTAATGTTCATTCAAATAATCACCACAAAGGCAAATGTTTGAAAGAGGGTTTTTTGAAATAGTAGTTGTAGCAGAAGAAGTAGTAGTAGTATTAGCAGTAGTAGTAATAGCAGTAGTAGTAGTAGTAGTAGTGGTAGTAGTAGTAGCAATTATTGCTAATTGTTATGGGATTAATACCGAACGCCATAAAAGACGAACAAAAAGTATCACTTCTGTGCCTAGGGCTAAAGAAAACACGTCTGTGGTACTGTTTGAAGAGCTCTGTGCTTTGCTTATCAACACTGCTTGAATGAGGGTTTAGTAAATTTATGACACAGACAATTGCAAGGTAATAAATCATCAAGACTAACATTCAGTTTGAGTCATGTTTTGACCAGAAATGTACGGGAGATCCGTGTGTCTTCAGCACACAGCAGACACCCATGTCCAGGCCATGGCATTGAAGTAGAAAACCCTACACAAAACTCTTTCCATCTGTGATCTTAGTAGCTGGCTGGAAATTTGATGTCTTGAAGGTTATTCCTGCTGGAGGAAGTTATTGATGTTACTCTGTCAACAAAAAATGTACACAGTTCTATTTTCTTCAAAAACATACAGTTTCAAGCAACAAGAGGCCATTTCCTTGCCAAAGGTATCAAATCCTTTTTCTCCGAACCCTTCAAAGCCTCTTTCAGGGTCCTTCTTGGGGCCAATGCTGTTTTGAATAATCAGGATATGTTGGTGGTTCCTCTGCAGGCAGTTTCTGAGCTGAGATTTACAGCTTGGTTTTTCTCTCTTGCATGCACATATTTGCACACATACACCCATTTATCCTACTGGACAGCAAAAAATTCAGGGAAGTACTTTTTTTTTCCCTGCCAGGTGTAAAGATCACAGAATATTCTGAGCTGGAAGAGACCCACAAGGATCATCAAGTTCAGTCTTAAGGATTAAGTCCATCTGGGGATCAAACACACAACTTTAGTGTTATTTGTCCTATGCTCTACCCAACTGAGCTCATCTCAAGATACCTTTGACAAGTCTTTAGATTTAGAAAAAAAACAATTCATTCATCTCCATCCATATAAGAACCTAGTGGAATTTAAATGAAAGATAGTGATTTTCAATTAGATTTTAGCCATTCTACAGCAATTCAATATATTTCTTCCAGGGTCATTCCAGTGGACTTCATTTGCTCCTAAATCATTCTCAGAAGACAAACTGCACCTTTGGGGGATGAACACTTGCTTATTAGAAGGAAACAGTACTGTAAACCTCTAGCAGCTAGTTAGCTACTTAAATATCACTTGGAGATGGGATTTTTCTAGATGAAAGTCTGAGATTTTCAACAGGTAAAAAGTGTGTGTCCTTGGAAGGTTCAAATATATTGGTAAGAGTTTCACGCCAACATGATAAAGATCAGAAGTTATAAAGATCAAGGGTCACATCAGAAACTTTGTATTTCAAGATATAGAAAGCACTACAGTTAAATGCACTCAGCAGATACCAATACTAGTCTCAGAGCACTTAAGAGAAAAAGCACCATTCTGCAGTCGAGTGAATTAGAAGTATAATCCAGCCTAACTCATTATTTTGCACCAAACCAGATACAATGTTCCTGGTGTCTATTCCTATGATTTTATATCCAAACAGCCAGTCCTTACAGCACTGTACAAGTGAGATAAAATTTTAAAATGTATTGCTACAAGAAGTTTAGTTTTTGATGACTTTTTAAAATTAGATTAATATAATAAATATATAAAATTAGACAAATGTATTTATAGAGTGCTAGTAATGAAAAAAATGCTCAGATGATAGTTCAGATATTCCATATAATTTTTGATTCATGTAAAATTTTTGAGCAATGTATTTCTGTTCAAGAACACTGTAAATTTTCATGTATCTATTGATTTCTTTGGGACCTTCCCTTGATTCATAAGGTATAAAATGTGGAGGACAAACAATGGTCAGGGATTCAGTGAGAAATAATGGCATAGATAAACTCATTTTGGGTGAAATTATGACATTAGAGTTAGATCTTCCCAGAAAAAAACAAAATTTTGTCATTGGTTATGTAAACTCAGTGTATGTACTAACAGTTCTTCACTTTAATAAGAATGATGAGAAAAGAAAACTTTCTTTTCAGGTATTTTTTGGGAAAGATGGTTTGCATGACCAATATATAACCAGGTTGCACAGACATGCTTCACCAGCTTTCTGAGAGGAAAGATCCTGCAATGAATACCATATACCATGATGTCATTAAACTTATTTTCAGGTGACTTTATTCTCCCTTGCAAATATCCCTTGCTGATGCGCATTATGAGCAAAATTGTTTGCATGATTTGACTATAGTTGCAAGCACATTCACAATCTGCAATGCATTACATAGCTTTACATACTCCACCTTGTACTGCTGGCCAGCCTCAGCAACCTCAGAGACTGAGACAAGAGAACTGGACCTCCAGTCAAGTTTTTAACCATGTTAGGATGATGCATGTTGATAAAGGGAAGCCAGTTTATGGGCAAATGGTACCATCCAGTGCTGGAAGCCAGGGCTGATAAGAATCTTATCAGTCATGTAATCAACCTCAGATTTCCTTGCACAATCACTCTTGCTCCTTCTTTCCCAGCTGCCAAACATATCACAGGATAGCTCCAGTAGCAACCAACTACTCCCAAATTGCTAGTACCATAGCTGAATTGCAGAACTTGGGCTTCAAACTATTCACTCTAGAATATGTCTTTGATACAGTACTGTTTCACTGATCAAAGAGGAAAATAAGAAGATCATTGATTAAAAGCTCAAGCCTTGTGTTTATTAAGTCTTTCCTTTCTGTTAATAATTATATTTTCAGTTATATCCTAGTAAAATAATTATATATAGTGTGTATAACATTTTTTCTTATAACACATACATATATAAATACATAAATATATTAAATTATAAATGTGTATATATACATATCAGATTAAAAATTGAGTGGTTTATGAAACCCAAATAGTTTATATTTCACTTTGTCTTGCCAATAATCTGATTGGTACCCAGTGACAGTGCATCTGGTTTGCTTGGAAAATTATTTGTAGAAACCAATTTTACTTGCAGTTCTTTGGTTTTCCAGACATGTGGGCCTTACAGGAAAGTCATTAGCACAGTTGACAAATATCTTTGCCTCTCCCCTTGTCCTCTGCTCAGTAAATTGAGAACTCTCTTTTAAGTTACTTGTTGCTTACAGTAACATGAGACAAGCAGCATCCATCTAGCAGCAGGACTTCAAAGAGAAATCACTATTTCCCCCGACAGTCCTGCCCCATGCACAGCAGCTCCTGGAAGCAGCTGCATTGCTTTGAACTCAACTTTAACTTTACTTCAGAGCCAACTTCGGGCTCTGAAATGGGATGTAAATTGGTGTAGCAAGGTGGTGTAACCCACTGGTGAGTGGGTGTTAGAGGGCCCCCTCTGTGCAGACCCATAACATGTGTGAGTTGCTTCAATCCCTGACCACAGTTTTCTGCTTCTTTAGTTTGTGCTAGGAGAACTTATGATTTTACTTCTGCCCATCCCCAGCTGAACCTCACTAAATTACTTACTGCAAAGTGCTGGGCCACCTGGGGTTCAGATTTGGGGTACCCTGACTGATCAAATTAAAGTTCTTTGAGCAGAGGAAATGCATGGGTTTAAATACCAGTGCCAAGTAATTTCCTTCCTTGCATTTTTCACCATAGGTACTGCTCCCCTGACCGTCCGTGCTCTATATCTATTGATTTCTGCTCCTCTTGAGCTATATTTAGGATTAAACCAGCTCATTCCTTCTGAGAGGAGACTGGCTGTGGTTATAGAGATTATTACCCAGGGAGCTGTAATGCAGTCTGCACCTTACTTCAAGCACTTTGAACTGAGGAAACAGATGGGTGCCAAATGGCACCGGAGCGGTCTGGGTCAAGTGACGTGCTGGAGATTTGGCCAGTTCAGTTTCAGTGGGGACAGCCATGGACAGAGCCAGTACAGACCTTCTATTGTCAGGAGAGCAAAGGTCCTTCCTCAAAGAGACAAGCTTTAGCAGCAGATATATTCAGAATATACTGATAATTCATATGGAACCCATATAATTATGAGGAGGTGCCTCAGTTTCCCCTATGAATGCCCTAGGTCCAACATTTTCAGCTCAGGTGTTCCTCTTCCTTTCAGGGCACAAAAGCTTTTTAAAACATTCATACAGAATACAGAGAGTGAGGGGGCAAGGACACAACTAGAATGATAAATATCAATTGATAGAAGATCATGAGCAGAGAAGAAGAAAACATGTTTTACTTTCTTCTGAGGCCTATAATTAAATTATCTACAAGTGACACAAGGTGAATTTTCTGGCACATTCTTGCACAGACTTTTAAATTGGGTGTACTAGCCCAGAGTTCACGATCTTACAGATTCTCACCTTGATCCTGAATGCATACCTTCTTTACTAAGTCTGAAAGTAGATAGCTATGTTTTAGGTTATAATTTCCAGAAAAAAAACCTGTTCACCTGATTAAGCAGGATATATTCTTAATTGATTTCTTCACAGGCGTAATATATAGGAAGAAAGGTCCCCTTCCAGCAGAAAATTGTATGTATGTTTTATATGCTTCAGATATGTAGCTCCTACTACCAGTTCTCACCCATCCAGGAAGATGGAATCACCACATGGATCCTTAACAAAAAAAAAATAGTATTGCTGTCTGATTCAAGCCCCTAAGGATTTATTTGTGAGAGAGCTCCAAATGTTACCTAACACCTTCTAGAGGCCCTGCTAAGATGATGTAGGACTGTTGTATAAATTAACTGAAAAAGAGAGAGACCTTTTCCTGACAACTAAAATAATGTATTAAACTTGAGAAACCTTACGAAAAAAAGTTAAATCCTTTTTTGTACTTCATCTGAGATGAGCACTGGCTTCCACAGAGAATTGAGTGGGAGAAAACCAACTTGCAGGAGGCATCAGAGGTGCAGCTTCCTGGGGTTTGGGCTGCTTTGGGGCAGCCTGAGGCACCTGCCAGCAGCAAAGGAGGTGCCAAGGGGCATTGCCAACCTTGCAAAGCCCCCTAGCCACACCAGCTCAGAGTATGGAGCCAGACAAATTACTAACAAGCAATAAACAATCATCTTTCAACAAACTGATATCAAGCAGCAAGACCCACAGGTTGCTGGTAATCAAGAAATGGAGGTTAGCTGTTCGAGCAAAGCTGGGTCTGCTCAGTGTTGTCACTGCCAGTTCAGGGGGGTCTGAACAGGGCCAGAAACAGAAATGTGTATAAATAGCAAAAATAAAGAAAAGAGGTAGAAATACAGGACCTGAGAGGATCTAGTAAACTAAATGCAGATCTACAGTACACATGGGATATTTGATGTGTTAAACAACAATCCAGCTTTACCTATACAAAAAAAGCATTACTATTCCTCTTATTATGAACATATTCATACCTAGGCAACAACTCCATATATAAAATGGAAATACGTTTCATAAACTCTTTAGTTTGTGTTGCTTTCATTCTTTATATACCTTTCAAACAGATCTATTGGGTCATCCCTAAATGTGCAATCTCTCTAATTTCTCCCATTTAATATTTCCTGCAATGATGATAATAATTTCTCTGTTTGCAGTGTGTTCCTGGGGTTTGAGACCCCTTAATGTGCCAGACAACAGCTTGTCATGGAAGGTCACAGAGCAGGGGAGATATTGTGGTGCTGCAGAGCAGCCTAATAGGATGCAGCCAGCATGCCCCAAAGGTCCTGCTCCATCCACCCTGTGACCTGAGGAGCCAAATTCAGTGCTGTCACTTAAGGTGGCACAGCATAATCTAATACAGGGAAGCAGGAAACATTAGAAAGATTTGGTTAGGATGGTGCAGCTTCTGTGGGTTGACAGCACCTTGGTTGCTTAGATGAAAAGAAAATTAATTGCAGTCATGAAGAAGGAAGACAGTCTTCTACTTTTGGTTATTGCATAACTCAGTCGCAGGAGCAAAATTGCTACAATGGTGCAGCCACCGTTTTACATGGACTGAGGATCTATCCATTCAGTATAATTTAGAAATTTTCCAACCCCTTATTCTGCAGAATGCAGTCTTAGGTGACCTTTTGCACGAACCTCCAAAGGCCACAGAAACTGAATACTTCCAAGCTGACCATCTGACTTATCCTTGTGAAAAGTTACTCTGTATTAAAAGGTCAAAAGAAAAAGAAAAGAAAAGGCTCCTCAGCAGGGAGCTGCCCTTTGGGATGTTAGGTAATTTAAATTAACTGGCATCATGCTGAGTAGCTTACATTTCTATATCTGTATGTGAGTGGGAACAGCTAAGGTTAAAGGGTCAGGCTCTTCTTCAGCAGGAAGACATCCCTTTGCTGCTCCTACTTGGGTGAGCACAATGCTGAACACCAGCAGTTTCTTTTGGGGTCTGTTCCTGCATTCTGCACATCATGACAGAGCAACTGAAAATGCTAATGTGACAACAAAAGTAAAAATAGATCTCTCTTTTCCCTGACTCTTGCTTTCCAGGGTTCGTTGTCAGAATTGCTCAGCATCCTCATACTTCTACTCAGGATATAATGCCTAGCCCCTATAGGTAGGAGGATATTTTGTAGTATTAACTTATATTTTGCTAGTATTAACTTCTGGGGAAGTTTGTAGTAGACGGAAACAGCAGAAGCTGTTAGGAGCTTGTTTAAACATATGACCTCTAGATAATAAATTAGGAAAATAAATTGCAAAAAGTGAAATAAGCTATCTGCTAACAGCACAGGCAGAATTTAAATGGTTTTGTACCCTTTCCTCACAGGTCTAGGAGTCAGGGTCCCTGGCACTGTATCAGGCTTTCTCTGTGACACTGTGACACTGAGTTTCTGCAGGCTCTGCTCAGTATGAGTAAAATAGAAGAAGAAATAATTTCAAGTGATTTTGCAAAATATACTAATTTATTTTGGGAAAGTACTTTGATGTTCTTGTATAAAATCAGCATATTGCTTCAGAAGTGTAAGAAGCAGTTTCAGAGGTTTTGTTCTCATTCAGATGCAGTGGCAGGATTTTTTGCATATGCTTTAGCCTTACCTCTCTGCTTTCCCATGGGGTGGGAGAGGAGAGAATTTGTATCAGTTTTTGAGTTTTGGGGACTTGGTTGTTTATTATACATGAATAATGTGCCATATATTTCACAAAGGACAACAAAGCTACAGAAAAACCTCTCTCACTTGGGAAAAAGGACAGGATGATATTCCAAGCCAGAAGCGGTGTAGTTTGTGATGAATAAATGAATTACCTCTTCATTCACTGATTCATTGAAATTACCACTCAGAAACACAAAAAATATTAACACATTTTGTACAGAGCATGACTGCTAGTACAATTTATGAGTTAGCCACAGAATAATTCAGCAGCCTCCTTACATGGATTTTTAAGTATTTTTAAAATTTTCTTTAAAGATTTCTCAAATTATTTTTTTCAATGCACGTCTTGAGACCACACCATGCAGTATTGCAAATTAGCATACTGTTCAGGTTTTTGAAATTATGTGATTCCATGTGGTGTTTCACAGACATCAGAGGTGTGCATTATCTCGCTGTAACACAGTCCTGCAATATCTCCTTGCATAATTAACTTCTTGCATACCAACTAAATCAGTTAATGGATATATTACCGATAAGTTTATTAATAGAAGGCAGGTCAAACTGATTTCAAGGCATTAGCATATCTCTAAGCAGAAGATTGTATTAGCGGCTGGGGGCAGGACTGTTTATTTGTGTAATTGCTCTATCTCCAAACTATTGACCAGTGCTATATTGTAACTCAAGGAAGCTTCATATTATTCTTGCAAAACTGAACATGAAGAAGTATACCATAGCCTTCAAAATGGTACATATATGAAGATTCCAACCAGTAAGCAACTGGAAATAGAGCTGGGGGGACAGAGAAAAGAAGTTTGAGGCACACAATCAATTCAACTTATGTCACAGTTTTAAGCATCTAAAGCTGCTATGCCAATCAGCTGTGTAACCCTTATAGTCAATAAAATGAAGTTGATTCATCTCACCTGTGTCTGTCATTTATTGTAAAGGTGAGGTGAATCACCCTCCAAGTTACCTGTTTCTTTATATCAGTGATTAGATGAGTCAAGAGTGGCCAATTTGCATATGAGAAGAAGAAAAATTCTACCCTGTGTAGAGGGAATTGCCTGCTGAAGGTGCTTCTTCCCCTCAGTGAGGGGTCTACACAGCTCTAGGGAGAGGTATCCCTAGGCTGACTTCCACCAGCTGCAGCTGCGTTGTTGAAGCCATGTCAGCACCACTGCTGCTTGGCTGGGACAGCTGGACAAGCAGATTGCTTCACCAGCCTGATGCCATTGTCATGTGCTCTTCACCCTCACACTTCAGTCCTGTCTTCCCCTTACAGAAGAGATGGAACCTAAATTTGTGAACCACCAGATCTACACAAATCTGTTTCATCTTCCAGTGATCGTTATCAATTTTGGTCCTCTCAGACCATAGCTTCCTTCCAAATCAAACTTAGCTACTGGAAATTGGAAAATAGTCTACTTAACAAATTGTGCATGGGGATATCATTCCCACCAGGCTCTCCAACCACTGGGAGACAGACCTGTCATTTTCCTGTGTGACAAGCAGCCCTTGGGAAAGATTCAACTCCCTGGTGAATGTGTGTGGTGTCTTGGCCCAAAAAGGTGATATATTTAATTTTTCTGTGTCGCTAGTCCAGTTTATTTGAGGATTAAGATGAAATCTGAGATGAGCAATACCTTAGTTCAAGAGATGCCATCACAGACTAAGCAGCCACAACCAATTGCCAGATGATTACACTGAATTTCCTATCTTGATTTGTAGAAAAGAGCTAAGATAAGCTCCTGAAATGCTTGTCTCGGGAATCTAGAGAAAATGTGATAGCCAGACTGAGCTTAAACATTGTCCTAACAGCCCATCTTAAACCATTAGCAGCTTATATTTAGCTGGTCATTACACAGTGTTAAAAATGCAATTTGGTGTGTGTGTGTGTGTGTGTGTGCGTGGATGAGTATGTGAGAGGAGGACAAAACCTCTACTAGAAGTTTATCCAAAGCCTAGCATGATGGTACTCCTAAATTTCGTCCATCAAACCACTCCTAAATTTCATCCATCCAGGTCTGCGTATTCTCTGTACTTGCCATGAATGCCAGGGGAGAAATCAGATTGCAGAGCCCTTGCATTCACACTGTGGCCTGAAGCAGTACATAAGGCAACCACTAACAAAGGGCTTTACTGTTCACCTCATCTTGCTGTCTCAACTACCTCTCCCTTGGGCTTTCACAGGCAGATGGTTAATATGTATTAATTATTTTGCTATAAATCCCTCTGCTTTTCTTGCCATTTTTCAAGTCAGTCCAGAAAGTGCTTTGAAACTATGGTTGAAATCTAAATGAATACCCACACTGGAGGAAAATCTTCCATTTCTCTTTACTGTCAGCTCTTAAAAGTTATTTAATTTATGCTGTTGTAAATAAAGCAAAGTCAATGAAAATTGCCTTCTTCCATTCATTGTCTATGAGGAAAATTGAATAATCTGTTCACATAATCTGTGTCAATTGTGGAAAACTAACCAAGAAAAAGTACATATAATGATTATAGATAATAGCTTCTTATCACTGATTCCAATTTTAGACAATTTTTATGCATTACTATGAGCATATGCAACTTTTACATTTATTGTGAATGAATCTTGCAATATTAAAACTAATATGTGCAAGTGGGGCACACGTTACATAGCCATCTAAATTTACACACGTTTTTATACTCAGCTAATTAAAAAAATCCAGTCCCAGGACATAATAATTTCTCTAACCTTTTCTATAACTTGTGATATTAGCCATGATATTCATTGCATAGAGAAGAATTGCATGTACTTTAAATATATCACTGGTCATGCAGCATAATAGTGGAATCAAATACTATCTAGAACAGCAGACAGACTGTCACATATACTGAATTTAAAGTAATTAAATTTCCCAGTAGAGAATCAAGCCTTTGAATACGTTTTAAACAGGTTTCTTTTCCCTTTAGTTTTATCTGCAATAAACTTGATCATTTCTGGACTTCACTGCATACCTCAGCCTTGGGAAAACAGAATCACTGAACATATTTTGCATCCTTTCACTGCTCTTCTATACAGTTGTGCACACCAAAAGAATCCTCAGTTCATTACAAGGTACAGCCATGAATAGCATTCTCTGAGAGACAAAGATATAGACTGCATGTGCTTGAATGTGCATTGGACTACATCTATGACAGGGGAGACATACAGATGTACTGTCGAGGCTTTGCAGCTAACTGACCTGCATGTGGATTTAAGATATGCTTGCTGAGGAAGCCAAATGTGTGTACGAGTTAGAGCTGATTTACACCCCACAAAAGATGGAGCCCCACAATCTCATACAGAGAAGTGATGACCATGACAACCTTTCCTTGAATAGTGAATATTTCGATAGGTTCTTGGAGAAGTGGTTGTATGTAGAGGAAAAAAGTGTTCCTTCAGTCTTCTGAGTATTCTTCTATGTCTAAGGTCTCTGTTCTGCTCCTCCTGGAAGGGCTAAACTGCTCATGTATACCCATATTTAAAAAATACCAAACCTCCAAAACCTAAACATAGAGAATGAAACGTGCGCTAAATAAATTATTTTGAAAAGTGTGCTAAATAAATTATTTTTAAAAGTGTCATAATTGGGAAATTATATTTTGAACAAGGTACTTTGGATTTCAGATGTGAAAGATGTCCCAAGCAGCAGCAAAGGTGTGATACTCTTTCCCTTGAGTATCTATCAAACTGACTCCCAGTCATGCCAAGCTGGTGCAAATGTTTGTATTACGTGCTTCTGCTGTGTCTTGTGTGCGTGAGTGAATGTGTGTGCGCATGTTTTACTGAACATATGTGGATTTGAGAGCTCAGAGACAATTTTCCCCACTGTGCGTTTGTGTGTACAAATTACCTCAGCAAAAATTAGGGAGGGATTATGGAAGGGGCAGGAGAATCAGAAGTGCAGTGGGACCATAGGGGTGTGGGGGGCTGTCTGAGCTCCAGCACAGATTTCATCGTACCATCTCTGGTGTCTGGGGAAACCATCAGCCTCAGTAGGAATTGCACATGCACACAGACTGAGGTGAGCTCTGCAGAGGGCCTGTACTGCTTGTTTGAGCAGATTAGAACCATAAACATGAGATTTGGCTTTTCTTTACAGAAGGTGAGTCAAATGGAAAAACTGAATGGTAATGATGTTTTGAGAATTAAGAGTTACCTGGGAAGTTGTGTCCTCAGACAACAAGCTTCCTGCAAAGTTGCACGAGACTCTGCTGGTGTTGGTCACCATGTGCAATATGTGCTGCTGCAGTAACAACAATTAAAATTAAAAGTAGCTTGTTTGCCTGCAGCAGCAATCAAAGAGAAGATGCAATGTAAGAGAAGACCTGATTTTTTAAAGAGTTGGGGTATTCTGTAATCCACCCACCTGCACGTTGTAATGATCTGATAAGTATGGGGAAACGCGTCTGGATCTCAAATCTCACACCTCAGCAGCACATTGCAAATTGAATTAGGTAAATGATAATTAGCTTAAGCAGATAGTGTGGCTGGAGCTGAATGAGTGACTGACTGTATTCAGATGAAATAAAAGAAGCTCCACTCCCCTCTAAATTTCTCCTAGTAGTACTTGTGCTCCTAATAAATGTGTAATGGAAATGTTGAGCCACAAGGAAAAAAGGAAAGGAGGACTAAATTTAGAAAGTGAGGAGAAAGGAAAAGGAAACATAAATTTGGGAACCCTGAAGATGCAGATTTATGATTCAATTCCTGAATGCCTCTTGTACTTGAGGATATAATATATTATTTCAAGAGTTAAATGAAGTTTAGAAATGGATAACTGGGAGAAATTTTGCTGCCGATTTCACAAATGCAAAACAAAATTTGTACCACATCTATGAAACTATACCACTCATAAAACCTAAAATAATGAGAATAATTGCATAATTGTTAAGTGCAGCTGTATTTAAATTGAAGTAATAATTATATTCCAGTTGTGTTACTGATTTTCAAACAAGTTCTCCTATTTAGGAAGAAACTCTTTAATATTGTCTACTGTTTTCTTAGTAAGAATAGAAAGTGAAATTCTACATGTTATAATAATTTAGGCATGTATAGATCACAGACGCAAACATTTACAGTTGTAAATTTAGTTTACCTGAGGTAAAGAACCAGAAAGCTGTGAAACATCTTCTTGCCTAACATCTGTGCTGAGCTATGTTGAAGAGCATCAGGAATACAGATGGATCAATTTGGGAACTTTATTGTGTAGCCTGTGTGAGGAAGTAGGGCTCTGCTGACATATGGCCTGTGGCCTTACATATCCATAGATCAGTCCTGAGTCTCAGGAGATTAATCCTGAGAAAGAAACTAGAATGTTACTTTTTTGGTACCCAACAAGAGTGTTCCATTCTGTAATCTTTATCTACCATGGTAAATCCTTGTCTGATACTATTTTATCTGAGTATCTCAAATATGTTGCAGAATTTAATTTCCACAGCAGCCTACGAAGCAGGTAAGCATCACCTCTATTCTACAGAGGCATGGAGATAAAACTGGGAGCAATTCTGGTTTCATTGTGCTCCACTTTAGTGGCTTATCCTACCTATTTCATATGAACTACCAAGTGCAGTGAGGTAAGAAACATTCTTATACAAACTGTAGTTTATTCCCAGATTATATAGAATGAAGCCAATAATTTTTACATTATTTTCTCACAAAGAAATGCCCCCATTCCAAAAAAGTAGTATTTTGGAGACCTCTGTTCTTGAGCCAGAACCTCAATTGGCTGGAATTGTTAAGTTTGGGGTTTGTTGAACTGGTGTCTCTTGATCAAAGAGCATTTCAGTGGAAACCCCCAGATAGTTCCACTTGGGTGGAACCCCTCTTTGTCAGGCACACACAGTCAGCATATCCTGGCTGATTCCTTCCAGCTTCCCATCTCAGCTAGAGGGAAGCACATTTCAAATCCTGGCATTTCAGGTTTCTCTCCTGGTGATTATTTCATTAGGAAGCATTAATATGGGCCTTAATGGCACTAACATATTTAGAAATCAGAGCAGATTTACATATGGGTGGGAGATTATTAGGGTTATTATTCAAGCACTTTTAAAAAATCAAATTGCATACAATGTAATATGATAAATTGAAATAATCTAGATGATAACTAAGCAAAAAAAAAAAAAAAATAGCAAAGTACACAAATTTCCTAAAGTATTTCACATGTAAAAAATTCAAGAGCATGAAAAATGCAAAGATCATTAATTATGTCCATAGTTTTGTACAAGTACTAAGTTAGCATCTTTCAAATTTCTCCAATCTTGCTTAAGCAAGGCAAAGAAACTGTGCTCTCCTAAAGTGCTTACATGACTTTATGAGACTTATTTAGATACAGAAGTATTTATTAAGACTCTGAAGAACTCAAATTATAATTTGTCATCACAGCAGAATCAAAACTCTGTACCTAATGCCTTGATTTACTCGTAGAAAAATTCTCATTTACTTCACTTGGCCAAGTAAGGATTAGAAAAAACATGAAATGGATGAACTCATTTACTTTGGGAAAAGTTTTCTGTTTAAATGGTCATCTTAGGCAAGGCACAGTTAGAATTACATTGGTCTTTTCTCTTTATTTCCGGTCTCCCAGGAGAGTATTTATGAATCTCAAGAGGGATGCTTTTTGTCCTGTTAGCCTTAATTGCATTTTGTTTAGCTCAATGTTTTAAACAAAAAGCTCTTCCCAGCATGGTTGAATTTATGGATCTCAAGTTTCTGTAAGGATGCAAAGTTTTTGCTATAAGTTGGCTCTTTATACATATGAACTTTTTTGGATCAGCTACATCTTAACCTGGAAATGGAAATCCAGCCTTGCAACGAAGGGAAAAAATAATCATTCCAAAAGAAGTAGGAAAGGTTTTAAAGATACAGGAATCGAACCCAGGCTTCAGTAACATTTTTTATCACTTAGATTTCATAATTCAGCCTAAGTATGATTGATAAATTTACATAATTAAACACAGGACAACATCTGTTCTGCACTATGGGAATAGGAGGGAGTTTAGACATTTGAGAAGTTGCTACGCAGATATTACATTCTACATGGGAACATATGAAGAGTGTTTACAGTAAAAATAACTTCTGGTGCCTAATTGTATTCCTTTTAAAATATACACATATGCCTTTCGATTTTAGCACACAAATACTGTAACTTTTGTTCTAGATTTAATTTTGAAATTAGACTAAAATAAATAGATGGAGTAATTAAAAATTACCTATGTGCATGCTTTTATTTATTGAATACTTTCCTGTATCCTGTTTAATGAAACAGCTTTTGCATATTCTCTCTGTACCTCCCTGAATAAAAATAAGGGCTTCCTCACTGTAATTCAGATAATATATGTGAGAAATATGTCCCAGCTTGGCACTGATTTTTAGAGCTTTCCAACCTTGTATTCATTGCAAGTTAGTTAACCACTAATTATTGCTACTAATAAAATTACACGGTACGTTGATTTATATAGGGATTGCTTAATTCAAGATCAAAGCCAAACCTTTTTATTCATATCTTAAGAGATGGAGGATGTAATTGAGTTCATATATGGGCTGTTAAGTAACTTGTGTATTTACCTCATACCTAGAACCGCTTCCTGAGCTGGTGTGCTGGCCCTTTAATCCGGGGTATGAAGTTCAAACAGCAACACTACTGAAAGGGAGCTATAAAGAGAGATAGATTGGAAATCCCTGCATCCTGATTACCCAAGATAAGAAGGTATTTGGGAGTGGAAGAAAAGCTGGTGAGAGCTAAATTAGCTGTCTTTGAGATAAAAGTTAATTTCCTTAAGAGAAGAGCCTAGTTAAGACCCTGTCCCGTTAAATCTAAATGCTCACAGTAAGGGCAGCAGGCAACTTCTACTGGAGATAATATTTATGGTCCTGGTGGTTGCCTCTGCAGAGGAGATGGCAAGCAGTGGTATATACAAACACCTTAAAAGATAAACATCTGCAGAAGAATGTGCAGGCACCCTGTGAAGCATTGGGTACTGAAACAGAGGAAGAAATTGATTAATATATGCAAAATCCTGCTTCTGCTGTGAAGCTAAAAATATGCAGGATTTTCTTATGGAACTCCAGAAATCATTATAGATGATCAGAGTGGTATCTCAGAGACATGCCAATTACTGACTTCCCAGATTGCTCAGCATAAGTGATCCAGTGCACGTTGCAGCTGATAGATCTGCACAAAAACATTTTGCACACATGCTGCAGAATTCAGACCCTGAATATTGAAACCTACTTGTAAATAATTTGTTCTGATTTAAACAATGTGTTTGTCTTTGGAAGCAGCTGGTGTTTAACTGTTATACTGATTTTAATGTTGAGAAAGTAAACAATTTATGATTGATGTTAGCAGTAGTTTGCTATGCATCCTTATGCATGCTTAAAAAGCCTTCCATATTATGGTATGTGCAGTGCAAGAAAAGAAAAGGCAAAGAGGCTTGCAAGTATTTGTCTTAGATAGGATTTTTCTTTGGACATTGCATTTTCTCCCTGGTCTGAAATGCCTTCTTACGCATGGGGCTGGCAGGAAGGCCAAGGTAGGATCCCAGGAACATTTCTGCACACTTGCTTTCATTCAGGAATGTCTTGAGCCTCAGGCAACCAAATAGTGGAAACTGATGGCAAACACTGTTGCATCCTGTCCCTTCCCTTGCTTCCTGCCGTCTCCAGCTGCTCCAAAGCCTAAAAAACCTTGCCCATTCCACTTTTCTCCAGTCCTTCCAACAAAACCTGACCAGAATCTGATTCTGGGGGCATGCTGGGGTGCAGCTGGCTCCTCCCTGCCCTGAGACTCTGGCTAGAGGTGCCTGGGGTGCCTGGGGGGCTCTCACCATGGGCTAGGTCTTGGCTGAGGTGTTGGCTTCAATGCCTCTCTGCCCTTTGCTCATTGAATTCATTTGTGGGTTTTTTCACCCAGTTCAGAGGCAACTATATTGCTCAGACCTCTATCTTAGGCAAAGTGCTCACAAGCTTACTTTCAGAGTCATGGAGGCGCTTGAAGAGTTCAATTTATAAACAAATTTATAATTTTCTTTATGTTTGATTTTAAAAGCCACCCTGCCTGATCTGGGTTGAAACTCAGCATTTTCACATTCCCTTTTAGTCTTGCCTGGGATGCTGTTTGCCTTGCAAGCACCCTGGTGTAGCTCCATGGGCGTCTGTCTGAATAGAGACTTCAGTCTGTGCCCTGTTATGTTTTAGAACATAATTTTTTCGATCATTTAATTAAGCAAACTGGTTCATTATGAGCAATGCTAAGGTGTTGATTCAATTCCTGCCTCTGATTTTTTTTTTCCAAGGTTGTTTACCTGTGAAGCCATGTGTAACTAAAGAAAATCCCCACAGCAAGTGGTAGAAGATTGAGAGAGAAGAGGCCTCACTATTGCATTTCTTTAAGCTTTAGTCCAAAATCTCCAAGCCCCCAAGGTTTAATTATCGTGTGCAGTCTAGTGTTGAATAGGAAAAAGGGACTGTAGCACGAAGGAAAGATTTTCACACTGATACTCACAAAAGAACAGGAGCATTAAACGAAAAAAAATGTTCTAAGGTTCTCAGTGCAATTGAAGTGAATAAAAGGGAAATAACTGTCAGGGACCGACCAAATTATGAGTGGAATTATAAATAGTGAGTGTTTATACATCTCTACAACAAGAAATGCATCTTTTGGCTTACTGCAGCAGAATAAATACCCCAGAAGAGTACAAGTTAGAGCTTTTCAAGTTTTCTTAGGCCTTTTTTTTATCTTATTTCAAATTAGGTTACTGGCTTAAAAGAACTTAAAAGGTGAAAAAGACCTCACAGTATTATTCACTTTAGCACATATGTGACCTGAAGAGGATTAAAGGTTTGTTCAATCTCTATTCATAGCATTCTTACAGAATTTTCAAAGGACCTTTTAAACAAAGGTTGCCAAACAAAGCACTTCTTTTGTTGCTACTTAGCTGAGGCCTATTGTCAATTAATAAGCAGGTTTTCACTTCAGTGTAATTGGGGCTTTCAATTCCAATTACTCTGCATGCATATAGAAAATGTGAATGTAATATTAATAGCAACATAAATTTGTGCATGTGTGTGTGTATACATAGATACATGTGTACACATCCTCCACAAACGTGTCTCCATGTAACACCACCCTGTTACAGCAGGTGCTGTGTTCCACCACAGACTTGGCTGCATTTTAATTGTGCTTTTAATCTGTATCTCTACAAAACACTTTGATGGTTTTCGAATTTGATGCTACAAATAGCCTGTGTAGGTAATAATTATAGTTAAACCAGGAGTAGGCACTATTATGGTTACATTTATTTTAGATGGTAATATATATTTTGATATTTTTAATTAGTTTTATTTTCTAGACTGAAATTTTGTTACAACTCGAGTTTTTGGAAAGATGTTCCACTCCGTTTTGGTGAACTGAGAATTAATATTTATTGTCTCTCCATCTTTTTTTTTGAATGAACACATTTTGAACTGGAGTAGCTCATAATAAATACCATTTACCATAACAAAATAGTCCTCTTTTACGGCAGAAAGAAAATTTCATTTTGAGATGAACACATTATGAAATTTTAAAAAATTATGTATTGCACTTATGGATTGCAATCACACCAGACACCTGGAATTCAACATAAACCCACTTATTTTATGCATTCACATATAATCATGTCTATATATACAAAGAATACATATATATATTTTATATATATATATATATATATAATGTACACCATTAAATGTGGAGATTAATAGATGTTGACAGATGTGTGTATATAGATCAACACACTCACAAGGATTCTTGTGGGATTTTGACCCCCTTAAATAGAAATGATTCATTATTGGAGGAAATACATGTGACACAAAAGGATTATATCCTTATTTGCATAATTAATCTAAGCGAAGCACTTAGTGGAAGCAGAATAAACTGACTGCTGATGGAAGCAAAAGTGTCATGTGCAAAAGTGTGAGACTGACCCAAGCTCCAGCCCCAGCCAGAAAGGAGAGAAGGCTCCTTATGTGCCAGATGTGCTGAAAGATAGGGCTGCAACCCTTCAGTGTTTACAAGAGCCAAGCCAGTGACCTGCAGAGACTTGGAAGCATCAGAGTGTCGGGGCAGGTGGTCTGTGGAGAGCTCAGTGCAGACCTGGCCTCAGTCTGGGTGCAGAGGCTGCACATTTTCTTGGCCATCACCACAGCATGCAGCAGCTGATCAGCCTCTACTGCAGGCAGAGGAAATGTTCTCATCATGCGCCCTTTTTCCCCCTCAGAAAATCTGCCTCTGAAAATTAATGCTGGAGGAAGTTTTTTCCCTCTCACTCTAGACTGCATAGTATAAATCTCAGCTTTCAGTTTTTATCCAGCTATTTCCAATCTGTGGACTTGAATCCTTATTTTTATCCCTAATTTTTATTCCCAGGTTATTCTGAACTAGAAGAATTTATAAATCTTTGTAGGGCAAATTCATTACAGATACCTTTGCTCGCTCTTTCTCTCTTCCTTTCTTCTTTTCTTCCTTTCTTCCTTTCTTTTATTCCTTTCTTCCTTTCCTCCTTTCTTTTCTTCCTTTCGTCCTTTCTTCCTTTCCTATCTCTAAGAAGACATGTATATTCCTAGAATTGCTGTATCTGGGTAGATATGGACATTTTAATGCACACATGTGCCTTTACAGATAGATGTGTGTGTATTACAGTAATCCCCCTTATACATGCATAGATATCCAATGTGGGACTTTTTCAGGAGTCAATAGCTTGATGACATAAACCCAGAATATGTGTGTCATATAGAGCCCCTATATTTGAAGGGAGATGTTTATATTTGAGTGGTGCATGCAGATGAAAACCACATGAATGGAGTCCTATGTTTATATCATTAGCCTAGAGGATTTCTTAACATTTAAATGAAATACCAGTATATAATTCTGTTTGACTTTTTTGGTATGATGCAGGCCTTGTAAAATGGAGCTCCCTGGATGTAACATAATATTGCCCTGAAGATTTTGAACCCATTAGAAGAACACTCTTTTTGTGCAATACTCTTGCTGAATACACTGAAGTTTCCAAACTGAGTACAAATCTGACAAAAAATCCTTAATGCAAGTTTGTATGCAAGCTCACCCAAGAGGTCACAACCTTCCATAAAAATTCACCTTCCCCTAAAAAATTTGTTCGGTTTTGATAATATTCAACTATATTTTCTACTTAAAGGATGGTCTGACTTTCCACTAAGTCTGAACAGGTTCTAGTGTTAAGACTATCTCTGACAAATACAGTAAGAAATATGAAGTCATTTCCATTAAAATGTGACATGATATTCTGGACATAGCTCCCATATCTGACCCAGAACTTAAATAGTTCCTACTCAAGAATTCATAATACAACAAGTAGTGGTAATAGCCTATAACTACTCTTTAGGATAATATAATGATTTGAGTTAAAAATATATCAGCTTTTGGGTCACTGAGAGTGTGTGCGTGTGATTGCGCCGTATGGATTTAGAATAATCCCTTCTGACAGGATATAACAAATATAAGTGCTGAAAGTTATTTTCCCCCATGTGGTGTCTAGAGATCTTGCCCAAGAATGCCAGATGAAGCTTCTAAAAGTTACAAATGTGATATAGTGCATGACATTTAAGCTAAGAACCTAAAAAATTAGGTTAATTACTTCTACAGTGTGAAAAAGAAATAGTGCAAGATGAGCTGATTTTTAATGGAATTTTTTTATCTATAAAAGAGGCACTTCATTTGCCTCGGATCTTCTCTGAGATCCTCCTTGTATGGGTGAATGCCACCAGGGAAAGAATATCAATGTAGGCAGACCGTTGGTTTTGAAAGTCAGAAAAATGTTCAAAGTACTGTGTAGTATTTTTCAATATGATCTAAAGCAAGCTGTTTCAACAAGTCTGTAGTCATATAAATCAGCTATGTCTAATAACCTGCAGAGAGAGAAGTTTCTGTTTATACAACTTTTAAGCTTGTGAGCTGTGAAGAACTGCAACACAGATCAGGGAAGGGTCCAGAGAGCCCAATATACTGCATGCAGAAGTCCAAAGAAACAGCACTTTTAAAAGAGGAGCTGTAGGCTGATTCTTAGTGCATTACATTTAGACCCAGTATCTTCACAAACTAAAAGTTTGAACTGGAAGCTATATCTAGTGCTTCATTTAAGAAGTTATGCAAGAACTATCTTCCATGACATTTTCTTGCCTTTTCCCCTTCTGTACTTTTGAACCCTGCAACATCATGCCACTGTGAGTTCCATAACTCAGTGCATTTGCTTTTCTTTCCTTTGTTTTCAGCCTGCCACCTGAGAATGCCTTAATTTCTCTTACCACAGCTCTCCAGTCACAATCTTTACACCTTTGGGATTTTATTTAGCAGTAATGTGTCCCAGTCACCTATTTTCTACACCTTCTAGCTTTTTTCCCATGCCAAAATCACTGCATATTTTTAATCATCTTTTTTGCTTTTCCAATTGCTCCAATACCCTTTTGAAAGAAGATGACTGGAAATACACACAGTGTGTGAGACATTGGCAGAACTGTATAATGTTGATTTCTGTTTTCTCTTTTTCACATGGTCAGGTTTGTGTTTGCCTTTTGGCTACAGCCAAACACCGAGTCAATGCTTTCAGAAGTTTATGCATCCCTGCCCTAGGCTAATTTATAGCACTCATTGTACTTCTACAAGTGGGGTTATTCCCTTCTTATGCATACGTGTGTGCATCCATCTGCTAGTTTGTTATTTAACCAAGTGTGGTTTTATTTGCTTTGCTTTGTTTTTGAACTGCAACTATTTGCAATCAGGTTTATGTTTGACCCTTTCAAGACTTTGTAGAATTCACAGTTTTATTAGCTCCCTATATGGTGTCTTTTCCACATCATTTACAAGTACATTGAATGGTGTAGATCACATCAAATATGTAATTTCTGAAAATGTAAAGTAAGTGTTCAAGGAGAATTTGTCTCTTCTGTGATTTTTCTTCTCTGTTGTAGCACTAAAATGGAAAAGTCAAAGATACACTTCAGTAAGCCCGTTGTTCTTTAAGAATGTAATCTTACAGAATATGGAAAGAAAACAGTTCTTTGAAGTTTTACATACCTAAAATACAGGAAAATGTGGCTATGTAGTGTATCTTTAGTCTGTTTTCTGGGAAAAACAACAAACTTTGAGGCAACTGTCTCTGTTCATTGGGACAAACTTATGGAATTAGTTATTGCAATATTTTTGTGTGCATTATGTATAATAGATATACAGAAGGTTTCATCTGCCAGTCTGGGTTATCTAAATTTTGAACTAAGCTAGCAGTTTTCCTACTGATATTTCATCTCTTCAAACTCAGGTGCATATCCAAGCCCTGCACAGATGTTATGTCTTTAGCTGGAGAAGACAAACACATCTAAAGCTTGTTTCTAAAACAGGTGTCCCAGAATACCAGGATGAGTCACCATCTGGAATAATGCCCATCTTATTTCAGTGACTAACGAGAACCCTTAAACAACTAGCTAGGCTAAACACCTAACTTTTAAATCATTATAGACAGTTGAGATTAATTTTACCCCACATAATTAATTTAATCCCCATTATAGCTGCAGACTGAATTTTTGCAAGCACAAGGAGCTAGGTTGGTGGCTATTTGGTAAAAAGACATCTGCAGAATTTATTTTATCAGATAGAACCATTTCCTCTGAAAAGTTTTCCAGCAAGTTCTGGATCTTAAAGACTTGCATACATAAAGAAATAAGCACATTTGACAACTTTTCCATGTAACTGGAAATGATGCCATTTTAATTAGGATGATGAATTCCATGTGGAAATTCTTGCTTTAAAATTAGTAGGGATTTTTAGCTTCAACTATTTCCAGACAAACATTGCTGAAATTTAAAAAGACAGAAAGAAAACACCCGTAAGCAAACATATCACCTTTACCAACTTAGTGAATGTGTTTGCTGATACAACTCAAACATTTGATATATCATCTCTTTTAGACAGCCAAAATAAGTGTAAAAGGACATAGAAGTGTAGCACTATAAACGAGCACAAAAATTTAAGGGTTTTTTGTAAACTCAATAAAAAGCCTATATTTTTCATTTTGTGTTTGTTTTTTCTTTTTTTTTTTCCTATTAATCAGACTACTTCACAATAAAACATCAATTGTGAATTTTTGACTTTTGGATGACTGACTTGTTCCTCTTAACCCTTTAGCAATATGGAGTCTAAATTTTACCTCTGATTTAACAAATTTATCTCCCCACTAGAAGTGGGAAGTAGTGGCAGCTAATGTAGCAAGCAATGAGCCTGCCAATTTACTTGCAACTCTGTCAATAGGCTCTGGCACTCTAAATTATTTAGGAATATAAACATCTTCCATTTCATGAGATGTATTTCAATGGCCAGATGCTGGAGAAAAAATTAAGAGTAAAGAGATGGATTTCACTACTGGCTCAAGCCTTCTGTTTATGCAAATAACCTTCCAGCAGTCTGCAGCATGTCAGCATGGAGTCAAAGTCAATTTTCCAATCTGCCCTTGCGATTTGTGTCAGAGATCAGTGCCAGCACACACATGCTTTTCAAACAGGCTTCTATAGGTTAAATAAAGTACCTCTACATTGCTGCTGGTTGTTTTTCCTTTCCTGTCTCTGCCTTTCTTTTAATAATAACAGTTAAATAAGAAAACCACTTACAAACCAAATATTTCATACTAAAAAGCCAGAAGTGCAGATACCTGCAAAATGGCAGAAATACCTGTTCCTGGCAGTGGAATAAGCTTTTCAAAGGGAGAGAGGATGTTGTCCAATCTGGCAATGGGTCTGGTCTGGTAGGTGGAGGCAAGGACACAGCAACCATTCCCATTTCACCTTTCTGTGCTCTCAGGGGCTACTTGCAGCCCTTGCAGGGCTCTGGGAAGTTCAGGGCAATAGGCTTGGACAAAAGACTGGACAAACTTTGTCATCTGCAGCTGCATAAGAGATCTTCAGGATCCCATCAGAATAGTCAGCATCAATGGCAAGCTACATATCACCTCTAAAACATTGCAGATGATTCTCTGAGAGCTCAGAAAGAGAAAAACTTTACTTCCAGTAAATTCCTCACTGCCTCTGTTTCTCCTGCTACAGCATCAGGCTGAACTGGTACTACAGAAAAAAAGCCAGCTGGAGTGACAGCCATCATAAATTGTTATGGATATTGTGTTTGCTTTTTTGAGAAAAATCAATCTACATACATATTGTTTTTCACAAAGACAATTCGTAAACGATAGGAGGGACCACCAGAATTATATAGATGCAGCCAGCTGGCCACCTTCCCTGGAAAATGTCAACTCTTGGCCTTGTATCTGCTTTATTACTCTCAAAGATTCATGCCTGTTAATAGACAATCATGTTAGCATGCAAGTGATCTGAGATGCCAGTACAGCATCAGAAACTCATGTGAGAAGTCTCTCCATGCTCTAATGTACAAATTTCAGTTGGAAATGCATTCCAGAAGGCTAAATTCTGTCCTTGGTGGTTTGCAGGAGTTACCCCTACTTAAACAGTCATTTGTTTAGTTCCTTCATTGGATAACATGTCACTTCACTGAATCATTTTCCTTGCCTTCCATGTAACCTTCCCTTGTGTAAGCCAAATTCCTGACTCATCAGTTGTTGTGGTTGTAGAGCTCCAACAGCCTTTTTACTTTCCCTTGTTACAGAACCAAGAGGGCATTCAATTAAAACCTAGGTGAAAGGAAGGTGACATATCTGATTAAACAGTATAGTCCCTTATACTGAAGCATTAGCCTGAGGTTTACTGTTTGCCCATTGGTTACCCAGAATAATCACTTTTAGTGCTTTTAGTGTCTGATTTTAAAGCCTTGTATCTTTGTTTTACCTAGAAGTCATAATATTTTTTCACTAACATATAAGTTAATTCCATAATACAATAAAAAATGTGGAGTTTTTTTCACCCAAATTCAAATTCTCCTTCAGTTTAATGGAAAAAGTAAATTTAAATTCTGAAAGTTTATTCAAAATACAAATTTCACCCTGAAAAGAGAAAAACTACAGAAAGCCTCTAGGTGCTCCATTATTTTTAATAAACTGGACATGGAAAACACTCAGATAACACTATTTTGAACAACACTATAAAAATGAAAAAAGATAATAGAAGAAAATAGAGAAAGAGCCTTTTTACTTTCCCTTGCTACAGGACCAAATGGGCATTCAACTTAGGTAAAAAAAGAGGTGGCATATCCAAAATTGATGAAAGAATCATTTTTCCTCTTGACAAGAAACACTTAAGACTAAGGCCTTGGGACATTTTCTATATCAGTCTGAAAACTGATTGAGAGAAAGCCACATAAAAGATCTGCCTGGAGAGTTTGATTCATTCTGAGCATGAGCAGCATGAAATTACCAGTGTCACCACTTATGACTGAAGTGGAATCTGATGAAGTGAATTCTCTAAGTGGTCACTCACACTGGAGATCGGGAGGAAAGGAAAAGAGAATAACATATATGAGATCTTTCCTGACACATTCTTTTTTAAAAAATAGTAAAAGCAATGGAATTCTTGTGGCTATCTCCCAAGTTAGGTTGGAAAGCCTTGATTAGTAGGTAAAAAAATATTACTTTCCTAAGTAGGAAGAACTTCAGTTGTTCAGCATTAAGAGAAAATCATATTTTCTGTGCTTCTTTATCACTGCTGTATCAAAATCCAAGCTTATCGGAAATGTTTCACTCCAGCTATTTACAATAAATAAGAAAGAATATGTGTATCTTGCAAAACTGTCAGTGAATTGCCACAGGTTCATTTTCAAAGAATCCATCAAACCATTAGGTATGGAGCAAAAATGATGTCAACTGCTATCAGAATTGGAGAAATACATTGAAGGGTAGAGTTTTTGAATGGCAGAAGCCATGCAGTACATAGTATGATGTAAAGAAAATCATTATTTGCACTCCCAGTAGCAGCCATGGGCACCTACTTCCTGGGTCCTAAGACACAGTTCATTCAAGAGTTCCCAAACATCCTGATGCAATGAGTGCAGAAAAATCAGACACTGTTGGTAGAAATACACCACAGGAAAAATGTCCCACAGGAACGCTGTGGTGCATAGCCTCTTCTTGCTTTCTTTGCTTCAAGGTTTATATTTTGTTTACAGAGACTGGGGACCAAAGAGGACTTTTATGCCCCCCTACTTTTAACTGTGTGGAAATTAGACATCTAATTTCATGCTTTATGGTCAAAGGAGACCAGCATCACTAGAGCATAGTTTATCCCATCTGTCTCTGACATATGTCTTTGGATGGGACAGATACCCTTTTGTAAGTACTGTGTCTGCTCATTAATTATCAAGGGAGCCTCCAGGAGTAATTTACACTAGACATATCACTTTTACAAGGTGCAGCTAGGTGAGATGGATGGAACTCTAGCTTCAGTGATCAAGACACAGCTCCATGTGCAAGCTTCCTATTAGTATCAAGGTTTCTAGGAGTCCTTCTGTGCCAGCCAAGAGGATGCACATTATGGGCATTCAGCCACTTTGGGTACCAGTAGTCAAGAATATAAAAGACAGCTAATAAAATTATTCTGAGAGATTATAAATCAATCCCACTCCAGAGAGTCAGATAAAGCTGAGCAAAGATTAACATTTTCATAGAGGTACTAGAATGCTATTCAAGTTTCTAAAACTGTCAGATTACAGTGAGACTTTTAGAGGGGTTTTTTTTATAACTTTGTAGTTTATGGAAGTATAGATTCACTATAGTAGCATTGCCCTGAATAAACTCATGAACATTTTTGCCATTAGGAAATTTCCCTTTTTTTTCCCCTGGAGACAAATGTATGCATGGGCAAAAAGGTCATATTTTCTGATGAGGAGAGTTAAAATAAAACCCTGCCAGTATTTCATAAAATTTCGTAAAGAAGCTTCTTGATCTTTCTTTCTAACCTTGACTCAGAATGACCTTTCTGTATTTCAGGAAATCTATCTGGACTCTAAAGAAGAGTATTTGGAGTATTATTTCCAAACGTCCGATGATTTTTGTTACAAGTCCATTATTTGACAATTCTAAGCTGAAACTTAAGAATCTGTGTTCAATGAGAAATCTACACTGTTTGGCTTCTCCTCCCTGCTCAGAACTCAGAAAGCAATTGTGAAAGTGTCAGACAATTTCCTGCGAGGGGGAAGATCCAGTTTTAGAAAGGGGTTCGTATGTTACAGCATGATTTGGAATCACTCATTATGATGAAGGTCTCTTTACACTGCATGCTACAACAGGGGAAGGCAGTCCCTACACAGATGAATTATGTGTGAGACAATTGCTGGCTGCCTCATGATTTAGATGGGGAAAACCTGTCTGCTCCAGGTCACACCATAAATTTGTGGCATTCCTGGAGCCACACCCTGTTGCTTCAACCACAAGATCAGTCTTAGGGTTATGTTGAGTGTAAAAAACAGTAGAATTTGGACTTGAATACTATTATTATGTTTTAAGTTGCTTGTTGTGTTTGTACAACCAAAAGTGGTTACTTACAAGGTCCAGTTCCTGGGACCACTGTTAGGAGAAACTTGTGGAATCAGGGTTAAATGAAAGATGCCAGATGAGGTAATCTCTAGATGCTTTCCACCACCTGATAACAAATCTATAAATCTATTTCAGAAAGCTCAGGTTCATTTCTGGTAGTTCTCTGCTTACAAATAGTTTCCTGCTGATAACTCAGATGCTTACTCAGGGTACCAGAGGGTTATTTTACCACTTCTGGTAGAGACATATACCTATACACATGCATATTTTTGCAAATGGATGATGTATTTAGGGTTATGGTTATATAGAGAGAGCTATATACTTACATACAGGTATTTAGCAAACATATTTTTCAAGTTCTGTAATAGCCTAGGAAAGATCTCTGGCTAGATTTTTTCCATTAAAAAAAGAGTGGTGCTTGGCAGTGCTGGGTGTGGGAAACCACATCTTAGCTCAAAATCCAAAATGCTGACCTGACACCATTAGGGCATAGCTTGTACTTGGTTCCTGGCTGCTTTCACATGCAGATTTTAACTCTCTCCCTCCTGACATCATGCTGGAACATAACCTGACACTTGCTCAAGGCCAGGAGTCTCCTTCCTGACTTACATTGTTACAGCTGAGTAAAGATCTTAACTTCAAACACATGCTGGAAAACCAAGCTCATGTCTAAAGTTCACCACATGCTTATGTGGATCTTCAAATAGGCCACTGAGAAATGTCTTAGTCTGTGGTTTTTTACATTTTTAGGTCTTTCTGCCTCTTAACAGGCAGGATTGGGCAACTCACCAACAGTGAGGTAAGCTTTACCTGGGAGTAGAATATCCCAATCAGGTGAAATTTCAAATGACTGAAGTGCTTACATGACAAAGGTGTAAATTCATCCTGTGTAAATACACTGGAAGAAGATTTATTGCAGCTGCTAATGTTGTAGTAGCAGCAGGATTTTTCTATGGGATTTTGAAGGTCCTTTGGGACCTCAGAAACCCACATTTTGGCTTCACTGTAGTCTGCAGCCAGACCAGTCAGTGAAAGCTTTCCAAGGTGTATTCACCCCATCTCAGCTGTTGTTCTGTTCTTCTGGCTGCTCTGCAAGGCATTGCTGCACAGAACTTGCTGAACCAACTGCGAAGGAGGAGTTCAACATTTGCCTTCATCCTTGTGTCAAATTCAAAGTGGTATTATGGTTCCCCTCACCTTTGGGAAGGTTAACACTAACTTAGATAATAATAATTTTAAAAAATAGATTCAAAAACTATGCCCTAATGTATTTTGGGTTTTCAAATCACTGTCCAAATTAATCCATAAAATTTTCCTCTCAAGTGCAAATATGCTCTTCGCAATCCCGCATGATTTTAACATCTAACTGCTGAATAAATTCATTAGCAAAAATATTTAAACAACATTTTCCTCCTCTCTTTCCCTTTGCTTCCCTTCCCTCTAAATTTTTATTTTGAGGAAACATGCAGATTTTCAAAGTCCCATTAGAGAGGTGCTATGAAGACAATTTTGCAATTACATTCAGAAGAAAAAAAAGATGGATGAGGAACAAAACTGCATTTTAAAAACAAAACTCAAAATTGTTTTGTCATTTAAAATATCCATATTGTAACTGTTATTTTTTGTTCAGTTTGAAAAAGAAGACATCAAACAACCAAAGGCCAGTAACACTCATGGGACAATGGCTCTCCCTAAAAAATGGTGTATTAGAAATGGTCAGGAAGATTCTTCCATCCCTGGTAACAAAATAATGAACAGGAAAACAGAGTGACACAGAGAAGGTCACACTAAATTTGTGCCAGGGCTCAGAGTTCATCACAGCTCCAAGAATAAGTCCAGTTTTAACCACAAGTCCATATACCTTTTGCTGTGAAAATCCCCCCTAATGCTATGTAATGCATCTCTTCCATTTAAAATATTTGAATCCGATATTCTCTTCCGATCTGAGCTTGCAGCTGTTCATGGAAATGTGTTTGAATTCAAGATGAAAATTAACAATCCACTTCATGTTAATTAATAATGAACTCTGTTTCTGTTGCGCTGTTTAATTTAGTATTGAAGTAAAAGTGTTTTCTGTAATCTTTCACGTTCACACTCGCACTCACTGCAGCTCTCAGCTGCCTCATACAGGTTTGTGGGGATCAAAAAAAGAGCTCCTCAGGCAGTAAGGGACTTTGCAAACTCTTAGACAAAGAAATCCATTAGGCTTGTGGGATAAGCTCAGAGCCTAAAGATTGCCTGGAGGGACTGTAGAGGATCTACTTTCAGGAAGCTCTTCCTGGGCTGTCTGGAAGCCCAGACAGATCATTCTACCCTGGCAAGAGCAAATTTCATATTTTCAAATTTGTTAAATTGAAATCTACAGTAAATGCTGTGACTGTACATTACATCAGCTGTGGGAATGAGCAACAATATCAATATTCATATTTTATGTTACCTAAAAGCTCTCCGCTTCTGTACTGCAGAACAAATGGTCATTGGGCACTTGGTGTTATATACACAGAAATCTGATCTAAGCAGCCTTATGCAGTTTGTATAGAATATAAAGATATACCTATATTATTGACTGTGATGTCTAATGGAAGATTTTAAAAATAGGCATCTCTTGTAAAACTTTAGCACCCCAAAGTTGATTGTGTTTTGGCACCACTTTAAACAGCATCCTGGCTGTTGGCTTTCCTGAGCTGTCATACAAACAAGGGGCCTGTTCTCTGCAGGAGTGGAGCTGGCAGATGTGGCTGTGCCATTCCAGCATCTCTTGACCCGGGTTAGGCTGTCTTGGGCTAACTTTGATTAATACTGCTTTATGACAGTGAAAGCAGCACAGTTGCACAGAGCTGTGATGTCTCTTTTTTCAAAGTTCCTTTTCATGTTTATAGGAATCAAGGCAACTTTAGGAGTGACCCAGCACTCAGCAACAATCACATCGCATTCTGGTTTTGATTTTACAACACACCAAACTAATTTCTTCTGACAAAACTGATGCAGGATCTTTTCTTGGAATAACCTCTAATTCACCACAGATGGAAGTTGCTATGTTAGCTGCAGAGGAAGGCTACTCATTACTTGCTAAATATATTTTCTCCTATGTGATGCTCCCAGAAGGCAGATGTGTTGCGTGTCAGTCCTATACATGCATGGCTTGCTTGAAAATACAGCAGTGCATGCAGGAGGCCTGCAATAAGCATGGATGCACTTGCCTTTTTTAATGAAGTTTTATCTTTGTTTGTGTCTATAAAATTGGTTACTCAGGAAAAGTCTTTGGGGTAAGGATGACTGAAGGATCTGGCAGGTCCCAAAAATCATTTATGTTTGTGGAGTTACAATAAAGCTGTTCAGACTCTAGATTTACTTTTGTGAGAGGTCCATGAGATTTTCTTCTTAAGTACACCAAAGATAAAACGCAGGGTTAATTAGAACCAAATGTTGGTTAGGTTGGCACACTGATCAGTGTTGCAATTATATTCAGATATTTGGAACAACAGTTAGTCGAAAGATATTACATTACCTTCCATGTCCAAAGGGGCTTAGTAACAAGAAATTTTCTCTTCAACATGCTATTATTTTCCATAGATAGGAAGACTTGACTGGACAACAACTGCAGGAGTATATCTAATTTCTTGTCCACAGAAGCAAAAATTTTAGCTCTTACAGGGACCTACACATTTGATTTAGCAAATTACTCTTTTCTCTCATAAAAACCAAACAGATTATGATGCACAGGAATTCAATCTTGTGAATATTCCCATCTTCTGAGGGATTAACCTACCATCAAATATCAAAATGGTGCAAAAATGGTCTTCCACCAAAAAATATCACCTAAAAATTAAGATATCATGATTTGTCTCCTATGAAAATCAAAGGATATATGTTTTCTTCAGCTGATAGAAGCTGCCTACTAGACACTGTCATGTCCTTGGTGAGTTCAGGTGGGTTGCTGATCCTGTGTGCACTCAACACCCACCACATGCTGGCACAATGGTGACAAGACTCTGTGATATCAAAATTCATTTCTTTTAATTGAAATTATTTCTTTGCAAAATTAGTTGTTTTCAGCAAGATATAACAACCATAAAAATAGCTCCAGACTGGCCTCTTGGCCACCTGTAGCTTTACTAGTAAACTGAGAAGCGGGGATTTAGTAAGTGGAAGGCTTTGGTAGAGGGGTGGGGCTTGCAGCTCTTTTAAAAGTAGCCAAGTACATACTTAATTGCATTTCTGCAGGGAATACATTCCAGAAGTGTGGGCTTGCTACCAAGAAAACTGTCAGCAACAAAACTGGCTTTTGGTTAATGCACTGGACTGTAACTCAGGATATCTGGGTGCTAGTCACAGCCCAGCCACAGGCTTCCTCTTGACTCAGAGCCAATTATTTAATCTTATTTTCCCACAGGTAAATCAAGCAATACCTCTCTATCAGGGAGGTTGTGAGGAGAAAAATTCATTAGTGTGTGCAAGGTATTCAGTGTCTACTTCTTAGGCAAGCATTTGGGAGAGGGATGATACATCTAGCAAAAAGAAGAACTCTACTGGGGTCTCAAGGAGTTTCCACAGTATTAGATTATATGCAAATCATGGTAAGTGAACCAGAAAAGCCAATAAATAAATAATGCTTCATTTAATCTCGTGCTGGTTGGAAGACCAGGCCTCTCTAAATCATGCTGCTACTGTTTTGCCAGCTGCTGGATTACTACACTTTGGGTTTTTTGCTTGTTTTTCAGAAGTGAATAATATCTTTTTAATATCATTTTCATCCATGAAAAGTGAAGCAAAGTTCTTGGTACACACCAGGAAATGATTGTTAGAAATCATGGCACCCAACATTATCATGGCCACACCACTCTGTAAAGTTGTAGCAGAGAACAAAAATAGCTTATTAGAGTGAATTTTTAGCAGCTTTTGTGTGCTGAATGCCAAAACCCAACTAGTTGCCCATGTTAGCCTGCTGTGCTGGGCTCTATCTAGCAAGAACCTGCTCTGGGTAAATGGAGCCACAGCTTGTGGAAGATTAAGATCCCCACCTAGATTGTATTGCACGTTTCTTACACAGATAGATGTGCAGCTCTTCTGTGAGACAAAGTCACCCTGATATGAGTAGCCAGTGCCAAACAGGAAGATAAATCATAGCAGCACAGGCTCTGGTTTATCCCTTCTGAAGGTCTCCACCAGAGATTTTCTCAGGTTGTAACTCCATCAAAAAGTCATACTGATGGACACTTGTTTAGTCAAGAAAGACTGAAACACGCTGGCTGACAGTAGAGGAGGGGAGTTTGTGACTATCAATACTTATCCTTCACATAATACATCATTTTGATAGGTGTATCCTCAGATGCTGTTTTATTGCTGTGTCCTCCCCAGCCTGCTGCAGAAGGAACAGGGAAAAAGGGAGGGTGAGCAACAAGCCTGCAAGGAGAGTGGATTGAGGACTCAGACTAAAGTGGCAGCTCCTGGGCAGGCAGCAGGTGACAATGGAAAAGTAAAAGATAATGAAGTCCAAGCATCCAGGTGAAGATGGGGATTCAAACCATTAAGATTGGGCTGGTTTCCAACTCTGAGGTCAAAATCTTGAAAGTCAAAGAAAACCAACACTAATCTACTTTTGTTCTTTCTGCTTTTCTGATTTCTTAGTGTAAGAAGATGAGTGTGGGTTTCCTCCTGTAAAGGCCATACTTAAATCTGCTTTGCTTTACACTGATAAATCTGGAGAGCCAAATGCTATGGAGCTGGATGGCTCAAGGAGAAAAATGATCTGGGCTCTGCGTAATCAGAGGAGAGTGTGAAATTATTGGTGTATATTTCATTCTTAGCAACAGGAAAAAAGCTTTCCTAAAGCTACATTACATCCTAATGACTTTAGGAGGCCTGAGTCTGTTTCAGTTTTAGCACTTTTCATTCAGAGTCTATGTTTTTTACTGCATGCCCCTTAAACCAAATCTGCTGTTCTTTTGAACCAGCAGTGAACATATGTTCCACACCACACACCTTCCTGTACTGGTTTCCTTGTTTTTCCAGATTCTGACCACTCTCCATATTGGATGTCCCAATTCCTCAGAAGAAAGCTAAAAATATTGTTTTGATTTTATTGCGAATACTAGAATAGGAATATGTTACTCTATCAAAGTTTGCCTGGATCATAGCATAGGAGAAACACAGACAGCAAAAGTTTGATGGAATTGCCTGCCCTAATATCTCTTTTGTTTCCACGCAGAGAAACAGAAGATACCAGCTAATGTTGTT
This sequence comes from Catharus ustulatus, assembly GCF_009819885.2. NCBI lineage: Eukaryota > Metazoa > Chordata > Aves > Passeriformes > Turdidae > Catharus > Catharus ustulatus. Next base: position 101,652,024 of record NC_046223.1, on the reverse strand, counting down.
GTTTTTATAGCTAATTTCTTCTTTTTTTTTTTTTCTATCTGTCTGTATGGCCACAGTGTGTGGGACATGCAGCAGGATTCCACCACAGGTTATTCTGTAGTAAAGGCTTGGAATACAAAGCAGTGACTCAAAGTACAGGTTCATGCCTACACAGATATCTGTGGAGTAATTCTTCTGTGTCCAAGAAAGAGTGTGACAAGGACTTCTAGGTTTTTGATTGAGAACTTTCCAAATAAGCAAGTAATATAAGGAGGTCCAGGACAGAATATCAGGGAAGCTGGCACAACAGTGATTGATGAAAGATAAAGAGGTGCTAGGAAGCACAGAACCTTGAAAATTAAGATAGTTTCTGCAGTGTGGTAGAAAATAAGGAGATAGTGGAGAAAGAAAGGACAGGGAAGAAAAAGGCAGTATATAACTGAACACTAACAGCCTGAAGAAGTACAGTACAGCCAGAATATATATAGAGCAGGACAGGAGGAGGAGAAAAACTCTCTCCCTTATAGTATCTTTATTTTGAATGAGAGCAATAAACTACCTACTGTGGCATCTTAATTATTTTTTACATTGTTGTTTTATTCTATATTACTGTGCTATTATTCAGGCCTGTATATAAAATCTGTGAAGAAGTATGACTGATTGTCTGTTTGAACTTTCAAACACTGTGTTTGTTTGGTTTTGATTGTTCCTTGCCAGATGGTTAAGCATATGTTTAGCAGTTTTACAGGGGGAGGAAAAAAACAACAAAAAAACCAACACATGTAGTATACAGTTAAGAGTTTAAAAGGTACTGGCAACATTTATTAGCTTCTAATGCAAAGCTAATGTTAAAAATAGTTATAGTGACAGGATACATTTTAAGGCTGAACAGACCTGTACTGAGTTTCCTGTGCCTCTAGAGTTACAGGATCCAAGGACTTGGAAAAAATTGACTTGCTTAACTGCAGCAATCTAAAATTTAGCTGAGTAGCCTGAAGTAGTTGCATGAGATAACTTTCCTTCTCCAGTGATGACAGAGTTATCTCTAGGGAGTTTATTTGCCTGCCCTCTCTGAAACACCTTCCTTCAAACAGGAAATATCACCCTGGGGTGGTGTCTGCTTCTCCTCTTCAATTACTGACAGAGACTAAACCTCTCAATTGGATTGAACATCACCTACCTTTTAGAGACTAAATTTGTGTGTAACTTAAGCAATCCCACCTCATTTTATAACACTGGCCAGGATGATTGCCAGATACTACACAATTGTAGCAGAGAACAGAAGGGTTCCCCTGTCAGGAGTGAGACACGACTGGTTTCTGTTTCGTGTTCCTCTTCTTGAGGTGTAGTTCTGATTTTTCAATGTTTTACATTCATTTCCAGCTGGAAACCAAGGCCTAAATTAATCCCACCTCCTTACAACTAGTTCAGTGAGTTATCTAAACGAGCAGCCTGGTTGGGCTTGCATCCTGTGTAGACAATCAAGAGGAAGAGGCCATGGGAAAAGCAGAGGCTGCTGCGCAGGGGGCAGCTGCAAGGTGCCAGCCTGGCATTACAGCCCTGGAGGGATCCCACACTGAGTGCTGCATGCAACTGGTGGATCTAAATAGGAAAATACCGTGTTGTGACAGCTGCTCATAACAACTTGAATTCATCATCCTTTAAAGGTCTGCTCTAATGGAAGGAAGCAGTGAAGGAAGGCTTTTAATCCTTCAAAGAACTAGTCTTTCTCTTAAACTGTCATAAATAGTGGATTAATTATTTCCCAAAGGGAGAAACAGTATTTCATGCTTGACTATGATAACTCAAGGTAATCATCCTGATTTTGCCCTACAGTGTCTAATAGGGACATTTGAAAGTGTAAACTGATGAAAGAAGAAAAAAATCAATAACAACACAGAACACAACTGTTTGCAGATGCTTGTATTCAAAATGTACAAGGCATGGCAGCTAGGCTGCTATTGGCTTTTTCACTCCTAAGGGAGTTCAAAAAGGGATGAGGATCCTCAAGGGTGAGGAGATTTGTTTGATAGATGTGTCTGAACTTGATCTTCCAGTGGAATCATCAGGAATTAAAACACACTTGAAAGCAGGCTGTTGCAAAGGAAATAGGTGCCTGGTCTTTGCTAACCCAAATGAAACCTTTCCCTTTTGGTGCAGAGATAAAAGTCAGAGGTTTCATTCCAACACTCAGTTATCAGGAATGTGCCTTTCAGGACTGATAAGTGATGGTTTCTACACAAAACATACTGCAGGAAAGCTCAGTTCACACTTTTATATCTCCTGTGGCTTTGAATCAATAATGAAGCACTCACAAATTGTTCCACAAAACTTCACCAGGGTGAGAATCATGGAAAAACCTGGACAGTGTTCCAAAAACTGGCTTTGCAAAGCAGCAGATACAACAAATATAGTGAACTTTAAGAGAGAAAGGAGAGTGTGGAGGAGAAAAGAGGAAGAAAAAGTCTTTCAAAACATATCAAATGAAGCTTGTTTGACAATAATCGCTGCAGGTGGGGAAGTTGATTTTAAGTGTGAAAATATTTGACGTTTTATTGCACACAAATGCTCCCATAAAGCAGTCGTTTGTGCGTTTGTGAGTGCGCACGCGCGTGCACATGCAGCAAACAGAAATCTATTGAGTTCCACCAGACCAGACGTCTGCATTCTGGAGGGCTCATTGCAGCCAATAAATTTGACTAAAACTTTTTTTTTTTTTAATTTTATGAATTCTGCTATAAAAGCTAATCCTCCTTTCTAGACTTAGCATAATTACAAGACACTATTCTGAGTGCCAAAAATGTCAATTGAAAGTTGCAAACATGGGCACATTTAAGCAGAACCATATGTTTGAAAGGCAAGACCTGAAGTAAGTGAATCAGTTTACCTTTTTCTGAAGAGTCAATTTATAATGCAACTTTAGGTCTAAGAAAGAGTGCAGTCAGTGATGGATTGCATTGCTCGATCATTTATTAATAAGCTTCATTGGAAAGAAAGATTTTATCGGTGCTCAAAATTCACTAAGTTACAAAATCACAGATGTTCAGGGTTCTGGAGCCAGAAACTACTATTAATGAACTCTCATTAATACCTAATCAACTTGTGATATTTTGATCCTGTGAGAGAATTGGTGGCCAATAAAAATAAGCTCAAGATGTCTTCCTATCTAGGAAAAAAAAGAAAGTTATTAACCAAGGAATGCACACAGTAACCATGATGCAGTAACTAAGGTTAAGCAGCTGGAGGTTAAATGTTAAATTTTTTTTGGTACAGGATGGATTTATTCTGTCACCTAGGTAATTTCAGAGTCTTACTTTGGAGGATTTATATAAGTGTTCAGACTTAGCAGATGTATTTACGTGCAATACATTAACTATGCAAAACTGCTTTCCAGGCTCTTCTGGATTAGGGTCTTCCAAACAGACCTCTCTGGAAATGAAATCCTTCAAAAAAAAGCTCTATTCCTCTCTGATTGTTATTCTACTGCACTTAAAGTTTGGAATCTACTTAAACACATATGGCATTTGAAATTATATCATATGCATTTCTGTGTAAGAATGCACTGGGTTTTTAACCTCTCAGTAATGACAAAAATGGAAATTCAAGTGGGTTTTAGACTTGAAGTAGGAGCACAAAATTTCTTGCAGTACATCAAGGCAATGGTCCATCTGGTCTACTTCTCTTCCTCAAAGGTGGCCAGCATTAGGTTCTTCAAGGAAGATTATACAATAGTTGGAATCAACAATTACTGAAAACCGCCAATGAACAAATGTATTTTTAAATCAAGCAAACTTCTGCCCTTAACTTATTGTGAAATTCTAAACTATATATTGTAAACATGCAAAATTTCACCACATTTATAATTATATAATATAATTTTAAACACCCCCCCTTTTTATCATAAATCCTAAGATATTTAAAGAAAAACATTCTAGAAACAGATCCATGGGATATTTACATGCAATAAATGGAAAACAAAAGTAGAAGTATTGACAATACTGCACTATTATATTCTTAAAATATACCATCAATTCAGTGACTCCTTCCTTCCTTCCTTCCTTCCTTCCTTCCTTCCTTCCTTCCTTCCTTCCTTCCTTCCTTCCTTCCTTCCTTCCTTCCTTCCTTCCTTCCTTCCTTCCTTCCTTCCTTCCTTCCTTCCTTCCTTCCTTCCTTCCTTCCTTCCTTCCTTCCTTCCTTCCTTCCTTCCTTCCTTCCTTCCTTCCTCTTGGTGTTGGACATCACTGGTCATTGAGATGAGATGAGCTTTAGCCACTTCTTCTTTCTCATGCAGAGTTGTCACCAATGTGACCACAGGAACAGCTGACTGTCCCACAAACACTTACAAGAAACTGGGGTTGTGAGCAGTAGGATTTCTTGCTCTGTGATATCTCAGGGAAATTAGTTCAACATTAGCTCTGCCCGAGCTTCCACACAGAGACTTGAACAGCCAAAATTATCATGTGTTCTGGGTCCAGGGTCATAAAAGTTGTAGATTAATATTTTCCTTCATTCTGATAAAGGGAGGTGGCAAAGGCTACCTTTGAAATTGAATTAGACAATGATGTTATGATTGCTAGTCTATGAAAATTAAAATAATTTCATGAATTTTATGATAATCTATATCAATGTTAGATGTTGAGGGATAGGATCAGGGCTTTTTATCAAGATGTTGACCTTGGCATACCTTATTAAATCGAAAACTCATTTTCCAGGTGCCTCTAATAGCTAAAGGGAAAACTTGTTTTGAATAACTGCACATATGGAGGTTTGTGACCTGTAAGAGTTTGAGAGACAGAGAGCAAGAGATGAATCTTACTATTTTTACTAACTTGGACATACTTCAGATCTTTCTGAAGATGATCTAGAATCAAATGATTGAATTAAATTATTGGAAAAAAAGAGGTGACAGATGCATAAAGCTCAGTATATGTGAACTACTATACCATTCCTAAGGTGCTATTTCATCTCTGAAATAAAATACAAATGCAGTAAATTATATGAATGCCACCACAGCAGAGGAGAAGTCAACTCCTTTAACTTTATTCTAGCTTTGTGTCATCAGTCCATTGCCCACATCACAGGGGGACTGGCTGTCACTGCACAGGTGCAGAGCCAGAAATCTTTCTGAGTTCTGTACATATGTACCTGTATAGAAATCTAGATCAATTGCAGTTAACGGAGGGGGGAGGGAAATCTGCCTGAAAAGATGACAATTCTTTGCAACAGCTTAGAGAATCCTCAGCTGGGTGAAACAGAGGCTGAGCACAGATTGCAGCTACAGCTCCTCACAGTTTCCCGATATGTATGTGGGGAATATGCCCTGCTGCTCTTCTGTGTGACCTCAGCATGAAAATGCACCTACCATCAATGGACATAGTGAAAGGGGTAATAAGAAACTAAATCACATCTTTACAAGTAAAGCATACTAGACTAGCATGTATTTACTACAGAAAATAAGCAGGTGTTTTGACAGCCAAGGCCCTGGAAACAACATACAAGATAACATCATGAGGCACCTCAAATTGTTCCTTTTTGCATCAAATGGACTAAGTGAACAGGATGATTATTCAGCTAAACTATTGCCTCTTGCAGTTATCAGGCGAGATCCTGGTGTGTTTGTCAGTATAACTTGTAGAGCTTCAAATCTATTTTGCAGTATCCTCTGGAGCGCCTCCAAAGAATATGAACCATTCTGAAACATTTTACAACAGTGCAGCAGCTTGTCAGTGCTTTTGTTTCTGAACAGTGTGAGAGAAGTGCCAAATGATGCTATTGTAAAATATAAGAGTGCTTCAGCATGTTGGGGAACACAAAGTGGCTGTCGATGTGACATTGATTAATGACTGTGAAGTGTTAAAATGAGATATTGAACAGTCAGTCTTGGATTTTGCATCAATCCAAGCAAAAAATTATGTCTTTAAGGGTAGTCCCAAATTCCAACCAGCTCCAAAAAAATGGCATCGTGTTTAATTGGTTGTCTGGTACTTTGTTAACTAATTCTGACCTGGTTATTACTAAAGAAAAATAAATTAACAAACATGAGAAAAGAAAGCCAAAAGGGCCTATTGGTATGGAGATGGAACAGAAGGCACTACTCATGTGACACACTTGAGACTTGATGTTTAAGTGAACTGGATATTTCTTTCTATCTGTGGTCTAATTTTCCAAATTAGAGCTCTAAAATTTTATTCACCCACTATACAAACAAAATGAAATGACTCATTATCTGATGTTTGTGTGGCTTTGGGAATATACCACATATGATTATATTTGTCAAAACATAAACTAGAGATAAATTAACCCAATGGCACTTTTAAAACTTGAGACAAGAGACGGAAACAGAGAACAAGGAATTGAAAAGTAGAATATTTTATCTGATGCATGTAAGATTTTTAAATACACACAAAATAACAACATGTACTTCCAAAGTGGTCTGAAATTTACACACTTTAAAGATATTGGGAAAAAAGTTCCTTTTCATTCCAGATACATTAAAAAGAACAACACAAAACTAGCTCTTGAAAATGCTGGTTCAGTGCAGAGACAGTTCATTTCATTAAGATAATGTTTTGATAGTGTTTGTTTTGAATATTCAAATATCATGCATTTTACATTCTATAAGTGGCATCCTGAAACATTCACAACCAAGGAGCATACTTTGAAGCTCTCAACCAACTAATCAAAATTTTCAAATAGCGGCACATTATTAAATGTTCGCATTTTGGTATCACTGTAATGAAATGAGAATGTAAAATTAATTCTTTTGCTTTGTTCCATTGAATGCTGTATTAATACAGAAGCCTCCTCGTTATGTGATCGTTATGCAATTTCCATGCACAGCAACAATCCCTGACAAAAAGCTGCTGCCACAATTGTTACTGTTAGCCAGACCAATGTCCCATTGTGCTAGGTACTGGACACACAGGCACACCTCATTCTAAAAATGTGGTAAACTACGAAAGTAGTAAAATATGAAAAAAGCAAACGCATCTATCCCCGTTCCTTATGTATAAACTAAAATTAATGTATTGTTCAATTGTTTCACTAAGAACCCTTAGGAGCTACATCTCAGTTGCAAACTTGTTAAGACTTTTTCTTCTATCAAGGACATATATGAGTGTAAGATCTATTAAAGTATCATGAATTGGAGTGGGTTTAGGTTTGTGTGCAGAGTGCACAAGGCTTACACAGAATCATCTGTCTCTGCACAAAAGTGGAAATTGTTTAGCAGATTCCCAGTTGAAGCTACAGCCATTTATTTATCCTCTAAAAACAGTGAATATAATTAATCTGTCTGTAGCCTGACAGATCTGTGAAACCTGGAATTCAATAATTATCATTAGCATCAAGAATTTGACATACTAGTAGTTACCAATGTAGTTTTCATTTCTGACTCAGATTATCCTTTGATCTTTCTAACTTAAAATGCAGGTCTAAGAATTTTAGGGGAGATTTTTTATAGACAAATAAGCACATCTCAGTTCAAGAAGAATGATTTAGTTAGCAAATGTGTTTGTGGCAGCAATAAATAAGTTTATAAGGCAAACAACTTCTTCTAATGATTAGTGATATATAAACTCCTACTTACTGTGCAAATTAAGCATATTAATTTTCTTCCTCAGCTTGCTCAGTTGTTGAACATGCTATTCAGAACAGTAAAAAGTTTTTGAAAAAATGTTTATAACGTTAAAAGCTTCATAACCCCAAGAGTCTATCACTGGATTCAATAAAACTGTGAAGTTAATTTGGATGATGTGAATAATAAAAAGATGACTAATTTGAAAATCTCTGCTGAGATGAGAAACCACATAAATTATTTGGCATGAGTTAATTTAGGAAAAAATACTTCCCACAAACATTTGGATAGTAAAATATGAATTAAACCATCACATTTCTGAAAGACATTTTTAGAATACAGAGAAAAAGTAGTAATGGTATCAGATTAACTAAGACAATTCTTTTGCAGTATAGCTTTTCAACTATGAGCTGAGAAGAGACTGGATCCCATATGTACCACAAAATTAGTTGTTGTGTTGGACCTCAGCACCCCAGTGTATACTAAAGATGCAAAAGAATGTTAGAAAACAAATATTTTGTACTCCTAAGAAAAATAAATAATTTCTTTCTTGCCTTCTGAATGTAAAACTCTGGCAAGGATGATGTAGTCAGCTGATGGTGAGGACCTCTTGCAAGAGAGTCACAGAACATTCTGGGAAGGAGCCCACCAGGATCATTGAAGCCCAACTCCTGGCCCTGCACAGGACAGCCCCAAGAATCATCCCATGGGCCTGAGAACATTGTCCGAAAGGAGAAATATACCCAAAGCATTCTGCTAATCACCAAGGTCAGTCCTGCTCAGTTGTCAGTTTTGGCCTGAGCTACCCAAGCTACCCAAAGGTTAGTGATCATCCCCAGCATCTTGTCTGGACAATGATCCCTGTCCTTTCTCATTTCCTTTTGTGGGGAAAGCCTCAGAGACACAGAAGAGAGATTGTGAAGCCTACACAGTTTCAAAGGTTAGAGACAGGCAGAAATGGCTAATGTAGGAGAGGCAACAGACAGGTGAAGGTGAAAAAATGAGGTCCAGAAACAAACCTGGGGGAGATTTCAGAGAAGAAATATTGGAACATGAAGGAAAACAGATGAAGATTTTTGAGGATTAAAATGATACATTTCCCTCTCCTTGGTCTCTGTAAGTTCCACCATATGCAAGGTGGGATGATATGTCTTGAAGGATTTATGCTGTACAGTCTACTGCTTTCAATGAGTACTGCTTTGTTAAGAAAATATGTTGACCCTGGAACAACACAGAGAAATGGCAATAAGTCATTTTAAAAACCTCTCTGCTGAGAACCAGTTGAACCAAATGGATTACCTTGGACTTGAGTTTAAAAGTGTTCATAAAAATCCCACAGCTATCAATAAAAAAATAGCTTGAATTTTGCTTTCTTTAGGCAAAATGCTATAGAGCTGTGCTGCGAATGAAAGAAGATGATGTTCACACATGTGCTGTGTCTGCACGCTGTGTTTTCATAGCAGCACCTGAGGCAGATGAGAGTTTAGATCCCGTGCAGTCTCTGTTGTAGCCAGCTACAGAAACATTGGCAGCAGGGGCCACAGGAGATATTTAGCTCTGCTGTCAGAGCCTTCACTCTCATTAGTAATGAACTGACTGCCTAAAAATGTATTTGGTTTCACTGAGTTTGAAAGACCACAAAACATCACAAAGTCCTAAAAAAACGCATAAATTTGAATCCGTCTGAAACGTAATTTACTTTTTCTGCCAATTCACTACTAAAGTCACAAACTGAAATTTGATGGATTGACAGATTTATTCCCACAATTCATTTCTGCTCCATGGCTTCAGAAGAATTAGTATTCCTTAGCCAATCAAATAACCTGTAATAATTGTTTCTATTTCAGATCTGGTTTAGTTTTTGCTTCTCTTGAATAGCTACATTTGCAGTCAAGTAATTTCCACTCAACAAGTACTTCTGGGTGAACAGGACCTTTGTTTCTTTGTTATTGTTATTTTCTTGATTTAAAATCTGATTTTGAATTTCAAATTTTGAATTCTTTGTTAACCAGGAACCTCTCTTTTGAATTAAAGGTTAGTTTTAGTTTGTAGGTGCTCCTATTCCCATTATATGTTGTAAACACATGGAAATTATCTTCTTTTAAATTATTTCCATTTAAAAAGTTACCTTTTAAAAGGCAAAATGACACAGAAGGACAATCTTGTTGCATCATCTGATAGGGGTATGAATTACCTCCATCCACACTCTCATAGCACAGATCTCTTGTGTGAAAGTACCTCCCTTTTGTCAGTGATCTCCACCTCGGTGGGACAACCTCTGCTGCTCAGCTGATGTAGCTGAGAGAACCTTGGTGGCTGCAAGGTCAGCCTCACATCGAGGTACTGATTGAGCTCTGAATCACAGAATCATTTACATTTTAAAAGAGCTCTAGGATCACTGAATCCCACCATTTACCTGACACTGCCAAGCCCACCAAGGCCACACCATGTCCCCAAATGTCACATCTACATCTCTTTTAAATACTTCCAGGGATGGTGACTCAACCACTTTCCTGGTGAAGTGCCAGTTTGCTCAGGTCACCAGAGAGAGATTTCTAACCTGTTTTATATTACCTGTCAAAACAACCTAGGAATAAAAGATCAAAAATAATTATCAAAGCAGAAGAGAAACATTTGCTTGCTGCTGTACATCTGCTCCTCTGCTGGGAAAGACCTATATTTTCTCTAAGAGAAGAAACAAATGTTTTCTGTCTCTATATGTCCTCCAAAACTTGAAAACTTTCATTTGATATGTTCAAGTTTCACAACAATTCTCAAAGTGAAACTGTGATGAAGGAAACTGGAATTTAGAATTGCTGCAACTACTAAAAGGTTTCTCCTCTCAGATTCTCCAGTTGTCTCTATGATTATGTTTTTGTCAGCCTCTGATTGTGCCAGAAAAGGTTTTTGGATTTTCTTGATGCATAGAAAAGCTTCCTTTCCATAGTTTATAAAGTCATAATCTTCTTTTTCTTCCATAAGTTCTTTTTTTTTTTGAGAAATGCACACACAAAAATCCCTACCAAATGCAGAGAAACAGTAAACATTTCTTATGTTTATCTATGTTTAAAAACATTTATGCATGTTTTATGATTCAAAAATGTTAGAGGCATAGGAGAAGCCTTCATAACTTCAGCAGGCCTTGGCTCAGTGCCATGGCTTGCTTGTGTAAGCACAAGTTCACGTTACTTGTCCCCAATTTGACCTGGGATAGGAAAGAGACAATTTGTGGGATGCCATAGACACCATGAGCAGCTGAAGTATGGGGCGTCTGAACCATGTTCACAAACAGATGATTCTTAGAGTTGAAATACCTGAGAAGAAAGACTATTGCAGCTAGAGCTAGAATAAATGCATTTTTAATGAGAAAAGGGGGGAAGGGAGGTACCAAGGGCAGTAGCAGCAGGGAGATGAAAAAGATGCAAATTTCTTGCTGGAGTGGAGGAGGTTTCTGCTTGGTGCAGTGGTTCAACACTCAGGCTGAATGAGATCAACAGGGAGAGAGGAGCCCTGTTCAGCTGGCTGGTAGAGGAGAGGACTCTTACAAACCCCTTCCTGCAGCAGCACACTGTAGTGGAGACAGGACTGACCTTTCCAAAAATAGAAAGTCCTACTTGGTTTTGCCCACAAAAAAACTCTCCAAAACCAGAGCTTTTGATTCTATATTACCAGTTATGGAATATTAAAAAAAAAAAAAAAAACAAAAAAAAAACGGGAAAAGAGGGATAAGGACTGTGTTATTTCAAGTATGTTCTGTGGAGTTTATAATAGATTCTCATTTATGATTTTTCAACACCCAAAAACATAGCAATAGTTTTGTGCGCAAGTAAAGAAAATACAATTTAGAAAATCGCCTCTCTTGTGCTTCCTTGGCTACTCAGGGATTAAATATTAGCTCCCTCAAATAATGCTTCCCACAGCCATTCTGTTATAACTTAGTTACACCCCAAGTATGACTTTACATTTCCCTTGTTATGTGAAATTCTCACTCTGCAGATTCTATATACTATATTTGGCAATATAATTACTGTTGCCTTAAGCACTTTTTTCCCCACAGAATATTTCCTCCTCATTTATATTATTACATTCCAAGAGAGTTTTCAGGAGCCATAGAGTTTTCTTGTATTGCCTCCAAAAAAAGTCTTACTTAGGCTATAGCTTCTGGACAATAATAATGACAAGCCACAGATGTTTCAGAATTGTGTTCAGGCAACATATAAGCATAATTGTTGTTGTTGTTCCTATTGAGCCTCTTGGCTACAGTCACGGACAAGGTTCTATTGTGTTAGACTCTGTTATCACATGTAATAAAAAAGACAAGTATACAATCCCAGATTAATTAATTTGGGGGCTAACCCTAGCAGGTGCTGAGCAGTCACACTAGCTAAATGGAGCACTAGGAACTACTTTACACAGCAATAGCAAAGACATTCCACCTACAGCAGTTTGGAGCTTCCCGGTGCTCTCCTGTGCTAAAGGTGTCTGCGGTGTGCTCACACTACTAACAAGCAGTTTAGCAGAGAGGGAACTCTGTTACTTTTTGAAACTGCTCTTTGATGTTTTATTTACAGGTAGATGACCATATCCTGGAGTGTCTGTACAGGGCAAATATTCTGAGAGCATGCAGAGCCCTTCAAGAGGACATGACATCAGGCTTGGATGGGGGATGCAAGCCCAGGTGGTGTATTTACATTCTATGCTTTCATCTCTCTCTGGGAAGATATGTGTGTCCTGTTGGCCACGTTCCTAAATTTGCATTTAACTTATTATATGAACAGTTGATACACTCTTTCTTTGGCACTGAAGTATCAAAATGATAAATGGTTTGCAGTCAACTCTTTTATCTATAAAATAGACCCACATGGTTAACCAGTGTTTCCTGCTTAAGGGGAAATTAAAGAATGCTTTTCCTTGGTGTCATGCCTTTGCTTTCCAACAAAGAAGGTTTCAGATTCACTTTTTGGCCCTAGATCAGCAATGTACTTGAAAATGTGCTTAACTTTAAGCACTTCCTCAAGTTCCATTGAAGTGTACTGTCAGCACTCAACAAATAATAAATCGTAACAACAATTGAAGCTAATCCACTTTTCTTTCAGAAAGTTACATGATAATGCCATAGAGCAAATATTATATGCCAAAAATATTTATTTGTGAAGTCACTCAATGGTACTTCAGCAAGGGCCTAAACGATTTGCTGAAACAGGCTTTCAAATGAGTTTATATAATACAACAAGATCAAATTGCAATGTGTGTTTTTCAAAATGTTGTCCTGATCCTGAAAATTACTACGTGAGTAATTTAATCAGTGTTTTCAGAGTGCTAGGCAGCAGTTGAAGCCAGAAAGCAAAGGTGTGAAATCCCATTAACAAATACAATAAGTAGTAGAGGTGATTGTGGTAGGTTACTGAGCACATCCTGGGAGATGCTGACCTCAAGGGATTGAACGGTCTGTACTTCCCAGAAGATACTTACTGTAGCAGAATAAGAATAATACAAAGAAGTATCCGAGTCACATTGTTTTTGTTGCTTGTAAGGAAAAACTGCAGTTGCAGCTCTTTGCCTCAGTGGGAATTGAAGTTCCCAAATACGTTACAGTGTTGGAAGTATATCTGAATGGCCAAGTCTATTTTCTTTTTTTTCATTTAACATGGTCAGATGACATTTTTAAGGAATGCCTGTACTAAATAACACCAGCACTGAGAAGTGGGCTAAATCTTTTGCTGGTGCAGCTAAATGACTTATGGCTCACCAACTGAAAATCAGACAATGAGAAAACACCAAAACTCGCACTGTGGTGTAGGGTTTTCTTCATTCTTCAGTGTAAAGAATGCTGGAGCTGTGAAGCTCACTCTGGAGACAGATCCAAGAAGCAGCACTGGCTGCTGCCTGGGAAGGGCAGTGGCTGCTGGAGCTGCCTGGCTGAGGGATGGGGATCCCTTGGTGTCTGCGCGGGTGCTGCTCTGGGCACTTGCGAAATAGAAACCTGCAAAGCACAAAACAAGAACTCTGTCACCTAGTGGGGTTATGTTGGCTGAGTTTCGAGCAGCACTTTTGCTGCACAAGACAAATGGGACCACATGTGGGGACTGGGGGGGCAGTGGGACTGGAGGTTGAGCAGGAGAAGAAAGGGAGGGAGGAGGGACAGGAGTATGGCAGGGGAGTGGGATAAAAATCAAACGCCGTTGTGGTTTTCTCACATGGTAATTATTTACTTTTAAACAACAATATGAAAAGCAAGCACAGCTGGAGGTTTGGCACTTCCAATAGCATTCAGGGGCCACTTTGGGTTCTTCTGCTTCCTGAGAATATGTAGAAAAATAGATGCAAGAAGCCTGTGGGTAAACTGCCTCCTCCTTGATCTCCAATCTCTCTCCCTTAGCTTAGCAGGCTGAGCACAGGCCCTGTGCACACTCTGGGACAGGGTTACCAAAAGCCCAGCTCACTGTGGTTTGGGCAGGCGGGCGAGGCCACTGCACACTGCTGGCCCCACTTGCCCATCAGCTGCATCAGCTGAAGTGACACGATCACTTCACCTCCTGAAATTGAGGAAGGGCTGCTGAATTATTTTAAATTTCTAATAAGGGGTTAGACAGCCAAGCAATGTTGAACTAACTATTTTCCTCAAGAGTCCACTGTGTCAGGGGATGGCAGCCATTCCTAGCTCCAGACTATAATCTGGGAATGCAGCTGCACCCTTCCTCCAAGTGTTAGGACATGCTCTGTCAGCTGTGTCCTAGCTCTGACCCTTTATTTAGCATTTGAGCATTGTCTGATTGTTCCCAGGCACAGCTATGGATGCCCAAGAAAGGCCTTGGGGAAAACAGGATACCCTGGCAATCCACAGAGGTGGCTGAGTGCATGGATAAGGCCTTGTCAGAGCCACTGAGTATGGCACTGCAGGGTTAGGAAATAAAAGGAGCACAGATGATGAAAGAGCAGAGCTCAGCTTCTTTGCAGGAGCTGAATATGGAGATCCAGGGTATATTAGGAAGTATGAGTTATTCATAATTCATTGTTACTGAGAATAAGCCCTCAGGACACTTAGCTGATAAAAAATATATTATTTCAAAGATATGTTTTGCCACATTTTGCTGGGTTTCTATAAATAAGCAAAAGCTAAACTGTACAGAAAATGGCACATTTTGGTTTATCCTGCTCTCTTTTCCAAAGCTAAGAAGCCTAAACATTGTTCGAAGATTTGTGTTCAGAGTCTTTACTATCAGCTAAAACCATTTTTTTCCCTTTGTATTTCCTCTCAGAGAAGATCTTGGGGCTGAAAAACAATATAGCAACTTTAAAGTTTAAAAGATCAGTTTGAAGAAGACGCCTAGTATTTAAAGACTCAACTTTTTATTCTAGGTGAGTTTAGTTATCAACAACACAGAAATCTCAGATGATCAAACAATATATTCTTTGGAATAAGAATGTTTTCATTATTTTAAAACATAGTTTTAAAACACAGTGAAATGGTTTTCTGGAAAATGTATACTTGAAACCCTACTGAAGCTCTCTCTACCGGGGGCTCCTTCTGCTCATCCCTTTCTCATTCCTTCTCCCAAATTCTCAAAATTAACATGATCTTCTGGAAGGGATTATTGTCACTGAATGTTTTTCTCTCATGTAAAATCCAGTAAACAATACCTGTCCATCATTAGATAAAGAGAGTATGTTTTTTAGTGCCTATCAGAGGAGGCAACTTGAGCTTGCAGGAATTTCCCTCCAGCCTGGATGCGATCCAGGGATGGAGGGGCAACTGCCTCTCAGTGATGGCTCTGCATAACTCTCTGCCCACTGGTTACTCATGCATGTCTAGTTTTAACAAGTACTAATTTGGGAGATTCCAAAATGTGACCTCATAGTACTTCAAAAGCCAGACGTGCAAGGCAGGGCCAAAGGCTCTTATTGTTGCAGCAAAGCTTTCAGTCTCTTATCCTTACTTGTTATGGAAAAATCAGCACAGATTTAGATCTCCCATCCCGGCATTCCAGGGTGGGAGGGATATTGTATGAACACGGATTCCCTCTCCACACAATGAAATAGGATGATGCTTTAAGACAGAACTATCTTTTTATTTTGCATCTCTATAGTCCCCTGCACAGTGGGAGTCCCTGGCTGACTCCAAGCCCTACTGTTTTGTGAATAATATCAACAACAATAACCATTCCAGCTATTTCTAGTAGGAACGGGGAGTGTAATTGCCAGTTGCCCATTTGATAGCACAAAACTGTTTTGAAAAAGCATAAGAAAAAACCCAATACTCAGAAGGCAAGAAGAATAAAGTTGATTAAAATTAGCTTTACACTCTCCTACATAGGTTCTTATCCATTGCTGGCTGCCTGTTCCTCTGCATGATTCCTCCATCTGTCTGGCAATTCTGCGTTTACTTTCAGTCTTTATTAAGATTCTTTCTAGTAAAATGCTTTAGCACTTTTGTCAAGAAGATGAAGTCTTAGAAGTAATCATCTTTAGCAGACTTTTATTCTGGTAGATCACTGCATCATGCTGAGATATGATGAAGAGGCCAGCACTTAATTTACACAGGTGTATAGCTTAGCCAAGTGTGAACAAACACATTTCTATCTTATACTGACGAACACACATTAGCTTTGAATACATCTCTTATAAGATCCTAGATCTCTGATGATTTCTATATTGTCTCATAAAATGAAATGAAATATTTTATTTTGTTAACTTGTGCTGAAAATCTTATTTGCTACCCTTGTCTCAACATCTTTAACTGCGAATGGGCAGCAATTGTGGAATTACCTTCCCTGGCCATTTTGTAGAGTTTTGTCACTTGTCTGAGATGTTCAGTGCCCCCTCCACAGACTCAGGCTGGAGTGATTAGAAATGCACTTCAGGCTAAAACTAAATATTCATCTAATTCCTTAGATTCAAGGGAATTACGTTACTTACCTGAGTAATTAATATGAATGTTTAATTAATAATTTTGCTTTCACATGAGTTATTTTTATTATACTTTCTTTTTTTTCCTACAGGAAATTAAAAACTTAAGTAAAATTTTCAGACAGACCAAAATGAGATTACTTTAAACCTATGCTTTCTCAAAGGGTCTGCTGTTTTAAGGGTCTCTCACTGACCTCTCATTGACTTTCTCCAATGTTATATTGTTATGTCTAATAGAAGATAAAGACAGATTAATAATAGCCAATGACTGGAGTACTGAGTCAGGACTGAAAATAGCAAGTGCCCTACACAGGTCATGTCATACACAGTGTATGCAAACTGCGAGGAGACAAAGAAGATTAGAGAGCTTAGATAATAAATAAAGAGGAAATGGATCCAGCCCTCTACTTTTAAAGCTGGATTCATTTGAAAACTCAAATGTACCAAAATCTGAAGGAAATCAGATATGGATAGTTGAAATAATCCCCAGTTAGTTCAAGATGGGGTTCAGGGTTAGTTCACAGAAAGTTCAGAGGAGTTTCCAAGTGCAAGTTCCCCTTTCCCTTTATTCAGAGGCTCCCAGTGCGGAGCTCCTAAGCAGGAAGGTCATCAGTCCAAGCCAGAGACCAGAGGAATCTGGTGGAAACACAGTTCACCTCGTCCATGAAGGTAATTGCACTTTCTTTTAAAGAAGGTGAACACTGTGTCCACATCACTGCCCTGAAATGTGCCTGGAAAAAACCATACCATCATCCTTACAAATATTTCTTATATGAGATTCACATTAAAACATGTGGCCTGAAATGCTTCATAGCAATTATCAGCAGTGAAGGGGCTCTTGTGAAAACCCTGCAAAGCTGCTATGAATTTGTGTGAGGGGGGTGGCATTGACTCCCTGTCAGGAGCAGGTTCAGGCTGGTTAACAAGCCCCTGGGGTGAGCTGCCACCAGCACCCCATAACTGCCTCTGTGCAGAGCACAGCACCCTCATTGCCCCACTCATGTATACAGCATATGCACAGTGTCAGCTGCATTTCAGAGCTTGTCAGCTGGAGTTTCTCTGCCAAGAGGGCTCTAAGCAGAGTGCAGTGGTGTCTGCAGATATGCCTGCAGTGACAGAGCCATAGGCTGCTGGAGATTGAATACTGAAATTTGATTTATTTCCCTTGGTAGTTCTGGCATGTCACAATGCCTGGAATACCTACATCATTATTATTAGTGCTCAATGCTGTTTTAATGATCTCTAGAAAACAAGGAAAAGAGGGTGTATGAAATCACCATAATTGTATAAAGACAAACCTACAAATTACAAAATATTTTGTTAATGGAATGGAAGAAGGTCTAATCATAATGTTCAATGCTGGGTTGTCAGACCTCTAGGAAACAGCAGGGGTTTGACTTCCCAAGAAAGAGTTTTGGTCAGTAGTTTCTGATTCTTATGCTTGCTTGGGTTGGTGCAGGAACTGCAAGGACAAATCCCATTCATAAATAAAGGGATTTATGTGCCTGCCTGCTTCCCTCTCCCCTCCCATGCAGACTCCCTTTTTAAAGTGCATTCTTTTAACTTTAGCAAGCATGAAAAGAAATTGTTAAACTCTGGTAATAACTGAAGAATAAAAGTGATGTATTGTTTCAAACAGGGTTTCACTCAACATTAATAATGACAACATGTGTCATTATTAATGGATATGAGAATGGACTGGGGAAAAAAACGTGGATTTGGGTTTGTTATCCCTTAGTTTTTGTAAGTTTTTCTCACTTTCTAAAATTAAAAAAAGAAATAAGAATAGAGGGAAATGCATCTACCTTTGTGGAAGAGTTCCCTCAATCCGCACTTTTGGAGGCTGCAGCAAGGTGGGTGTTGGTCTCATCTCTGGGGCAACCAGCGTTAGGACAAGAGGAAATTGCCTCAAGCTGTGCCACGGGAGGTTCAGGGTGGACATCAGGAAGAAAGGCTGGTCAAACACTGGAAAGCACTGCCCAGGGTACTGGTGAAGTCGCTATCCCTGGAACTGTTCAAGAAATGATGTGGCACTCACTGCTGTGGTGTAGTTTACAAGGTGGTGATCAGTCAAAGGTTGCACTAGATGATCTTGGAGGTCTTTTCAAACCTTAATGATTCCATGATTCCTTCTATCCAAAATAAGGGAAGTCAATCCAATGTTAAAAATTGTCAAATTAACTTAAATTAATTTTAGGGATCTTAAACCAGGCCATCAATTACTAAAATACCTGCATATTGCCCACAAAATCCAAAGATAAATTAAGCTAAATATTGTGTTTTACTGTGTAAGTTACTAACAATGTTACTCAAAATAATGCTGGAGTACTACAGAATCCTCATTTGTAACAAGAACTGGTCTCTGACTAAGAGTTTCAATAATACTAGAAAATTCTGGTCTCTTATTTTTACTTTTTTCAGTGATGAAGCAACATCTTAACAACTGCAATTGCTTTAAAAATATCAAATACAAGCAGTTGTGTTCAACTTTGTAGGTGAGGGCAGCAGGATCTGGTGTATAACTTACAGGGCTCTGATCCAGGAAAAAACATAAGCAAGTGCTTAAATCCATTCCTTTTCAGGAAAGAATTTCAGCACATGCTAGATTTTAAGCATATGCCTAAAGTTAAAGTCAAGCATATGGTTAAATGTTTTCCTGAATGGAGGCTTTCCCGATTGAAGGCTTTATAGGGCAACGTATGGCATTTTTGAGGAAACCTAAAACATTCTCACTCTTCACAGAAAGACAGAGAAACAGTACAAATCTTTTTGGAAATACCTGCTTTATCGAATTCTATCAAGGAAGGATATATTTGGATTTATTGAATTCTGTCAAGGTTTAACATAAAACCTATGAAGTGCAAAAACAACAAAACCAAAATATTAATGTTGTAGGCTCATTCAATAAGCAGACACAGATCTCTAGAATTTTCAAAGAAGATAAATTAGTCCCTAATGCATTCATCAAAGGGAACAGAAATGTTACCTAGTATGTTTTGTATTAGCCTTTCACTTTATCTCTTTTACTAGAGTTTTTTCTTCTTACCTTTTTTATGTTTGGTGAGAAATTAGGTCGTGACTGCAGTCAGGGTACACACAAGACATGTAAGTCGTAAATCTCCCTAGTGCAAGCTGTTTTCCATTCTGTTCTCAATTTATTTCTATTTTGTTAATAATAACCCCACAGCCTAATTCAGCAAAATAATGTGGTGCTCGGCTGTGGCCAGCCTTGAGCAGATGCACGTGAGGAGCTTCTGAGGAAGTGGAAGGAGCTTTCCTTCCAGCTCCTTCCAGCTGCGCTGCCGGTGGCCAGCACGGCTTCCTCAGGAGCAGACTGAGCCACGCACACGGATGGATGCTCCTGTGTGCAGGTCAGGACCAGTCCATGCCCTATCCACCAAACACTGCAACCAAACCTGCCATCCTCCAGAAAGCTCCCTGATCGAGGGGAACAAGGAGGAAGACACAGGGGATTCTTCCTTTTTTCTCACTCACAAATGTTTTGGTCATGGCTTTCGTATGTTCTGACGCAGAAGGTTTGGTTATTGTTAGCATATTTACATGCTGCTATGTTCCCTTTCAAGTTGAGTTCTGTTCAGATAATAATAACAACAACTTGTTTCTAAGCCTTTGTTGAAGAAAACAGACATCTTTTCAAGTGTCAGTCCCACTGGATTATTCAAGAGAGCAGAGGTTTATTGTGTTCATTTTGTTCATGACCACTCCAACCAGCAAAAGGAAGCCATAAGTTACATCAGACACCTCACTTCCAGTTTGGCTCTTTAATTCATCCCAACTCAAGACAAAAAGTACCACTGAGGATAACAGGGAGCTTCTCTAATGATTATCATTATAGCACAAATATAACAAGATGTTAATGTTATTACCAAAAAGTCTTATTTTTTACTTGGTCCCTGTGTATTTCAGCTGTGTTTCTTTAAAACTGATTATTCATGCTGCCTCTCACGTTATGTATTTGGTGTCTCTTTTCTTTGTCCCCCTTAGGAGATCTGGGAGGTCCTGGGGAGCCCGAGGGACTCAGAGCCAAAGATGTCTTGGGATGCTGTGGGTGGCAGAGGAAGAGAGGACAGATAATTCAGGTTTCTGAATTATGTCCTTTCAGTATAGTAATGAAGTTTTCCTTATCCCCTGAAACTTTTCAAGATAAAAAGTTAATCTTAAATCCTGACTGATGTAAAATCAAGGCCCACTATGAAAATGAGTACTGTTACCTCAATAAAGATGTCAGGTTTGTTGTGACAGAGGCATCGGAGTTATTTAATATACAGATTAAAATCAATGTCTCAGTAGAAAAAAAAAAGGGAGTTGAAATAATTTCCTCTGAAGTTTCTTACCAAAATGATTGCAATATTGGGGCAGGATGTCCATTCTGAGAGTTTTGGACAGAACTCCACATCTAGACTGGAAAAGCATTCCCAATAAAAATGTGTTAGAAATGGATATATTCCTATGGAAACCTCTGGGTTTTCTTTCCCATTAGCATTTTCTGATGAAAACAGGAAAACATTTAATCAAAAAAACATCCTGTCAGTTTCAGCTGATAATTAACATCAACAAATTAATGTTCATCCTTCTCTACCGTCCCTCTACCACCTCAGTGTCTGCAGAACAAAGCACTGCTTGCAGATTAAGTGTAAGAACACAAAATACACCCAGCAGTATGTCCTCTCCCACTTCCATTAGTGTGTCAGAAAGAAATTTCCCCTAATTTCTGATCATCATTTCACTCACCTTCTCTAAGTCCATTGTCCTAGCTCCTTCAGGCAGCGATAAGGGTGCAGTAACACCTGAGGTACCTTTTCTTTGTGGAGGACAGAACTGTCGCAGGAAGTGCAGAGTGGAGGCCAGAGAATAAAGAGATCTTTGTCACTGTTGTCCTTCCTCTGCAAGCACTGACTCACAGGAAAAGCACTGCACTTCATTTCTTTTCTCTCTCTGAGCTGTGGGCCAGTGATGTTGATGTAAATGGCAGGTTTTGTCTTTGCTGTTTGTTTTTTTTTTTTTTTTTTTTTTTTTTTCTTTTCCTAGTGTTCAACTTCTGTCCAACTCTACCTGCTTTGCTCTGACTTGGGGTAGCTGATTGTGCTAAAACAAGGCAGGTCAAGCTGCTTGAAGATGAGGAATAGGGGAAAAGGAGACTGTGAGGACAGGAGGGGAAAGGGAAAAACACCACTAAGATAAATACCATAAAGCAAAACAAAACAGAGCCAGGGTGACTCCTCGGTCATCCTGGGGTCAGAAGGACAGAGATGTTATCAGAGTAAAGAACAATCTGAGGAAAATGGAGGCAAGGCAGAAAGAGGCAGAGAAAAGTGCACTGAGAGGGCTGTGACAGGGAGGAGGAGTAGGCAGAAAAGAGAATTAGGCAAGGAAGGAGATAAGCAACTGAGGAAGGCTGCTGGGGGTCAGGCACACCTTGGTGGTCCTGGGATGAACTATCCTAAAATTGGGGAGGCAAAGTGAGGGATGCACATGGAGAGAAACTGGTGGAGTAAGGAAATGTCTACTGCTTTTCTGTTCCTCTCCAGCCCATAAACAACCTTCTCTACTGCTACCCAGCCCTTCAGTACTCCTTATTAATGGTATAAATAATTTTGAAACCAAAATGGGGAGGAGATGACTTTGAAACTAAATATGGCATATTTCTCAAAAGAGGAATGCTTCCTGGGAGGTGAAGAAAAGGGAGGTGGGGCTAGGAAGACTCTGTAAAAGAAAAACAGTTTCAACAGACAAAGAATAAATATTAAGAGGGAACAGATAACAGGAAGAAGATGAAAAAGATAAAAGTGATGGATGAGAGGAAGAGAGGAAATAGAAGGAGCCAAAATAATGAGAACAAAGGAAAAGAATAAAGAAAAGGAAGCAGAGAGGAGAAAAACAGGTCCAAATGAATACCTGGGGTTCTTAATGATGAATATATTTTCTTTTATTGAGAATAAATTCATGGTGCACTGAAATAGTAGATTGAGTCACCATTTACACTTTTTCAAAGCAAGATGTCAAATTTGAACTTTTTAGGATTAAAGTGCTCAGATTGATTAAGATCCATTCTCAATGGGGCATGCCATGTCCCAGCTGCAAAATTAATATTTTCCTCCACCTCAGTGTACATAAAAAGACATTTAAGTGAGTGAAATGAAGCAAATCTGCTGTCAGTTATACATCTATAAAATAATTGTTACAATGATAATGTTTCACAGGTATAACTAGATTTGAGTATTTGAGGGAATCTAACCAGATTTGCATTTGACTCACAACAAGCAGAAGGTGGGAAAAAAAAAAGAAAAAAAGAAAGGAATTCTGTTTGTGGTATCTTCAGTTATCTATATTGCCCATGGCATGGCTATCCATCATGAACAATGCATTCAGACTTTAGAACCTGAATATTCTGCAAACAAATAACACCTTAAAACAGCAAACCAAATGATAGAACAAGGATTATTGTGTTCCTTCCTTTTCACCAGTGTGCACTGCAAAGGAGACATAGGAGGAAATCAAGTGTAAATGGCATCTTCAGTAATGAAGGGAAAAGCTGGATATCCACAAGTCTGTTTCCTAGGCAACTGAATGGAGGGACAATCAGAATCTCTCAATTGCACCCCATTATAGATATTTTCTACACAGACCAGTAAAAGGAAGGAAAAGGTGATTGGAAAATCTTCAGCGAAAATCATCCTGGAGCACTTTGAAAGCATGGGGGAAGCGAACAGATAATACAGAAAATGTCTGCCTATGTGTAGCTCCTGATTGCAATCATCTTCAGAGCTGTGAGAAGAGGGATGACAGGAAAATCGTGCATTTGAAAAAAGGTCCCAGATTTCATCGCTGGCTCTCAGGATGGGGCTGCACTGACAATTATATTTTATAGGAATATCTCACAAATGGACCTTGACACTGTGTATAGAGGGATTATTCTGAAATATGCATTGTAAATTCACTCTCTGCATAGCACTTTGGCACCCCACCAATGTAGTGGTCCAAGATTGTTAATATGACCTGATGAACCAGAGCTGTTGTTGATCCACTAATATCTTTTCTCTGAATAATTTATAGAATGCACAAACTTAGACGAATCAAACAAGCATATGCCAAGGGAGTTCACTTTTTTCTGCACTGGCTAATCTCTTAGTACCAAAAGGAACAGTACATGCTTTATTCAGGAACATACTGGGGGAAAAAAATAGACATGTGAGTACTTAGAGGATAAAAATATTACAAGGTATCAAAGCTAGACAGATGAATTAATCTAGATGAGCCATATGGACTTATTGCATCCCTAAATACTAAGTATTACAGCTATCCTGGCCATCCAAGGAAATGTTCTGTGTAAAGCCCAACTAAAGAAAGTTTAAATTACTTATTACCATGTATGCTTTCACTCTTCTTTTCTGCCCTGTCCCAGCAGATTTTCCTTTTCTTTATGTCTTGATTTTTGTCTCTTTTTTTTATGTTGTTGTTTTGTTGGTGTTTTTTTCTCCTTTTGTTGTTTTGTTGGTTTATTTTAAACTATGAACCAAAGGTCTGATAAACATCATACCAGTTTTCTAAGGCTGACCACACCAGCCCAAAGTCATCATAGAATCACAGACAGAATCATGGAATCATAGAATGCTTTGGATTGGGAAGGACCTTAAAGATCATCTCATTCCAAACACCTTTCACTAGACCAGGCTGCTCAGAGTCCATCCAACACGGCCTTGAACAACTTCAGGGATGGAGATCCACAATTTCTCCGGGAAATATTTTTCATTGTCTCACCTCTCTCACAATTAAGAATTGTTTTCTTAACATGTCTTTCCTCATATGAGAGGCGCTCCACCCCTCTGATCATCTTGGTGGCCTCCTCTGGACTCACTCCCACAGCTCCATGTCCTTCCTGTGCTGTGAACCCCAGAGCTGGAGGCAGCACTGCAGGTGGGCTCTCACCAGAGCAGAGCAGAGGGGCAGAATCCCCTCCCCAGCTGCCTTTGGTCAGCCCAGGACACTTTTGGCTCTCAGGGCTGCAAGGGCATATGGCATGGTCATGTCCAGCCCTGTCCAGTCCTTCACCCCCGCTGGAGCCCCAAATCCTTCTCAGCAGGGCTGCTCTGGCTCTGTTCATCCCCAGCCTGTGCTGGTACCAGGGATTGCCCCGACCCAGGTGCAGTACCTTGCACTTGGTTTTGTTAATCCTCATGAGATTCCCAGGGACCACTTCTGCAGCTTTTCCAGGTCCCTCTGGATGGCATCCTGTCCTTCAGGTGTGTCACTGCACCACAACTTGGTGTCATCTGCAAATCTGCTGAGGCTGCATTCAATCCCTCTGTCTATGAAGTCTTTGTCTTAACAAAGACAGAAGTGCACCAAGCCAAGATGCACCCTTATCACCTAACCTGTCAAACCTTTCCCTGCTCAATGATTTTTAAGAAAAAAAAATATACAACTTATAAACAGAAACATTATATTTCCTGATTTGGACTGTAAGACAAAAAACATCTTTTACATCACACCAAGTATTAGCAAAGTGCAGAAAAACCATTGTCAATCCTGAGTGAGTTCTTTTACTGGGGATTACAACTAGTCCGACACAATAAAAGGGCAGAGAAACACTATCAGAGAGGGTTTCTGGATAGTGGTAGGAATCAAACTTTTTTCTGGAATTTCAGGACTTTATGTATTTGTGCTCATTTCTGGTCTGATCTTATTTCTCACAGAGGAATGGTCTATTTCATGAGGGACCAAATTAAATCTCTTTACACTCTGTTTGCCTCAGGCTCTTCAGTTTCAGAGGCATATTTTGATTCATTTCCAGGGCTTTTTTTTTTTTGTGTGTGTTAGTCTGTAACTGGTTGGTCTGCTTTACTGGGTGGAGTTAAAAATATTGATATGTACTGGCAACTTTATGATAAGATGGGGATAACAAGTATACAACATAAAATTGTGTAGTCAAAACTTATTGAAAATATATTCAGGAAGAACATGGAAGGAAACAAATTAAATATGTTTGGGAAATATTATATATGGGCAGTAGCTACATGTATCCATTTGATGTGGGAAATGGGAAAACTTTTTTTTAAAGTATCAATTTTTGTCCACAGCTAGAACCAAACACCAGTTCTAATGAATAATTCAACACTACTATTTTCTCTGGGATGGAAAGCCCATTAGTTAGATAGATGGATGGATAGATAGATACATAGCTAGATAGACAAACGGATGGATGGATGGATGGATGGATGGATGGATGGATGGATGGATGGACAAATTCTGGCAAAAAAGTTGTCCTCTGAAATGAGTAAGAGAAACTGACAAAATCTTTTTGGAAGAAAATCTTAGTCTGAAAAAATATTCCAGTACAGATATGCTCAGCAGTAGCATTGCAGCTCAGCTTATAAGTAAAACTTCCACTACAGTAATTTCACGACTATAAGTCTCACCCTTTTGACTAAAATTTTTTCCCTGAACCCAGAAGTGCGCCTTATAGTGCGGTGCGCCTTATATGATGGACAAAGTTGCAACATTTGCCACCCTGGAAGTGTGAGTCGTGAGCCATGGGGGGAGCCAGCAGTGCCGCGGCAGCCGGGTACAGTCGGGCCTGGGGGCCCGCGGCGCTGCCCCTGCCGGGTCCAAGCGGGCCCAGGGCCACATGGCTGCCGGGTTAAAGCAGGGCCTTGGCCAGCAACCGCATGGGGGAGCTGGGGGCGGAGCCTCACTGCAAAAAAAAAGTGCGCCTTATAGTCCAGTGTTCCTTATCTGATCTACAAAGTTGCGAATTTTGCCGACTCCCGGGGGGTGCACCTTATAGTCTGGTGCACCTTGTGATCGTGAAATTACTGTAATTTCTATCTTCGCTATTAAAAAAACCAAACACCCCTCTTATTTAATCTGAAACCGGTGGTAGAAAAAGTACTATTTGGGCAGTAGCATCACATCACTCGTTAAAACCAGACAAAATCAATGGATTGAACCAAACCTGAAGCTCTCCACCCACAGGTAGGCAGTTCTCTTACGTTCTCTGGAACTGCAAAATCCTCTGTATTTGATTATCTTTTCTCAGTCACTGCTATCTTAGTTTTCTTTTTCATCTTGTCTAACAATCCCATATGTGTTTCTATTTAGCAGTTTGATGTAGTTTGATATAATTGTACATAGATCACTATGCCAATGTTGGTACAGTTTATATGTGTTAGTGGCATCCCCAAGAAAATTGTCCCCTTCATCCTCCCAGAGGGAAACTTCATGCTTAGGGAAGTATTTCAGCTTTTATTATTTCCTTTTCTTTCCTGTTAAGGCACAAACTGGATGAAATTTTGAAATTGAGGAGAACAAAATTTCATTTGGGGAAGAAAAAGGTGTAATTAAGCATACTTTTATAAATTAAATGGATGAAATACAGGAGTCCATACCCTAAATATGGCCACAGAACATGGAGGAGACTGGCCAAATCACCCACTCCTCTGTGAATACATTAACTTTCCCTAGATTGTCTCCAGAAGCACAAGTCAGAATAATAGTGGTGGAGGTAGGGCAATATCCAGAGATCATCTGGGTGGAGTAATCTTAAAAGCCAGCTAGAAAACACTTGGGACATGCTCCTGAGAGAAAACCAAGGGAGGGAGATTTTGAGTAGTGAAGTACCTGGAAAGAAGTCTCAGAGCTTTCAAATACTGTTCCTATTATGAGGGTGAAAAGGACATTATGTACATTATTCATAAATAAATAGCTTTGCAGTGTGCACATCACTTATTCACTGAAATCATCAACGGACTTCCCTTAAAAACCCCTTCCAAGCTCTTCAAAGCTGGCTAAGGCTCTGTGCAGGAAGGATAGTGCTATTAGTACAGCAGGGAATGGATTTGTTTCCAGAGTACCTGGCAAGCATCTGTACAGACACACGATGACATCAGTCACAGCCAGGACCACACAAGTATATTCACATGTAGCTGCAAGTCTATTGGACAGCCAATACATATGGTTTATACCCTTCTCCCTCTCAGTCAGGAAAGACTTCAGCTATTTTTAAGCCTGGATATGCATATGGACAGTTTAAAGATATTCCTTGTGCAGTGGAAGAAAAGGGAATACTTAAATTTTTCAACATGCTCTCTTTATTTCAACAGTTTTCTTTTTCCATTGTACTTACTCACTCTTTCCCTGGAACAGCGAAGAGCCATCCAGGAACTTTTGTAATCTCTAAAGTTTGAATTATCACCCACAAAACCACAGTTTATTTGTTCATACACATTGTGAAGTGACCAGCTGGGACAGTGTGCCAGCACATGTAGTGGTGCACACTGAGGTTGGCAGCAGCTGCCTAGGTAGAGCAGTCAGGGGACAAAGCCTACAACAGGCATGTTTGCACCAAGGTTTATTATGGCACCAAGGTCTAATATTTCTACAACAAGGAATATTAAACCACCTTCAGAGTTAAGAGTTAATTCCTAAACCACCTCAAGAATTAAGTAGCAGTGGAGAGCGAGCAAATTCGTAATTCTCACAGTTGTCTAGAAGTTAACTTCTAAAACAGAAAAAGTGGCTAAATTCTTTGCATAAATTATTGCCAATTGTCCATCTAACTGTTGTTACAATAGGAACCATGACAAAGGCCTTGGAAACCATGATTCATGAATTTTCCAGGAGCAGCCAAGTGCATCATTCTCTGAAAAGAATATAAAGGAGGAAAGTTTACATTTGTGAAAAATGCCAGCCATTGGCATGCTCTTTTCTCACTTCTTTAAAGAAAAGTATCAGCAAAGCAGAAAGTATCATTGAGGAGACAGTGCCTGTCAGTCATTAAATGCCTGCCTCGGGTTGTGTCAGTCTCAATGCTGTATGTGTCTGCACCAAAAGATACCAGAGTGACAGTTTCAACATAACCTGTCCTTTAATAAGGCATAATTGTACAATATGAAAATACATGCTTTGACTGCTCTTTCTTCTCACTCTTTTTTTTTTTTTTTAATTTAAATGAAGCTGAAAATTGAAAGCAGAGTGGAGATCATTTAGCTCCACACAGGATGCCTTTGCTGGTAATTTCACAATGCCTGAGAAATACTTAGAAAGAAGAGTACTAGCTGACTATATTTCCATATCTCATTTTCAAGCAAAACCATGGTGATTCTAGGCCACTTATTTTAATTTAGTTTCACTTGTTGCATCACCTTAGGGTTTGTTTTTAGTTTTTTTTCAATAAAATGCTTTTAAAAAGGGAGTTGTGGCTCAGTATTTGTCATAAGGCAGCTTGATCTGTATCTCTACAGTTCTTGAGAGATTTTGAAAAGATGACCTTATGACAGAAGTAATGAAATTACCTGTTGATAAAAACTACTCATATTCAGTTACCAGTCAAATGGAACAGGCTAGATTTTTAAAAAAAGATCACATGGTGACCAGCTTACAGAATCCATGACTCTTTGATCCATATGCCCTAAGATTTGTTAGAGGAAAGGTCCCTCAGACTGGGCCCTGTACAGATGCTTTTGAAGTTTTTAAGAAAGCTTAGAAAGGTCACAGTGGCACTGATGAGACTACCCCTCAGAGACTGATCATTGTTCAAACTGTATTTTGTTTGTGCTTCCTCCAGCAATTAAACTCTGGATAACTTCTCCTGTTTCAATTTCTAACTTCTGATTTTCCTGAAAATGAGAAGCTTTATAACAGCTGCTATTGCCTCATTTTATTATAGCATAGTAACAGGTTTTAAATGCCATTATTATTTATAGGGACATGTGTTTAGATATTATATCTATCTATAAAAGTGTGTTGATTTCATCATTCTGTTCATTTTATCAGCCCCCACTGTTTTGCAGCTAACTTTAACTTCCCACTAACACATTCTATTCCACAGACACCATAAATTAATGAATATTAGAAACTTTTCAGAGTTTATACTGAGTTTTTCTTTCCTAAGAACTCTTAAGTTAGCCTTGTATTTTGTTTGTCTATATTTTGAGGTTATTGTAATGCACATTTCACAAGGACACCCTAGATGAACACCCCAAACAAAACGAGTTGCTAGCTGTTGTCTCTTCATTCAGGGGCTTAGTGCTTCCATGTACACTTCAGACTGTGCCTCAGCTGCTCCCAGGATGAGCAGCCTGCAGAGAGGATGGGTGGACACACAGTGTTCTGTGGGTTCTCGTGCCTGGCTGTGCATGGATCAGCTGCCAGGCACGGCTCTGGCAGTGCCCGAGTCTGGCATCGGGGCACGCCGCTCTCTCCCTGGGCAGGAGGCTCGTGCATCACTAAACCTTTTGCCAGATGGATGTGCAATAGCTCTGACAGATCCCAGGGCAGAGCTATTACCCAAATGCTGGCAGAACCTATGGCTTCTCCAGTAAGTGGTAAGAGTAATAAAACCATCTGGCTTTTCAGAGCCCAGCAGGACAGCGGCTTATGTGTTTATACACACCAGTTGCCTGCTTTGCCATACAACTCTTCCTGTTATAGAAAGCCATCCTGATATTTTCTATGAAATTAAGATGCAGGCTATTCACATATCTCATTATGATCCTTTACAGAGCAGGTTTTTCAGAAAGTTGATCCAAATCTGGGACAATAACTACGTGATTGCAAGTCATTTCACTGCATTGTTAGTGGTTATACCTCTGAGCCACAGACAATTATAACCAGGACAGAAACAGAGCCATTGAGCAGCCAGAGCCCAGAGTGTCAGAATTGTACAAAAGCACATGAAATACTACCCGAGTAGACTTCTGAAAGATAAACAAAAATTTCATAGAGTAGTGAATAAAAAGAGTGGAAATAATGAACCTTTAAAAACAGAAATGAAAAAGGTATTACCATCTTAGAAGCAAAGTCCTCCAACAAGACTGGAATTTAATCATGTCAGTCTTTGGATTACAAGGGTGTGAACAAAACCTAGAAAAACAAATCCTGCCTTAGAAGTTTGAAATGTTTCTCCTGATGATCTTAGTGTATCAGTATCTCATTTGATATGGATTCTGTAGTTGTATCTAGGTCTAATTTGAATCTGCCATAATAATCTTAAAAGGACTCTACAACATAATTATTATTATGCCAAATGAGAGTAGAACTTTATTTAGGCTAAAACCATATATGAAACTATGGACAATTCTATAAATTTTAAAACCCAATAAAATTTATTGACTGACTGTCTGCAAAGCCATGGTAAGTGAACTATAGCTGTTTCCCACAGTGATTTGAAAGACAGTGTCTCTCACATAGACAACTGTATTTGATGATGATGATGATGAAGGTAGGCAACATTACTGAGAACAGAAAATCAGGGAGTCACCATTTAGAGTGTAAAGCTGCCAGACTAAAAAAGAAAATTAAAAATCACCTTTTCTCAAAGGTAAAGGTTTAACAGGATTTTTAATCCTGAAGTTAGGATTGCTTAGAGAACAAAGCTGGTTGAGATGACCTCCAGAAGTCCCTTCCAAAAGAAATTTTTCCGGGGTTTGATCCTGTCAGTGATCCTGTGAATGCAAGCTCTACCACATAGTCTGTCAAACACCGTGGAGCAGTGAGAACACGATTAAAGGCCAGATGTGCTAGATGCCAAAATAACTGCTGCACAGCTTTGGAAAATGAAACCTAAAAGAGGAATCTTGCAGCTGTTTCCAAGGTATGTCTACCATTAAAAAAATAAAGCCATAAAAGTTTCATAGCCATGTGTATGCACCCACAGCATTCCTGCCCTTTCCTGATCACTGCCAAGGCACCCTGCTCTGACCCACAGAGAAAAAGCATCTGCACACCAGGCAGACAAAAAGGTTATTTGGGAAACCTGGTATGACCTCTGAATTACTAATGACTTAATTGTATACATATTTTCTTTTCATTAATAGAGGAGTCTGAAAAGTACTAATTTAAATCTATTTCTCAAAATTTATTAACTGGAACATTTTTGCTTTTCTTCATGGTCATTCTCAAATTTACAGAGCT
This sequence comes from Catharus ustulatus, assembly GCF_009819885.2. Lineage (NCBI taxonomy): Eukaryota > Metazoa > Chordata > Aves > Passeriformes > Turdidae > Catharus > Catharus ustulatus. The sequence continues at coordinate 101,620,631 of NC_046223.1, read as the reverse complement.
GCATTGGAAGATTCTTTCTTTGTAGGTCATATTTTCCAGCATGACCTCAAAACATTTGTATTTGGATTCTGCAATCAATCATTAGGTAAATGATGTGGCTTTAAGGGACTGGTCAGTTTCTAGTGAAAATCCTTGAAAATTGCATTTTTTAACACAAGTGGATTTACCAGAAGGGTAAGTCTGGGTCCCTGCCACTGCCTCCTGGCATACAGCATGTAGACTCATGGCATGGCTAGAACCTATAATGAGTAATTCCTCTTAAAGGAGGTCAGTGTCTGCTCCTGAATTTCATTTACCTGAGCATCCCAACCTGGCTCTGACTCCACTCATTCTGTCTTTAAAACTAAAGTGGGCAAAGATCTTTCAGCTGAGTCTCACTAGATTCTTATTTACTCTTCTTGTAGTTCTATTTTATCACATTTCTGAAATTAAAAGAAGCTACATCTGAAGTGATTGCAATCTCAGATAATCTGAATTATCAATCACCTCAAAGGTAATTATTCAAATCTGCTATTCATACCCCACTGTTCTGGTGCAAGGTTATTCTTGTAAAACAGGCACTTCTAAATTTACTCAAATCAGTAACAGGAAGCACCAAAGTTTTGAGGCTTTTTTTCTGCTGCTTTCAGCTGATCTCAATGGTTTCTCTATTCTATGATAGCTTAGCTCCCTTTTTCCTTTTCCTACAATTTTATTGTTTTCACAGGCCATTGTTACTTTTTTACATTGCTCTCCAAGGCTAAAGTGCACATCTAGGTTTTATTGATATTGATATTGTAGCTGGGCTTCAATGGCACTGTATTCATCTGCTGAATTATGCCTGTCTTTTGAAAAAAGACCTGCTTTAAACTGACCAGGAAAATAGAGAGCTCCCACAGTAATTCCTGGACGTTATTCAGTAGCTGCTAATCCTAATGCTGAAATTAAAATCTCTGGCTGCCCTCTCGGACTGCTAGCCATCACCCAAAGAGCAGGACTCAAAAGTCAAGTGATGCCAGAGTTCAAGAAGATGGATCTCCAAGCTCTACAGATACTGACAGTATTGGCTCTTCTAAACATTTCATTTCCAAAGAATATTGACAATACCCATTGTTTTTGCTCATGTTTCTATAAAGTCATAATGGTAATTTCAAAGATTGATTATTTTCCACAGAAATAAAACTGGTAGAAAAGAATAAAATTATACTGATTTACAAAGGAAGAAAATCATTCAATAAAGTGTGCAAGTCTTGGCCCTTCATTTGGACCTCTGTCACTCAGAAAGGCAAAGCTGGCAAGCAGCAGCACAGGGTTCATACCCAGTGGATCCTTTTAACTTTGCAGGATCTCCACTTGCACTGACATCACACTCCTCCCTCAGTATCAAAGGTGTGAGCTAAATAAGAGTTTGTTTTCTGACAGAAGCATCTCTTAGATGAAAGAGCCCCATGTTAACTTTTAATACTCCAGCCTTGCTACTGCCCCTGCCTTGGTGGCTGATAGGATTGTGAGTAGCATTGAAAGTTATCACTAAAACCTTTCCTCTCACTAAGAGCAAGACTGACATGGTCTCCTTCCCACTGACAGCATCCTTCTTTGTTTAGAGGGTGGCTGGGAGCTGGGCTTTCTGTGGGCAGAGTATGCAAATGCACTCCTACTGAAGAAAGCAAGGAGCAAGGAAAGGATTTAGCCTGAAACAGTTCATTTCCTGGCCATCTCCTGGGGCAGTGCTCACACATGCTACTCTTTATTTAAGAGAGACTTCAGCCTTACATGTTAGTCTTTTTTTCAGAATGGCAAGATTGCAGCCAAAAGTAGTATGAGATAATAACAGGTATCACATACTGCTTGTGGTTTCATAGCATCCAAAGTCTGCCAGACTAGTTGGATTATGGGCATTTTAAAGTTAATAAAACCAATTTGTTTAAAGAGAAATTACCCATTTGGCTCTTGTTGATCATCCAGTTGGTCTTATTTTTCCAAGAGGCAGAACACATCTGCATCCAATTAGTATATTACTTGGAGTGCCTCTGCACTGCTGCATTACAGTTCCTGTGCATGGCTTGAAAAAATATGTAGGATGTAAACTCTTCTCTCATCTTGTTGCAAATCAGCAAAGTCTTTAGTGGAGCCACAGGACCCAGGGGGTGGGGGAGAAAGAGGGGCTTGAGTGTGGGGGTGAATACCAACAGGATTTGGCTCAGCTCCTTGAGCTCAATTAGGTTATTTTTGTATTAAAGGTAAATCTTACACTTGGTTTCTGACATAACAAAATAAAAAAGAAAATCTCTATTTATTTTAATGGAATGTAATTTAGGCTTCACATGATCATAAATAGAGCACCATTAGCACAAAACAAAAGTGCATTATTGGTTCTGTGCTTGTGTCTGCCTTCTCTTCATCCTTCCTAATCCTGCTGGGCTAGTCAGAGACACATAAATATCAATTAAAGACACAACTAATACAATTAAGCCAAAGCAGCAAGCTCCTTCAATGGTAGTTTGTATTTAACCATCTTATTTATGGTATAACCTCACTCTCTTTTTCCAAACATCATGGTCAGCCTGAAAGCTGTCACTGCAGCTGCTCCAGGCTGAAGGTGGAATGTGACAGGAGTCAGAGATCTCATGGCTGTGCTGAGAGATGAGCAGCATAATAATAACAAGAGAATTTGAGAAAGCTGTAGGATGAGGAGAGCTTCAGACTTCAGAGTGCATTTTTAAGCAGAGGAGGTTGAAATGACACAATGGTAGTCTCAGGGCTTCACAGGGGATGAGATAGAGTTGGAGAGGTGAGAAATTTCCTTGCTCCAGGTGGCCCTGCAGCTCCAGGAGATGTGCTGCCTCCTTTGCCCATTGGGGCAGCAGCACTCTGTGAGCACAGCTTGGAGGAGCTGACATGCTCTCATGCTGACAGGCCCTGGGCTGAAATGCCAGTCCCCTGCTGTGGGTTGACACTGGTCAGATGCCAGGCACCAATGAAAGCCACTCACTCCACTCTACAGCTGGAGAGAGGAGAGAAAATTTAATGAAGGTTCATGGGTTGAGGGAGATAAGGACCAGGAGAGATTGCTTACCAAATACAATCACAGGAAAACAGGTTCAACTTCAAGAATTGAGTTTATTGCTAACAAAATCAGAGCTGAAAAGGCGAAGTAAAATAAGACCTTAACACCTTCCCCCCATCCCTCCCTCCTTCCAGCTCTACCTCCTGCCCCAGTGGTGCAAGGAGACAGGGAATGGGGGTTATGGTCAGATCATTACCTGTGGTTTCCCTGCTGCTCAGGGAGAGGAGTCCTTCCCCTGCTGCACCGTGGGGTCCCTCCCACAGGAGACAGGTCTCCATCAACATCTCCAGGGTCAGTACATCCCACAGGCAACACCTCCCTGGGACTGCTGACATGTGAGTCCTTCCCATGGGCACAGAGCCCCAAACTACTGCAGTGTGGGTCACTCTTCCAAGGAGGGGCTGCTCCAGCCTGGAAGCAGGGTCCTCTCTCCATTGGTCTCCTCTCCATGGGTCTCCCATGGGGTCACAGCCTCCTCCAGGGATCCCTTGCTCTGGCATGGGCACCTCCCCATGGGCTGTGGGTGGATCTCTGCATCCCCATGGATCCCATGGGCTGTGGGTGGATCTCTGCATCTCCCATGGATCCCATGGGCTGTGGGTGGATCTCTGCATCCCCATGGATCCCATGGGCTGTGGGTGGATCTCTGCATCCCCATGGATCCCCATGGGCTGCAGGGGCACAGCTCCCTCACCATGGTCTCACCGCAGCCTGCAGAGGAATCCCAGCTCTGGTGCCTGGAGCACCTCCTGCTCTCCTTCTGCACTGACCTTGGTGTCTGCAGAATTGTTCTTCTCCCATGTTCTCATTCTGTTCTTCTCTGGCTGGAACTAAAACTACACGACAAACTTTGTTTTGATTTCTTCTTAACTACGTTGTCACTGAAGCATCACCAACCTCTCATTGGTCCAGCTTTGGCCAGCAGCATGTACATCCGTACAGCCATCAGGGATTTGCTCTGATGGACATAGAGGAAGCTTCCAGCAGTTTCTTACAGGAGCCAGCCCTCTGTAGCCCCTCTGCTACCAAAACCAGACCACACAAAACCAATGCACCCCCACCCAATCTCCCTTCTCCAGGCTCTCAGGTTGGTGTTTCTCTATGACACACTGCCCTCCATGCCATAAGACAAGTAAAAATAAATCATTGCATAAATGAAAGGACAGAGCTCAGTTGTTGCCTGCATGGAATTGCTTTTCCATTATGTGCTTAGGGCAGCGTGAGGACTGGAGCCAGCCTCTGCTGTGGTGGAACTCCTGTGTGCATCCCACAGGCTCTCAGCTCTGGGAAGTAGAACCTCACCCCTGGATGCCCATGCTCACAGAACATAGAGGCTTCTCTGAGCAAAAGTCTGATGAAGACAACCTCCTTCAACATATGGCAAAGAGAAGCCACATCTTTAGGAGGATCTAAGTCAATTTTTGTGGTGGGCAAAGGCTGGTGTCGCTCAAGGAAGAGGATCTAAAATTCAGATTTCGATAAAGCATCTATCAGACTTCTTGCCTCTGAGTGACTGGAACACATGGTCTGTCAGGAATGAAAAAACATTGGGAAGGTGCCCTGAATGACTGAGACTTCTAGCAGTGTGGAGATCTAAACAGATTCACTCTTTACTCTGTGCAATCTGGATGCACATGCAAAAGGAAAGTGCCAGAAGGTAACATTATTTCTGACAACACCTGGTGCTACAAAACTTTGGGAGCAATTCAGATGCTTACGTGTAGGTTCTTTGTGCCATTTTAGACACTGCAGGATGCCCAAGGGCAATCATTCTACATTGGATCATTCCCCTGGGATTTTTAATATATTTCAGTTAATATTGGTGAAGGAGGCCAAGAATGAAACCGGTGGTATGGTTACAAGCCCAGTGTAGCTCAGGTGTGTATCATGGACTAAAAATTGCCACCTTACACACAGTCTAACTCCTTCAGAAGTTATCACGGAAAAGAGATAGTAAACCAGAGAAGTCCTTTGTTCCAAGCTGAGTGGAGGGTGTAAGAGTGTCTGTCCACAACAGATGAGCCCCAGAAAGAGCTGATTTACCTGCTGCTCCACGAAACACTAAGAGAAACACTGTGGTACACAATGCAGCATGGGGCAGCAGAGATTTGAAGAGCATGGGGTTTTTTGGTTGAGATAAGTGTGAAGATGTTTATCTTCCTCTACTGACTGGCTTACAATTACAGGTTTAGGCTAAAAGGTCTGACTTTCAGATGGCTGATGGTGTGTGTTAGAACTCTGCCACCAAAGGAGCACCACTTCACTTTGAATTATAGATATCAGAGAGGACACACAGTTTTAATGCTCATTTTTCCTTTCCCAGTTTGAAAGGGGGTGATGTGAAAGGCTGCAGCTTTGAAGGCTCTGGTGTGAGGCAGCTGGAGCAGCTGTGCTCCACAGAGGCTCGTGTTCTCCATGGAAAGCTACCAGTGCAGGAAGCTGATCTCCACCAGTCCCCTCACCTCTGAGCAGTTACTGAACATGAAAAATGAAACTGAAATCTTGGTCCTTTTGGTTAGATGAATTTCCTGATAGGTGTCAGGAAATGTCTGAAATGTAAAGTAAACTGTTGTCCTTTCTTTCCTCGTAGTTTTCATAACGAAATGCAGCAGACAAGAATATTTAAATATTTTTGTAATTTCTTTCTTTCAGTTCCCACAGGTATTCACATAGAAACAAGGCCAAAAATTAATTTGAACAAGACTTCCTGTTCTTTCCATGTTGGGTGGCGTGCATTAAATTGTGCAAAGTAGCTCATGTTTGATTCTTTATCTACCTGAATTTAGTTAAGTGTTGGGTCATGCATGCCAGAGTCTATTAAACACGGTGGTTTGTTCAATCCTAAATTAAGGCAGGATGGCAAGATTGAATGCAAGAAAATCAAACTGATTCTCATGACCTGCTGTAGGCATTTCCACAAAAATCCATCTAACCTATATCTTTGGATTCATCTAATGAATTCTAAAATTCCTAACACCCATTCAGGGGGGAAAGGAGTCAAAATGAAAAATTGATAAAAGGATCTTTTGATCACTAGTTAAAAATAACACCTGTCTCTACTTGCAGCTATTTTTTTTTTTTTTTGGTGGGAGGAATGGGTAGAGCAAAAGCCAAAAGGAGAAAATTTTCTAGACTAAAATATAATCCAACAGCTTTTATGCTATAAAAATGATGATTTGCAACATGCATATCAGTTGTGCCTTTACATGTCTTTTCTGGAGTGGACAAGATGTGAGAAAAGGACTGGAATGGTATGAACCATGCTTCTGTCAAATTCCAAGGTTATCTCCTTGAAAATATCTATCTTTGTCTTATTGAAAAAAAAAAACAAAAACAAAAAAACCACAAAAAAAACCAAAAAACCAACCAAAAAAAACCAACAACAACAAAAACCAAAACAACCCCCCCCCACCACCACCCAAAGTTATCTTTCAGAATTTTTGTCTTCTTTGAATTTTGGCAGGACATTAATAGAAAGTTGTAGTTTTCAATTCTACATGTAAAATTTAATGTTTTAAAATTATATAATCTTTCTGAGACCCTTTGTTGAATCTTTCCTAACTTCAGAGGAATACACCTAATGAGAAAGAATGGTTTTAATTAGTTTGAATAGCACTGCAATTTGTACATAGCTTTAGTGTATGGAGATTGCACTGAAATTCCCTGAGCATAAAAGCAAAATTAGAACATACAAACTAGAGGTTAAAAATAAAAGTGCCTACATGCATGACTGATTTTTTTTCTTTTAGCATCAATGATACTTCAAATTTGAGTATTTTATTATTAGTTGAACCCCCTTAAAAATGCATGAAATTAAAGAGCAAGATAAGATTGATTTTCTTGTCCAATGATCCTCTGAAGAAAAAATTATGATGATAACCCATCATTGAGAAAACCACATACCCTTAGTGGGGAAAAAGAAAGGTCAAACCCAGGCTTTCACAATGCATAGGAGAAGTTCTATCTGACCTGGTCAAATATCTTTTTGATATCTAAGAAGCAGATCTGTGACTTTAACTGCATCAAGGTGGACAAGTGGATTTCATTACATTTTGCTTTCATCATTATCAGAAAAGTTTCACTCTTTAATAAAAACACTGTGATCTCATTTTATTATTTCCAGGAGCTACTCCTTATCTAATGGTCAAATTTAGGGGCTGAATTTGAAATCTGCTTTCAAGTGAAAAATTTGGCTAGCATATCTAACTGCACAGAATGTTTGCAAGTGTTCATATATATCCTGGGCTTCCTGGCTGCTGTCTAGGAAATGCTGTCATTATTTGGCTGTTTTATCTTTGCCTACAGATGCTCTGAGTGGTGGAGTGTTACTACATTCTGAAGAAGGGATCTTTAGGAAGTGCAACCAACGTAACATGACTTTGAAGGCTGTTGTCATTTTTAAAAATTGAGGATATTGTACCTGTAGGAAAAATAAACGACCAAAAAAGAATCCAACTGAACTGAAAAAATAAAAACAAACACCACCAAAGAAATTTTAAGGACTAAATGATCACTGTTCATTTTATTTCCTGTTGACAACTATATCTGATGTTAGATCATTCAAGCAGCCCATCCATACAGAGCTGCTCTGCAGATCTGTGGCTGCAATTATTGTTGTGCCTGTTACTGTGTTGTTGTTGTTGTTATCAACTAAAATTATAATGCAAAGCTCCATAACAAATGCAAGTTCTAGAGAAGCCTGCAGTTATTTGTACATTTTCTGAATTCATTATTGTTTGTCACAAAATAGAACTGTCAAACTTTCTCTCATAGTCCAGTAATTGCAACAGTCTCCTAGAAAACAAAAAATGTGGCAAATATGGCTTAAAATAATTTCTCTACCAAAGATTTGAATGTGAGTCTCCAGGTGGGTATTTTAAGCACTGTGGCTGGAAGGGCCAGTCCATCTCCTTGTTTCAGTCTGAGCACAAGTGATGGGGTTTATTTGTTTGTTCCCAAAGTTTCTGAAACCAAACAAACATCTGACTGTTTCCCTGTTGCTCAGAGTTATCCAATATTCCTTACTTTTGGTTTAGCTGTATTAATAAAAATCCATAGAGACGATCCAGGCTATCTGTCCTGCTTGGGGAATATTGCTGACTATCCCAGCTGGGCAAGAGAGCAGTTTAGTTCTGGGTTTGCAGCAACGCCAGGAATGTCATATAGAAGTAGCTCATAGATACAGAGGTAGATATGCTTTTATACATATATATATACACACACATATATATACCTACTTTTGTATGCACACACACATATATATCTATATATCTAATTACCTCTGATAATCTGGCTGGAGAGCATCCCCACAATGCTCAGCTGTGTTCAGGCTCCCTTTCCAGGTCTACAGCAATTATGCACATTCGACTCAGAATGGGACAGAAATCACTTCCATCCTGTGGATATTTTGACATGTTGGATGTTCCTGTAGGAGGCTGGATGAGAGGTTCTTCAAAGGCCCCTTCCAATTCAAGCCATTCTATGACTGATCCTATTATCCACCCATTATGCAATCTGAAATGTGAAAGTCATGGCAAAAACAGAAAAATGGAGAAAGTTTGCTTTTCCTGCCTTGATGTGAAATCAGTTACCTGAATTTGGTTCATATTGAATTCAAGATCTTCTTCCTACACAGAGTGTTATAGTACTGTGATGCTGCCTGATACACATCACATCTTAATGTCAACGCATTTATTCCAGTAATCTTTGCTTCACATGAGAGCTCTCTTACCTTTCTGACACACACAGTTCTTCCAAGTGAATTAAATCTGGTTGTGGATGCCTCACTGGGGACACACTCTCCTCATACCGAAACTGGAATTTCAAACTTGGGCTGGGGATTCCCAGAGGCATCACTTTTGTCCATGTCAATATAAAAGTAAAATTCTCTTTGTGGGTCTAAAGGAAGATTTTCAAAGCTGAAAATGTCAATTATTTATCTAACTCCAAGTGAACATCTGCCCTTGAAATGCCCTATTTTGTAACATTTTCCATTAACAAAAGTAAAAAGACCACATAAAACATTTTATTCTTTGCAGTTACTTTCATATACTGAAAGTGTCAGGGCACTTTTATCAGTGGGAGCTATTTCCAGTGGTCTTATAAGGAATAATTAAGTGACCATCAAGACCAAGGCATCCTAAGTAACCTTAATCCTCTGCATAGTTTTATGGGATGCCAGTACTTTAAGAGTGAAGACCATTGTCAGACTGAGAGAAGATTTTGACAGTAAATTGATAGATCATCACAGTTGCACAGTCTGTTCTCCTTGTTGACAGAAGTATTTTAGTCTTCTGAGGTGCTGCTATATAATGCAACTGCCTTACTGCTGAATATACCAGCAATTCTACACTCATTTTCTGATTTTCAATATTTCAGAAATATTTCAGCATTTTCCAGAGTTAGTGTTATATGCACTGCAAGGCACAAGTGTTGATAATTTTATGAGCTACATGAGGAATGTTAGTCCCTACATGTCCATACAGAACTTACTAATCTTTGCCCTTGCATGTCTTTGAGTTTTGACATGGAAAGCATTTTGTCTCTGAGTAAACAAGTCATGGAATTAGGATAATGCTTACCATTTCACATGCTATTATAGTCAGTTTTCCAAAGAAGAATAAAGTCCCAAATGATGCTACTGGCTTCAGGACTACATATTTGCTGCTTGGATATTGCTTTGTGGAATAAATGTTACTGCTAATAACAAACCAATGTTTCTTCTCAGCCTTTAGTGATTCTTCAAAAGCATCTAGGAAAAAGCCTAGGGAACATATTTGCCATTTTTGAGGTTTGTGTATAAAATAAAAAATGTTGTGGTGATAGCTCTTTTTTGTCTTTGTTGAATGAGCACCTTGTGACTCATTGAATACATTCACTAATCCCAGCAAGTGCCCAAGCAGTTCAATCAACTCCATAGTCTCTTGTTTTGCACTTATCTTTCCATGACTTGCTTCAGCTCAAAAGGAGAAACACATAGGGAAAGATCCCCATCTGTCATTCATCTGTCAATATAAGGAATGTACCATAGCAAGAAAGCATTAAATATATTAAACAGTGCAATCTTCAGAAATGACAACAGAATCACCTTGACAGCACAGTTCTGAATCTGGCCTTTTGCATTAAGGAACCATCTAAAGCAAAAGTTTCTCTTTGAGTACCCTGCATTCATTTTCCTGTTACCCACAACAAATGATGCAACTTAGTGCTTATACATGTGTGCCTTTTACTTCTGCCTTCATCCTATCTAACTGGGAAACATTCCTTGGCCACACAATTGGAAACCAGTTCCTGATTCAGGCTGTGTGATGCTTTCTGATGTTATCTATTAGCACTGAATTGTTTTTGCTTTCATGGTAAGCCTTGTGTCTTTAGCTGTTATATATCGGCATCAGTATCCAATTCTATAAGAATTATGAAATTTATGGAATTTAGTGTTAGATTTAGGAGAGTGTTTAAGATGTTGCTTAACTTTAAGCTCATTAAAGTGCTCATCAGGAACTGTAATGATAAGACAAGGAGTAATAGGTGCAAACTGAAAGAAAGGAAATTTACATTAGATGTGTGGGAGAAATTCTTTACTCTGAAGGGTGTGAGATACAGAAACAGGTTGCCCAGGGAGGTTGTGGGTGGCCCAACTCTGGCAGCCTTCAAAGGCATGTTGGATGAGACCTTGAACAACTTGGTCTAGTGGGAGGTGTCCATGCCCATGGCAGAGCAGGTTGGGTTTAGATGGTCTTTAAGACCACTTCCAACCTTGAACATTCTGTAAGTCTATGATCCTTCAAGGAGAGCTAAGATTCTATACATATAATATTTTATACATTTGTACAACGTGTACCTTACTCAGCATGTGTAATTAAATCAATAACACATAGGATTATGTTATTAATCCTCTGTTGTATTAATCCCCTGTTGTGTTCAGCAGAAGCAAATCCAAAGAGAAGCATATATCTGAGTTGTTTTTTCATTTATTTATAAAATGCAGTTTTTCCACACTAACATAAAGATTTTCTGTAGATGATGAAGAATATCAAAATTATGGATAATAATTAGAACTGGCATTTTACTGTTCAAGTTGGCAGGAGGAATTTGAAGTGCAGTTATCACTAAGGAATTTAGCAGCAAGGAATAAATATTGAAGGCCATTAAATACTTCAGATCTTGTGCAGAAAATCATTCTAGCAAAAGCAGTGTTTGTAAAGGTGACAGAGGAGTCCTGCCGTTTTATTTGGATCATGGGAGAGAGAGTCTATGGAACCGTGGGGTTTCTCCCTCGAGATTCTGGAGGGTGCAGCCTCCTTTTATTCTAAACTCCTGGCTGCATGTTGCCCTCTTTCTTTCCCCACTGACTGAGATACGAGGAAGTTACAGATTTCTGAACTGAATGCACACATTCCTCCCTTGAACCTGTCATTTTTCTCCAAAGTTCAGAAGTTCAGGCTATCTGGGTTCTGCAGTAGATTTTGTGCAGACCCGTTTGTCTATTACTCTAAAGTTCAGGAGTCAAATTCTGGGTTCTGTAACAAAGTTGTGCAGCTTGAGGCTGGTAGAGACATTAAGACCCGTTTAAAAAACATAAACACCAATTTCTCCTAAAGACCTCCCATCAAGATGTTTGCAAAGACATTAGCACCCATCTTTCTTATCAGTCTTGAGTCACATACCAAATCTTGGAACTCATCTTTACTCATTACAACCAAAATCACAATCGCAGTTGATGTCACTCTGTTAGATAAGTGAGCTGAAATTTCATTCATATTATTTTATTTAGTGAGATTTGTTTTTTAGGAATCTAATTCGAAGAGAAATGGACATTTGAAATATGCCCTTCTTTCCCACCCTATGACTATAATTGATCTAGATTGAATTAGAGCTGCAGTCTTACCAAAACACTCTCAGCAGCTCCTGTTGAGATATGAACATTTAACAAAGTTACTACAGAATCATTACATCTTGGCAGGAATATTAAAAGTAAATATGTTCTTTCTGTCAAGTGAGACCCTGATATCAAACAATGAAAATGTGGTGACTGACCAGAACAGCAGTGTACTACCTCTTAGTAATGTATTAGGGACACAAAAATATTTCTGTCTCTGTACAAAGGGATTTTTAATTACTTCTAAGTCAAATGGGGTACAGTGAGGAGCCCAAATTTGTGTTATGTCAGCACAGATACAGCAAACACAGAAAATGCAGTGCTAATAATTGTGTTATGGTGGCCAAAATAGTACTTAGAAGAGACAGAAGCAAAGGTTCTACAAGAAAACTCAGAAGACCTTTACAACTTCACTTGAAGCCAGAACAATAGGAGTAGAATATATTTCTCATTGTGATCACAAGCATTGACAGAGGGTATAACTCAGGATTCAAGGTACATATTTGTCTTGATTTAATGTAAAATAACCCACATTAGGCTCATTTCAATAGCAAGAGGAAAATTAACTCTTTGTTGTTTTGAATGCTGCTGTTGGGTCACTCGCCAACACTGTATATTGTTATTTTCCATCTCTTTGACCTAGGTTCAGCTTCTATTAAAGATAACACAAACCAATGAAAACTGGCTCAGGCCGGGGTGTTATTGGCACCAAATTTCCTCCTTCATTTGCAGCTTCCATCATGTGCATACTGAATGTTTCCTCATCACTTTGCAATTTGAGGGCACTCATATGTTAATTTGCTCCCTAGATGCTGTTTCAGGATGCTTTTGCTGTTTCATGCAGCCTGTCATTTCAGAGATGCTCAGACTTCATTTTGGCCTCTAAGGAGCTGAAGGAGCCTCTGGAAGCTGTGGAGGCTCAGAAACAGCAGAAAGCCTGAGGGCAGGGAGCGTGGTTTCTGGGCAAGCTGGAGGCAGCCAAAGGATGTGGTTTTGTGGATGGAAAACAAGCTGGATGGAGCTCAGGAGATGTCTGTCATAAAGAGGTCTGACAAGATCCAGGGCCATGGCTAGTGGTACTGCTCTAGTTTGAATGCTGTTGCAAACTTAGGCTACATGTTGCTGGTGCTGTACCAGAGGAGTTGATTAGTAAAAACAAAACAAAACAAAACAAAACAAAAAAACAAAGAAAAACAAAAAAAAGCCCAAAACGAATCTAAAAAAAAAAAAAAAAAACCAAAAAACCCAAAACAAAAAATAGTAGCATTTCCTTTCATGAAATAATGACAATAAGCCCAGAATATTTCTGAAACAAAAATCAGGATTTTGCTACCTAAGAGAGTACAGTAATTTCACGATTATAAGCCGCACTGAATATAAGCCGCACTTCTGGGTTTCAGCAACTTTTCATTTTTTGTCCATATATAAGCCGCACCTGATTATAAGCCGCATGTTACAATACAGAGTGTGATAAAAGGTATCTATTCTATCACCATCTGTTGAGGGTGGGGACAGTGATCCTTATCTCAATGGCAGATAATCTGCTAATGGGCCATCCATTGAAACCAGGCGGGGCATTGTTCTTTATCTTTTCACAACCCATCCTTCCTCCAGGGAGTCATTGTCTGCTAATGGCCATTGAGTCCCACTGTGTGACTGATAAAATTACTGCATCCAATTGAAAGTTGCTCCAGCCAGGGGGAAGAGCCCAACATTTCTTACCAAGATAAAAACAGAGGGTTTGGGACACTAAGGGAGCCCCTTTCTCCACTGGACTCCAGAGAAAAACCGGATTTTTCCACATCACCACTGGACCTCCAGAGGGAAACTGCACCTTCTACAGGAGCACTGCTCCAACTGAATCACATCTGTCACTGCAGGAGGATGCAGCCACCATTTAATGGGACTGCTACCAACACCCTGCCTGACGGGGTGTCAGGTTGTACTCTGTCAGGGTTTGGAGTTTGTTTCTTTGTAGTACTGTATTTCTATTTTGATTTCCCTAGAAAAGAACTGTTATTCCTAATTTCCATATTTTTGCCTGAAAGCCCCTTGATTTCCAAATGATAATAATTTGGAGGGAGGGGGTTTACATTCTACATTTCAAAGAGAAGTTCCTGCCTTTCTCAGCAGACACCTGTCCTCCAAACTAAAACAGCAACTTTTTGTTCTTTGTCCATATATAAGCCGCACCTGATTATAAGCCGCACTTTGGATTCGGACCAAAATTTTAGTAAAAATGGTGCGGCTTATAATCGTGAAATTACTGTAGAATAAAATCACTGTTTGAATTTGTATTGCCATAGAATCATCAAGTGAAAGGAATCTTATGCAGAAACTGCAACAGAACTTTAAAAATTCACAGATGTCTAAAAACACCTAAAAACTTCAAAAGCAAGCTAACTGTTTCAACTTCCCTACATCTTGTCAAGCAATAAACACACACTTGCCCCCTCTTTATATACTGAAGCTGCCTGGCTATCTTAAAATTCTGGCTTCAATAATAGTTTAAACAACAGCAACACATTTTCTTTAGAAAAGACATGGAACTTAAAAAAGAAATGAAAGCACTAAAAAATGAACAGGATTTGTAGTGTCCACTTTTGGCCATCTGCAATAATTGCATGTGTGTGTATTAAAATCAATTAAATGAAGGCATGCCTTCCTTCCAACACAGAAAATAATTAGGTAATATATTAAAAGTAGATAACCTTGTTTGCCTCCCACTCAACCTTTCTTCATCATTCTTAATAGCAAACATCTAGCTATTGATCGGTTCATTTTAAATGCTACCAAGGTAAATGCTGCACTGCTTTGAACTGATGAAAGAATTGAGCAAAGACAATCATACTAATTGTGGCATGCTGAGGAATGTAGATAGCAAGAACTGAATACCAAAAATGCCTAATGCAACATTTTCTTTCATGTAAAATATTACAAAAGAAAGAAAACACAGGTATAGGGCAGTCAGAGGAATTCACTTTAACTCAAGGCAGATCACTCTCTTTCATTCTGCCTTTGTAGTAAAGACTGCAATTTCATTCTAAATCAATACATTTTCTCAGGCAACATGATTCTATTATAAATCATCATTTGTACGATGTGTTTCTGCTAATAAATCTGCAGCTAGAAGGGATAAAAAGGAAACTGTTTAACAATAAACTGTGCTGTTAAACTAGGACAGAAACAATTTTAAACACAAGGTTATCATTGAAGCCTGTATCAACAATAAGCTCTCAATGTCAACTGTTGTGGAATTAAATGCACTTTCTCTTACAAATAGCTGTCTATAAAGTTAAAGCTGATGCTCAAGACAATGAAAATGCTGAACCCAAACTATTCATGAAAAGATGAGGTTTAATGTATATAATTTAGCTACAAACCTGACCAACTGCATTTTGAGCAGATTTTTCAACAACTTCATGTAGCAAGGCAAAATTTGACACAAATACATATTTTGTGGCTTGGATGTAAACCTAAGGAACTGATTACCCAATAGACTAAAAATTTCCTTTGAAACCTCAAGTGCATGTTCAATATAATCTGTTCAAAAGCTAAAAACTCTAAACTGGGAAAAAAAAAAGGCTGATGCTAGTACAAACTATTGAAAATCCATGGATTCTGGAAGTTTGAGGATTATACATTTCTATTTGAAGCAGAAGTGCTTTTAAGTATGTTTCCATCCTGACAATTTTCTGTGTGTGTCATCATCATACCCCCTCTCCCACAAATTAGGAACCTAAAATAAAATTGCTAAATCCTAATTTAAGAAAAGGTTTACAAAATAAAACATCTGAAAACTGTCTTTTAGTGACATCTGAACTCCAGTTTGCAGGCAAGAGCAGAAATATCTGCCATTGACAGGAAGGCTCACAAACCCTTCAGACTGGAAGAGATTGATTCAAGTCCTCAGCCTACACTAACTTCTCTTCTTACCTTTGAAAACCATTCTTGTGGGCTAATGTGTCCCAAACAACTTTGTCCTATGCCTCCTCTCCAAAATAAATTCTCTTTTTGACATTTCCCTTCCTGGTTATTTTTACCCTCACACTTTCATGCTTCCAGAACATGAGCAAAATTATGCAATACCCACATCCAACACATCAGAAAACGCAGTTTTGAATAAATGGGCCCATTTTCTATCAATTTCGACATCTTTCAACCTCAAACTAGTAGAGACATTTCTTGCATATTAATATGAATAAACTTGAGAGGTTGTGTTTTTTTTAAATCTTAAAAAAGTCTTCTGTCTTGGTCATTTAATCCATCAGGAATACAACACTGCACATTATAAAGTGGGTGTTGTTTAAGAAAAGAGCAGATTCTGCTAAATTTATCCACACAAGGGAATGGTATTGTGCAAGTAAACAAAATGTATTCAGTTTTCTTCATTAAGACTCCTTCTATGGTAGTCAATGAACAGAGCTCCTAGATTAATTTATTAGTATTAACATATCTATTCACATTTCCAGTTTGTCCAGACATTAGGAAAGCTCTGATACTTTTGTGTCTAACGTCACCATGTCTGCCTGAAAAATCTCTATGTCAAGGAAGTTCTGTGCAGCCCCTACAAACAGTTTCTATTTCCTTATTCAGGAACTGAACAACAGAAGTCCAGTCCTGGGCCAAATATTGCCCTTGCTTGATAAATTTGTTAATCACCTCTCACATCTCACTGATTCTGTGTCAATCACAGGCAATGCTACTGCTCACATACTTGCAGCTGAATTGTAGCTCCAAGTGTATGCATTAAGTGGTTTTTTGGATGGATGCCAGAGCTGCTTGGGTCCTTGCCATGTCAGGCCCCTTGTGAATACATTTTTCTCACGTGAACAGCGTTTTCAGGACCAGACTTGCATCTTTCAGCACACTGACAGCTATGCAACTCAACACAGGTGAGTAGGAGCTCTCCTGAGATCAGAACATTTGACTTCCTGCTGTGTGCAACATTTGAGACTGGACCTACACATATTCCAGGATTCAGAGGTCAGTGAGACTGGAGAATCTATCCTCAAGTGAATACAAACCTCTGTGCTACCACTAAATATCTCATAGACACGAAAGACAATGTATTTGAGTACTTAGAGGAAGAAGCAAGGCATAGAGATATAAAAATGAACAAAAAGTGTGCAAAAATGAGTCTTACCATTTTGACGAAAATTTTGATCCGAACCCAAAGTGCGGCTTATAATCAGGTGCGGCTTATATATGGACAAAGAATGAAAAGTTGTTTCAGTTTGGAAGACAGGTGTCTGCTGAGAAAGGCAGGAGCTTCTCTTTGAAATGGAGAATGTAAACCCCCTCCCTCCAAATTATTATAATTTTGAAATCAAGGGGCTTTCAGGCAAAGATATGGGAATTAGGAATAACAGTTCTTTTCTAGGGAAATTAAAATAGAAATACAGTACTACAAAGAAACAAACTCCAAACCCTGACAAAGTCAGAGTACATCCTGACACCCCGTCAGGCAGGGTGTTGGTAGCAGTCCCATTAAATGGTGGCTGCATCCTCCTGCAGTGACAGATGTGATTCAGTTGGAGCAGTGCTCCTGTACAAGGTGCAGTTTCCCTCTGGAGATCCAGTGGTGATGTGGAGAAATCTGGTTTTCCTCTGGAGTCCAGTGGAGAAAGGGGCTCCCTTAGTGTCCCAAAACCTCTGTATTTATCTTGGTAAGAAATGTTGGGCTCTTCCCCCTGGCTGGAGCAACTTCCAATGGGATGCAGTAATTTTATCAGTCCCACAGTGGGACTCAATGGCCATGAGCAGAAAATGACTGGTTGGAGGAAGGATGGGTTGTGAAAAGATAAAGAACAATGCCCTGCCTGGTTTCAATGGATGGCCCATTAGCAGAATATCTGCCATTGAGATAAGGATCACTGCCCCCACCCTCAACAGATGGTGATAGAATAGATACCTTTTATCACACTCTGTATTGTAACGTGCAGCTTATAATCAGGTGCAGCTTATGTATGGACAAAGAATGAAAAGTTGCTGGCACCTGGAAGTGCGGCTTATAATTAGGTGCATCTTATAATTGTGAAATTGCTGTACTTAAATTAATAATTTAAAAAATTTAAAAATTGTCTGTGTAAGACAATTTTTTAGGATAATAGCTGATCAAATTTTTTTCTTAGACTAACCCACTGTGCCTGTTTTGGTAGTAAATTAAAAATTTATCTATTATCCACAACCTTACAGGTATTATCTTGCATTTTCTAGATAAATGTTGAGGGTCTGGCAGCCTTGTGTGAGCTTCTGAGCAAACCAGCCCAGACCACTTCTGCACTCTATGTGCAGTGGGACTGCACTGGACTCCTTGTACATGTGGTGTACAGTCACCAGCAAGTCTGGTGCACCACAGAACTGATCCTCAGAGACACCCAGGACACAGCATATTGATTTAGTGCCTTGCTCAAACATTCAGCCATGTCAGATACACCCAGACACTGGTTCTATATGTTTTGGGAATTGCATCCAAGGGCAATGCTGTGTAAATAATGCATAAATAATGGGACAATTAAATCTAAGGTTTCAGATCTGGACCCTGAGGAACAAGGTCTTTGAGCTTGTAGCCAAATATTCTTTCATGTGTATATTCCTCTAATACAATCTGCAAACTTAAGACTGTTTTACATGGACAAGGGTAGGGAGATTGCCTTTGGTGCTGTAGTGGGTAGTACAAGCCATTCATTCTGTTGGTGGAAGGAGAGCTCAACTCAGGCTCCACCTGAGGCATGAATATCATGCTTTCTTGGAGGGAAGGCCCATGTGACATGAAAAATGCAGAAGAAATGCCTTTGGGGTTTGAATGATTACTGAAGAAAAAGAATATTACCATCTTACCAAATATCCTCCTCTTAGTATGCTCAACTTCTAGTCAAAATGGAACATTCTGTAAAACATTTAAACTGCTTTCTTTCAATTGAGGGAGAGATGCTTGACTAATAATGCACTAATTAAGAGAAGGAATGGCATCGTAATAACTTAAGGAAATAGCATTTATTTTTAGAAAAGGTCAATATAACTAAGGTAGTGTCACATCTTACTGTTTAGGAAGATTAATTTATGCAAATATTGACTGTAATCTTTTTATAAATCATGAAATATATATATATAGTTATTTTGCCTACAAATTTGTGAGCATTTTTTCCAAGCCAAGTCTCCTCAGTGTGCTTTGGACTGATAGGATTCCCTGTTTGTTCCACTTGCTCATGAAAAGTTAATAGTGCTAGTGCATAATGCTTATTCTTTTCAATAGAACAGTATCAAGGAAGCAAAAACATTGGAAAGCTCTGAAGGTAGAAAAATAATATCTCACAATAGTCTAATTTTTTTATTTATTAATAAAAGTTTAGTTTCAATTACAACGATGTAAGAAATGCCATATGTATATTTATACATATTTATGTATATATATACATACATATATACATATACGCCCAGGATCAAAAAGACGACTGCATACAGTACATTTCTTTTTCAGAACAGCACATTATTCTCTAGCTTCAATATGCTGTTACAAAGGTACGAAAGATACATATATATTATAAGTGCATCTGTGTGTTCATAGAGTGCAGTGTGTAAAAGTTATTGCTTCAGACACCATCCAGATATGCAGTGATGACATTTCCTTCTCCCAGAGGTAAATGCAACTCTCATGTGAATGAGAGGAAGTCAGGACTGCCTGGTAAATGCTGTGTCAAAGGCCATCCAATAAATGTTTGAGCCACTTTGAAGCTCACCTAAGCCTCCTTCTTCACTGTATCTGTATCTCTGCTGTCTGCTCAAATGGATGGTTAACAGACTGGGAATCCTGGGAGTGAAGACTTATTGTGAAAAAAAAAAAAAAAAAGTTAGATATCAGCAACTTATTCAGGAGTCCTGAGTCCACGTCCTCTGAGCCAGGAAATTGGTGTTCCTTCACAACTGGAGCTATTACCTTTGGCAGAGCAGCTGCAAATTGAGTGGACATGAAATACTCAGGCCCTCTTTCTGGTCATCTTTCACCAGGACAGAAACCTGTTGGGAAGATAATGTGTCAAAGTCTACTCTGTTTCTCTTCCTGGTCTGTAGAGAACATTGGCATATCATCCATGTCAACTGGATATCCCTTCTGAAGGTCTGATGTGGAATTTGCACTTGGTCTTTGATGATTATTTAATCTGATTTCTGAAAATAGTGGTCACACACAATATTAATCAAGATGGGGTAAGGGACGAGCTTTAACTGTCAGAAAAACACTTTTATTTGAAACCCCTCAAAATTGTTTCAGCATTTTAAGCAATTCCATTTTAACTTAGTCACCCCTAAATCAAAGCTGCTTTCCAGGAACTCTGCTTTACTAGCAGTGACATCCCACAAACTTTTAATCAATATCCAAGGTCAAAACTGAAGTAGAACAAAGCTTCAACAAGCATTAATTAAATATTATTAATTTATTTCAATTTTATATAGATCTGCTAAATGAAATAGAAAAAAGCTCTCATTTCTGTTTTAGCAGTAGGAGAAAAACTAAGACAATATGGAATTAAGAGTGTGCATTTGAGAGAATGAAATATATGCTAATTTCTCTGAGCTTTTATGCATTTTTCATTGCTCTGCTAGACTTTAATAGGGATTTTCTTTCCTTGCCTCTTATACTGGACTGTGATATGCAGCAAATAGCCTCATTAAGTAAGCCAATGATTCATTATGATTAAGATTTCTCTTACAATTGCATTAGATCAGATCATGATTTTTAGCTTCTTGTGTGTTTTCTTCATTTTGAATGGTTCTGCACTTCTTAGCTCTGCAATGCAGGAGGCTTCCACAAAAGCTGGTCTCCAGTTTCATGCAGATTAACCACAAGGAAGGAGCCTCCCTGACAGGTGCTGGTCCTCTACCCTATTCAGAAAGTTATTTTCTCTTTCTGTTGTAACACACCCACAGAGAGGGGTCTAAAGCACAATCATGAATCCAAACACTCCCTAGTTTGGGGTGATCTTGGATCCAGACCAAGACTTGCAGCTGGGACCCATCTGTAGTTATAACACAATATCCAGTAAGTCTGCAGTGGTGTAAATTGGCACAGATTCATGGGCTTCAAAGGAAGTGTGCCAGCTCTCAGGAGCAGAGACTATGGATAATCCCACCTTTGTGAAGACTGCAATAAAAGGGTTTGGGAAAGCCAAAGTAGATAGACTAATTGTGAAACATCCAGATCAAACTGAAAAACAAATGCCTTGAACGTTAGAAATGTAGTGATCTGCAGAGCTACATACGTGTTTGAGATGTTTTACAAGGATGCTTGGCCTTGCCTGCCATTATTTGTGTTGCATTTTATGTCCTCAGGAAGCAAAAACCCCATCATTTCTCTTACTGAATTTCACAGAAAATTATTGCTTTAGTCATTATCTTTTTTTGAGTAAGAAAAAAGTGGTCCAAAGTTTTGAGAATCCATCAATAGTATTCCCTCTCCAGATAATAATTTGGTCACTGCTTCATTCTCAGAGCTGGAGTGCATGTCACCCACTGTGACCCACTCCTGCCATAGGGCACCATAGCACTCAGCAATTCTCATCCTCCAAACAGTTTTGAAAATATTAACTGAATTCCTAAAAGATTCTTATAAAGAACATGGATTGTCATATCCACATTTTGGGAGTCACCAATCCTGAACAAGGTGAAATAACTTGAATAAATGTAGAGAAACAAAAAGACTGCCTTCAAGTATGGAACTCAGATGTTTTGTCTTTTCTCTGCTGACATACAGTAATTTCACGATTACAAGTCGCACTGTTTTGACCAAAATTTTGCTCCCACACCAGAAATGCGGCTTACACTCAGGAGTGGCTAATATGTGAATAATTTTCTGACATTTCCAACCCCGGAAGTGCAAACCGAGGTGCCAAGTCGAGCACCTGCCAGTAAAACCCGGTATTTACGCGATTGTTACACATTGGTTACTCTGTTGCACTGCGGGTGGAGCCAGGCTCTGTGCAGGCAGCACGGGGTGGGGGAGGCAGAGGGCTCCCTCCTGCTGGTCCCGCGGCTCGGGGGGAAGGCGGGGGGTTCCTGTCCCCGCCTGCCACAGTCGCGGGAGAGGGGTGGCTCCATCCCCGCCTCCCACCACCGCTGTGGGTACCGAGGGGCTCCATGCCCCCCTGCCATGGCGGCGCGGCGCAACGCCGGGCTGGGGCGAGCGAGCCCAGCGGCGGCATCTGGCCCCGAGTGGCCCCACCGAGCAGCAGCGCCGAGCTGGGCCACCTGGCCCCGTCAGCAGCCCCAAGTCCTCACGACCTGAGCCGAGTCAGTAAACCCCGTCATGCCGCGGCTCTGTTACTAATTGGCAACTTTGTTGCACATGGGTCCTTGCTGCGAACAACAGAGCCACTTATAATTGGGTGCGGCTTGTGTATGGAGAAAGAACTAAATATTTACCAACACCCGGTGATGCGGCTTATAGTCAGTGTGTCTTGTAATCGTGAAACTACTGTAATTTAATTGTTATTTTCTTTTTGAAGATGGAGATGCTTAATTCTTCGATCTTACCATCCTGTATTTAGATTTGGAGCATTTAAAAATGTTTACCAGGATTTTGTGATTCTTTTTGTAACAGAACTCAGTCTAAAGGAGACTGTGTATAATTTTCACCCATGATATTTTGCCATGTTGTTTATCATGTGTTGTTTGAAAGGAATAGGCATGCCATGACTGTCTCACTCATCTCTTGGGACATGCTAGGATAAATGTACTTTATTTCTGCAGGAGTCCCTTAGTAAAATTCATTAATATAAATTACTTTATTGTAAACAAGTCACTATATTTTAACAGTTTTCTTAAAGTCCTGTAAAACATTTTAATTGTGTGTTAAATATCTTTTTTCCATTTTTTAAATTTTAATTTCAATAAAAAATAAGGGGGAAAAACACAAAAAACCCAACAAACAAAAAAAAAACCCCCAAAAAAACCTATAAAAAACCCAAAGAGTCCTTTGGAGTCCCATTAAATCAGCAAGCAAGGGGCACAGAATGCAAATATAAGAAGTAGGTATATAAAATCTTTTTTTTTTTTCAAGTGTTTTTTTTTTTAGAGTTCTGTTGAATATGAGCTCTCTTATTTCCTCAGTTAAATGCTACCAGCTTGGTTCCTTCCATGTCTCTTGTCTTGCAAATTCCAGCCAGCTGCCATCCTCCTGCCTGGACCATTGCATGTGCTCTGCTGCACAGCAAAGTTCACATGCAGCAGGGATGCCTCAAAAAAGACTCATGGCTGCTACTGCACAGCACCAGCACTGGTTACATCCCAAAGCTCAGCTCCCACATGCTCATCTCCATCAGCCACCACAGGAATGCAGCAGCATTTTGGAAATAAAACTGTGTAAATAAACAAAGTGATCTGTGCTCAGGTGCCTGCGCACTCATGGTTGAGAGGAGGAGCTGTTGATATTTTAAATAACTTTAAATAAAGTTAGACTTGGATAAATGTTTATTCCAATCTCTGCACAGTGATATTTAGAAGACAATTGCTGCTAGGAGATCACAGAGATTTGTGCTGGTGAGCATCAGGTAAACAGGTAAAATAAGCATTTTGTACAAGTCAATTATAACCTTTCCCTTGTCATAGAACTGCCAGTTGATCTTATTAGGTGGAGACAATGGAAATGCAAAGCTGGTACCACATCTATGACAATATACACCATAGCCTATGTGTCATCTCCTCTGCCTTTATAAAGACTTGATCTGAACCATTAAAGCCTTAGCAAGGACTGATTTGGGCAAAGAGTCGGATAACATATTTCTTGAAATGTCAGTTTGCTGTGAATAAAATGAATTTTAAAAAATCGTAAACGATGAATTGACATTCTAGATAGTACAGTAGTTTCACGAATACAAGCCGCACGGATTATAAGCCGCACCCCCGGTGCCTCGACAATGTTGCTGTCTTTGTCAATAGATAAGCCGCACCCCGAATATTAGCCGCACTTTCGTTCGTCGCGAGAATCCGTGCGCAGCTTTCACAAATTGGCCAATTAGTAACAGGATCGCGGCATAGCGGGCTTTACTGGCTCGGGGCGGGGCCAGGCAGGCTCGGCCCGCTCATGGTTGCCGACGGGGCCGGGTGGCCCAGCTCAGCGCCACGGCTCGGCGGGGTGGCCGGGTGGTGCTGCCGCCGCCGCCGGGCTCGCTGGCCCCCCTCTCCCGTCAGCACCGCCCCGCTGCCGCGTTCGCTCGCCCGGCTGGCAGGGCTGCCGCCGCCGGGCTCGCCGTCCGCCCCGCTGCCGCTTTCGCTCGCCCCGCGCCGCGCCTCGCGAGCGCCGCGCCCGCCCCGCGCCGCGCCCGCCCCGCGGCGCTTTCGCGGCTCGCGGCGGTGCTTTCGCGGCTCGCGGCGGCGCTTTCGCGGTTCGCGGCTCGCGGCTCGCGGCTCGCGGCTCGCGGCTCGCGGTTCGCGGCTCGCGGTTCACGGTTCGCGGCTCGCGGTTCGCGGCTCGCGGCGGCGCTTTCGCGGCTCGCGGTTCGCGGTTCGCGGCTCGCGGCTCGCGGTTCGCGGCTCGCGGCTCGCGGTTCGCGGCTCGCGGTTCGCGGCTCGCGGCTCGCGGCTCGCGGTTCGCGGCTCGCGGTTCGCGGCTCGCGGCTCGCGGCTCGCGGTTCGCGGCTCGCGGCGGCGCTTTCGCGAGGGCCGCTTTCGCTCGCCCCGCCGGCAGGGCTGCCGCCGCCGCCACCAGGCTCGCCGGCCGCCCCCTCCCGTCTGCACCGCCGCCGCGTTTCCTCGCCCTGGCCGGCACTGCAGGCCCCCGCACCGCCGGGCTCCCCCATGCTGCTGGCCCCGATTCTACTGGGCTTCCCCCGCTGCCAGGCAGCCCCACCCGCCGGCCTTCCTGCTTCTGCCATGCCCCCCTGCACTGCTAGCCCCAGTTCTCCCGGGCTCCCCCGCCCTGCTGGCTCAGGCTCTGCCGCCCGCCCCCGACACTGCTGGCCCCGCCTCTGCCAGGCTTTCCCACCTCTGCCGGGGCCGGCCAGGCTCCAGCTTGGCTTGGGGCTGCCGCGGGCTCTCACTTCCGTGTTGGCAGCTTTTAGAATTTTGTTAATAGATTAGCCGCCCCGGAATATTAGCCGCACTTCCGGGTTTCCACCAAAATTTTGGTCAAATTGGTGCGGCTTGTATTCGTGAAATTACTGTATTTAAAAAAATAGATAGAGCTTCTGTTGAACTATTGAACTGTGTCCCAAACCCTCCTTGAAGTACGACGATTACTTCATCTGTTCATTCCTCTTAAGTACATCCATCTGGCAGTGTAGATAACCTCTGTGCACCTGCTCAAAATTTAGCTTTTTAGGTTACACTTTGCATTCTACTTTCCTGGGTAGGTGTCTGAGCAGTGTGCAGTGCATGCATGAAAAAGGGCTCCAGACAGCACTCCTGTGACTCAAGCCTACCCTCCATAAGTAAGAAAAGCAAGCACTTCTTCATTTGTGGCTTAAAACAAATTGCACAGGGCACAGGGTAAAGCCCATGGAGGCAAAGCTGGGTAGAGAAAGGTGAACTGGATTTATTCCCTTATTGCATACCATCTAGCAAGGGCTGGATACACACACACACACACATACATACAGAAAAAAGATTGTAGAGATTAATAACCCATAGTTGGAACAATTTTAGGTGCTAAATTTTAGGTTCTAAAAATTCTGTTTAAAATTACAGAATTTTTAGATTTCCAAAGATATCTACTTATTCGTTTATCTGCTATTAGAAGTGCAGACTCAGAAGTCCTCATACAATCCTGCCTTCAAATAAGTGAGCAAAGTACAGGCACCAGACTAGAGTCTATTCTGGAAACAAAATTCATTACACTCTATTGAGGCTGTTCCAGTGGGAGCATCCCCCAGTCTGGTGGTTGTCTAGGTGAATTTATTTTAAGGATTCTTTGTAGCTGGAGATGTGCAGTGATAAGCATGTAAGAAGCTGTTAAGTGAAATGGGTGTTCTTTAAGAACATGTCCCTGCAGGAAACAGGGCTGCCCAATTGAAGGAAATGGGTAATTCTGGAAGACTACTGGATTCACTGAGAGCACAATCTCAAAACAATTCCAATCTTTTTGGCCAATTATCTAGTTAGAGCAGAAGTGGTGCTATATGAATGTTGTGTTAAGGAAGACAAAAAAGTGCTGTGACTACAGGACTTGTTAGCCACCCAACTGATAGGCAGAGTGTAAGAAAACAAGCATTGAGAAAGAAAGAAAATTTAATTCTCTATGGATATGTAGAGACAGGCAATAGATAATTGCCAGGTAAATAGATGTATGCATTTAGATTGAAATATCTGTTAATTTTGTGTATGCATTCTGCCTTTGGAAAGACAGCTTTCTTCTTAGAAAACTGCATGTGCCACAGCTACTTTTTGATCTCTGTTAAGCATGTGACACTGTAATCGACTGTATGATACTATGAGGCATTTTTAGTTAAACTCCAGAAAATAGGGATCACAACAGGACAAGGGCATAAAAGAGGACTAGCCAGCTTTTGGTGCTGACATAAGAGCTAAGCTTTGGGTGTAAAGTATTTCACATCAGGGAGGTTCCTACTCCTCTTCCCAGGCATGGATTCTTGGTGCTGATTTAGTGTGCATTTTTTAAAGCACTTGATAAAAAATAGTTGGTGTGATGCTGATATGTCCTAGTGATACAGGGTTGGGAGGGAATATGACTCTAAAGGATGGCTGGGATGGAACACACAGGAAGAGCTGCATGACGTTGTAGGCTGGAGTAATTGAAATTCAATACTGCAAAATGCAAGGTCATGCACTTACGGACTAATAACAAAAGCCTCTGCTACAGGCTAAGAGCTCATTTGTTAGAAATAACTGAGGAAGAGAAAAAGCTGGGCATATTAACAAGTCACAGGATAACTATTAACTATCAAAGTAATGTACTTGCAAAAAACCAACGTTGACAGGAGCAGTATTTCTAGTGTGGATAAGGAAGCAGGTTCACACAGTAGGAAACTGGCTCCAGCTCAAAGAGAGTGGCAATATAAAAAAAACAGTAGCACACATAACTTTAGGTTAAAATTCAAATACACTTGACATCAGTACAGCAGTGAAGAGGCCAAACAATTTCTGTCAGTAGCAAGATCTGCTGAGATGGAAATGGACCAAAGAATGAAAAAACTTAGGTAATATGTGTATCTATAAGGTCATTTGTAATATGAGGAACTAGACCTGATAGCCCAGAAAGCCTATTCCAGCCTTCATCTCAGAAGGTTCTTTTTTTTCTGCCCTCATGAGAGCTGCAGTAGCTGCTTCCTTTCCTGTGCTCCCCAGAAGGGCTTGCTGAGAAGCAGGGTTGGTGTAACATGATGCAGAGCTCCATGGCTCTGTGCCCAGCGCTCTCCCAGGACAAACCACGAGTTCTCTCTGGTAGCTGCAGCCAGGAGGCTCAGTGCCTCCGAGGCACAGGCTTCCAGGGTGACAGGGAGGGAAGGCTCCTAATGCAGAAGGAATCCTCTGCACTGGGATGCAGTTGGAAAGACTTCCTCCACACCTGGAAAAAAAATATTCTCTTGCAAACTGCTTGCAAAGGTGTGAATCACACATCTCTGCTGTCTACTTTACACATAGAAATAGTTTTCAAGTAATTTATAGCATCAAAACAATTATTATTGTATATTAATAGGATTTTGGTCCCTGATCAAATTATTTTCAGAGCGACATTTTAGTCCTGCCTTCAGTTTCTATTCCTTCTTCACATTTAACACTATATACATTTTTTTTTCCTTTTTGCTTTTACCACAAACAGCTCATTTGAAGCAGCTGTTAGTATATAAGATTGGATATGCTGCTGAAGATATTTATTTTTTTGCAAATAATGAGTATTCATTGGGTATGAGTATGCAGACCTAATACACTTGAATAAGAAATTAGTTTTCATGGGATTAAATGTATAGGAAGTACTGTTCGGAGTAGGAGACTTAAACTCATGATGTGAAGACTGACAAACACCAGCAAAATAAAAGTGATTCCTCTGGTACAGGGGAATGTTAGGTGTTAGACATTGTGAAACATGAATGTACTGCCAAGGAGTTCAGGGTGAGGTTTGGTTTATATGTCTCCAAAGGCAGTTTGTTAGGAGGTGACTGGGGAGGATTAGTGAAAGGATATGAAACATTTTAGCTGTAAGTCATGAGTTCAAATCCTCTCCAAGGCAGAAATGAATAAGGACCTGAAGCACTGGAATTGAGGGGGTTGGTGCTGTGGATGATGTTAAAGTTCTGCATGTGCTTAACAGCTTTGTTGGACAGAGGCTGCAAAGTCAATGTTATTTGTTGGCCCATGTGAGGTAAGTTGATGTCCCTTATTCAATCCCACTAAGTCAGCACCAAAGGATTAAACAGCAATGAAGTGCTTTTGCACATCTGGTGCTTTTCCCACTGGAGCATGGCTGAGTGACAGGCAGGGGAAAGCCATACCTGCCTTGGGTAGAGAGGATTTTAGTCTCTAGTGCTATAAATCTGGCACCTGTCACAAGCACTAAAGCTCACATTACATAGGACAAACCCGGGGCTTTGTTTTTTCTTAAATGTTTTCACAGCTACATCTAATCAATATAGTCTTCTCTTTGTTGTAGGAAGAAGTAGTAATTAACTTTCTGTCTAACACAAGCACCCTCCCAAGCTGGCATAGAATTCTGAAGAAGCAAAACCGTTTTGCCTAAGCTAATCAGTGTCTTTTGCCAAAATTCATACAATTACTGAAAGTACAAAAAAAAAAAATCAATGCTGCATATCTTCATTTTATTACAGGGAAGTGTTAAGGCAGTTGCAGAAAGTCCAGAGAGACCCTGGTCCAGCATTCATCAAGGTAACACTTTCAGGATTACATGGGTGGAAATAGGTACTCATTGTAGGATTAAACAGTAATGTCACAGTTTTGTGATTTGCCTCTGGAGTAGGAAAGGAGATCAAGAGCTTTTATCGTGTTCAGGTGCAAGCCACAGGAAATTAGGCTTGCTTTATAGACCATGATTTCCTGACTACACAAGCATAACAATAATTAGAAAACTTGCAGAGGAGATTATATACTGCAAATGCAGTTGTTTACCTCTAGGTTCCTATTGTGAGATGAGTTTTCCAATACCATTAGTTATACTGTATATTTTCCTTTGCTGAAACAGGAAGAAAACTGTCTAGATATTATGGGACATTTAAAGCTGTATGGCTCATGAAGTCAAGTAGATGTCATAGAGCAATAAAGAAAATTAATTACCATAGAGGAGGTGGTAAAGTCAGACTACAATTCAATGAAAATTCAGAAAATAAGGTAATTTTATGGATATGACATTGTTCTCTGTCTATCTATCTATCTATCTATCTATCTATCTATCTATCTATCTATCTATCTATCCATCTGCATCTATCTATATGTCACTTGTACCTGTATTCCATTTACTGTAGCATTTTGGTTGAAAAGTTCATTCAGACCAGAGCCACCATAACATCTCAAAGTCCTACTGTCCTGGGAAGACAAATCCAGAGAAATTTGAAAGAAAAAACACCTACCCAACATAAAGAAGATAAATATGTGAAATTTTACTTGGCTGACTAAAAGACTGGGCATATAATAGATTCTAAGGTGATGTTATTTGACTTTGAAGCCTTGAAAAGCTTTTTAGTGACAACCAGAAATATTATATAGAGGCGAAGACTATCTAACTTGAGATCTTGTGCTAATCATTCACAGATAAGTGAAAGGTAGAAATGCCAAAGGGACACTTCCTTTTTAAATGGAAGCTACCAAAAGTTTCTTGATGATCATAACATTTATTTGCTGTACCTACCACACATGTGTGCTATGAGATTTTCAACCACCGTGTGATATTGTGTTTAGAAAATACACAAACTTAAAATCTTGTTACTGGAACATATCATGTCCAACACACTTAAGATCTCATGTCAGCTTTCCAACTTGTTTTAGTTCAGCTGAGCCATTAGATTGTTTTAGAAATACATTGTATTATTTAGACACATGCCAGCAGCAATAAGACTGTTGCATAATGGCACAAACTTAGGCATAATTGACAGCTGTCTTATCATGCAATGAATGGCAAGGTGTATGTCAGAGAGTCTTCAACAAACAGAAGCCATTGTACAGAGTAATGATAAGATTTCCACAGAATAAATGGTACAGTTTTATTAAAATTATATCTGATTAGATTAATCAGTGAGTTTGAATTGAGAAGGTAAATTCTAATAGCTTCTCTTTCATTAATGTAGGGTTAGTTCTTTATCAGCCTTTGTTTGCTATTTCACAATACAAGTCTCATTGCTCTCTATATTTTTCTTGGTTTTAATATTAATTATGAGCTAATCATGATATATATAGGATGGGATTCATTTCACCTTTTTAATGATGTAATATCTAGATATCCACTCATGTCACCTCAGAGTTCATTATCACTCTCTGGAGGACAATTCAGACTCTCTGCTTTAGGTACCATTTTTCCAGGTGAAGCAACCTGAATGATGTACTTTGATAGACCCCTAAGTTTTAAATGGCTAAATTGAGATGAATGTTACCCATAGGACAAGCCTTTCATCCTTTGAAGGTGAAGATGAGATGACCTCTAGAAAAAGAACTCATTTAAACTCGGGTTTATAGAAAAAGGATAAAATAAATACTGGTGCTTTCCAAACCACTGAGAGGTTCAGTGCCATCCTCACTGGAGCCAGGAGGTCACCCTGAGTATGAAAGGCCATCACACACTGCCATCTTTCCTGTCAGCAACATCAGATGTGAAGTGTTACTATTGTGTCCGTTACATCATCATGGAATCAAAATTTTGATCCCTTTTTGGCAACAACAAATGACAATGAATATGGAAGTTGGACTGCATGGTGGAATTAGCAGTAGTAAGGACTGAGACTTCCCTCAGCCTAATTGCTTCATGTGCAGTGCATCTACAGACAAAGATACATTACTGACATTTAAAATTAAGTATGCTGAATGCTGCATTACAGGAAGACAATGAGAGAAAAACATAACCTCTTACAATGGGAGTTAGTAGATGACATAAAGTTTCATGCTGGACTTGATCTAGACTTCAATTGTGAGGGGTGGTGACATGGTGAAGAGTGAAAATGACACCTCATGAACTCATAATTGAGATACGTAAATAAATATGTCTTGTATATTGGATTTACAGTTTTTCTTTTCTTTTAATAGCTCCAAAGGAAGTTTTGTATTCTTCTCAAGCAATAAAATTATTTTCATATTGGTTGATACTGCAAGGTGAGAGGCTCAAAACAACTCTGGTGTATGTGCCTATTTCCTCTCCTGGAAGGAGATCTCTTTCAGTAACAAATTAAGAGAATTTATCCGACTTTTTTCTAGGAATACTAAAATGATCTATGGCAATACTGTTGTAGTGGAGATGGTAATCTCCAGGTGGCTAACAGTAAGCAGCAGCCAGGTCAACTTTTTAACAGTTGCAAAGTGATCCACAGTGGTATTTTCTTCATGACTTGTATTCCCAGGGGAGATTTTCAACTGTCGTGTGAACAAGCCCTGGAAATATTGCACATTCATGACTTGTTTTCCTGAGAAGCCCTGAGTGGAAGATTTGAAAGTCATATGAATAGAACCCTCTAAATTTGGCTCTGTGCAGTGGAATGCTCAGCACCTAGAAAAAGCTATTAAGCTCTTATGTCTAGGGAAATCATTCCTTTCTGAAGGAAATTGTACATCAGATTCATTTTATGAAAAGGAATGTGAAAATCTGAAAATTGCTATTTAAAATTTGTCTCTCTCATTCACTTGTGTTCAGAGTTTTGTACCAAAAGTTCTGTGGCCTAGAAAAAAAGTAACCACAACTATTGTCCCAAGTTAGTTAACCTGAGGTCTGAAGCATAATTATTGTCTTACGTGTGGTTTATTGATAATTATTTAAATTATTTTAAGGAATTTTTATTCAGGTACAGTATATCAAATTCTGAATAGATTAATTCTCAGCTAAGTCAGAAGGACAGAATGATCAAAAGGAAGGAAGTACTGTCCTATTGTCATCACTGTTAGTGGGTTTATTCACTAGATGAAATTTGGCATTTTTCAGTTTGTTTCATATAGAAAGAGAAATAAATTATGAAGAAAATAACTGTTAAAAAAGCTGTACATAATCTGTTTCCTCAAGCATGACAAATCTGGACACAAATTTCGCCATTCACAGTCATCATAGTTTTTAGATAGCTTTCTACTTAAAAAAATCCTTTTCCTATATCCTATCACTGCAAGCATGGCCCTAGAGCCACAGAGCAGCTACCCCTCCAGCTGTGCCAACTCTCTTCCCTTCCTCTGTCTGGACACTTCTCTTTGCTTTTCAAAATCCAAGCACATCAGGTAGGGATGATCCCTGAGCCACCTTATATTTGTCTGCAGATTGAACAGTGCTTTGTGTTTATGTTTTGTTGTTTGAGATTTCTATTTCTTCAGCTTCCTTCTCCTTTAACAGAGGCTAATGACTGTTCAAAGTTATCTTAAAGGAAAGGCAGTGGTTAAGCCTAATAGTTCCACTGAATTTTAATCAAAGCTATAAGAATGTTTTAAGACTTTCTGAAGGTAAGTTTAAACTTTTACAGGGCTATTAAATGTTAACCTGGCCTTTGACAGCAATAGTGTGGTTTCATCAGCTCACACTGTGAAGAATTAAGGAAGTTGGAGTGCAGAATGAACTTCTCATTCCCACTCACATCCACTAGTACTCCATTTAGGTTTTAAATACTACTTACATATTACTGTGAGATCACTGGAAACCACAGGGAATTCTACTAGCAATCCTGCTGACCTCCATCACCTCTTTCCCTGCTCTAAAAAAAAAATCAGCAGTCCGTGTTTCTCTGTCTTTCTGATAAGCTTGACGGGTTCATTACTGCTTTTCAGTTTGCTAAAGCTCAGAATAGAAGTAGTCATATAAAATACTTAAACAAACATTCAATTTCATTCATACTACTTGATAGTGCTGTGTTAACACACATACCATTGCACAAATATGCTAGTAGTTTTTCAACTTGAACTGTTGAAATTAAAACAAAGAGAAGTGTATTTGGACATGTTTTATGCCAGTAGAGAATGCTGTCCTAGAATAGTTCTTTGTCAAACCCAGCTTTTAAATAGAAGTGGTTGTAGAGCTCCCTTCATCTAGTAGGTTGACAGGTCTGGTGTTAAGTTTCATCCTGTCATGCTTACTTATAATCCTTGTGCCAAAATAAACTACTCCTTTTGGTCATGGTATTTCCGGTTTGCAAATAATTATGGTGTTACCATACCCATCTTAGGTCTCACTTGGTCAGTCTCAAAACATGTAGAATTCTTTCCCACTTTCCCTGTAAAGCAACTTTTCCAGTGTCTTTTCTTTCTACATTATATTTTTCTGAATTATTTGCAATTAATCAACATTATTCCAACATTCATTTTACCACAGGTTGTGCGCAGTTGTTATTAATGCACTAAGAATTGTTTATATGAGGAAGGTGCGTACAGTACAAACCATCACAGAAAAGAACTAAATTTTACCCTAGCTAAATAATTTATCCCAGAATACATAGATAAGCCCTTTTTCTTGAGTATGATACAAGAAAAATGTTTATGTCTGCCCAAGACAGCAATTCCCAAACTCTAGGTCACAGCTGTGAGCAATTAAGGTTAGTGGGATCAGGAGCCCCACAGATATGTGGCAGGCAGTCGGGAGGGTGGTGGGGCATGGAAAAAAAAAAAAAAAAACAACCAGCAGTTTTAGAAATCATTGATGTAACCTATGTCTACCATGCTTTCCACAACTCAAAGGAGCCATGAACAGGGAGTGCTTCTGGTGGTTCTGTGCTCCCCATCAAACCCCAGCCGGAGTGCAGACAGCTGAGTCTGGTCCAGCTCATTCCTGGTATCTGTATTACTTGGAGAACAGAAAGAGCATAAGGATCACATCAATCCTCTTCCACTTCTCACATGCCTTCATCCATTCCTTTCTAACCCTTTTCCTCAGACATTTCCTTTCTACTGAAGGACAGGCTACTGATTACTTAGGAGCAACCTACTTGATGTCTATTCTATCCAATTCAGAGAAGGGACAACAGGATAAATATGTGTGTGACACATCAGAAGGACATCAAGTCTCAGTGTGCCTCATCCTGGTTGTTTCTAGGTACACAGAAAAACATCAGCAGGGCATTTATATCACTTTTCATGATATGTCTTGGGAAACAGGCTCTGTTAACTATATTCATTTTTGCCTGTATAATGGTTTTTCAAGTCCTGCCTGAGCAAGTGGTAACATGCATTCTCTTTTATTTTTCCATCCTTATGATTCACATGAACCCTGAAATATAGTTTCAGGGGTTTTAATTTTGCTATTGTTTTAATTTTCTCTGAAAATTAACAGGGATCAACTACAGGAGGATCATTTGCCTGTGTAGAAATTGAGCTCCTGTCCCTGCAAAGCGCTATCAAAGCCTTACACAAGATCGTATAACCATGATTTCTCTAGAGAGACCACATACAGGGCAAGCACACAAACTTCTTATCTTCATCCTTCTCCTGCTACCAGACTCTTTCTCCAAATGTCCTGATTCCTGACTGAACAGGAATGTTGTTTTACAACCACTAAACCTTCTGCTTTAAAAAAGACTAGTACATTTTAGGTGGAATCAGGAGCACTTGGAAAAGGCTGGAGATGAATCAAAAGCTCTAAGAATCTCTTTTCTCTTTCTTCAATCCTTGTTCATGGCATTGCTATGATCCTGGCCCGTGTCTTTGTTCTTCTCATGCTGACTTTTGCAGCCTTGCTTTGTTGTTTAACATGCATTTCATCTTGTCTTTAAATAAATTATAATATTGTACTGTATTTTTTTTCCTTTTATAATATAAGAGCTTATTTCCCAGTCATCTTATATGCCAGATTCATGCTTCTTTTCACTACTTTTCAATTTACATGTGAGTCTGCCTCACGTACATCCTTCTGTTTAGTTCTAGCTATGCCTATGAAGGAAAGAAAAACTGGCACATTTTGAGTGAAATTAAGAGCACCTCGAAAAGGATAGATGAGAGGAAGCAAATAATATAAGCAAATAATATAATCAAATAAGAGAATCATAGAATTGTTTAAGTAAGAAAACACCTCTAAAATCATTGAGTTCAATCATTACCCAGCACTGCCAAGTCCACCACCAAATCATGACCCTAAGTGCCACACACATAATCTTTTTAATACTTCCAGGGATGGTGACTCCACCACTTCCTTGGGCAGCCTGTTCCAGTGTTTGACAACCCTTTTGATGAACAAATTTTTCTTAATACCCAGCCTGAATCTCCCATGGCACAACTTGAGGGCATCTCCTCTTGTCCTGTCACCTTTTACCTGCAGAGGCTGATTCCTAACTGGCTACAACTTCTTTTTTTTTGTCTCCCCCGAGCTTCTTTTTCTCCACACTAAACAACTCCAGCTTCCTCAGTCACCTCACAGGATTTGTGCTCCAGGTCCTGCACCAGCTCCATTGCCCATCTCTGGACTCACTCCAGCATCTCAATGCCTTCCTTGCAATGAGGGGCCCAGAACTGAACACAGGACTCAAGGTGTGACCTCAGCAGTGCTGAGCACAGGGGACAATCCCTGCCCTGGTCCTGCTGGCCACACCATTGCTGAAACAGGCCAGGATGCCACTGGCCTTCTTGGCCACCTGGGCACTGCTGGCTCGTGTTCAGCTGCTGTCACCAGCACACCCAGGTCCTTTTCCACCAGGGAGCTTTCCAGCCCCTCTGTCCCAATCTGTCATTGCAAAGGGCTGTTGTGATCCAAGGGCAGGACCCAGCACTTGACCATGCTGAACTTCCCAGCCATGATCCAGCCTGTCCAGATCCCTCTGCAGAGCCTTCCTGCCTCTGGTAGATCAATGCTTCTGCCCAATGAGGTGTCATCTGCAACTCACCAAGGATGAGCTCGATCTCCTTGTTCAGGGGATTGATAAAGGCATTGGTATATTTAAAATCCAAAGGATACCATTTTTTTGCCAGCGAGATCTGTGTTTCCTATGAACATTGCCTAGTGCAACAGAGATCAGTTAAAGCTTGACAAATATTTTCATTTAAACATTTCACAGTGAAAAGAACTATTTGTTTTTAAAATAAAACTTATGTTCTATGCCCTTATTTGTCAAGATACTTTAACAACTATTTATTGTCTTTTTTTCTGATGCCTGCCCCCTCTCCCCACCATGTCCCCTGACTGGAAAATGAGCAAATGAAAGTGGTCTGGGATGTTTTCTCACTTTTTGAATTTTATTTCTGACACTGTGTAACTTTTAAAAACTTTCTCAACTTTGAAGAAGTAAAGATCAAAAGTAAAATGAAACATTGTAACCTTGTCACTTTATAACTGTTCAAAAAAGTGGAAAAGGTATTTAAAATGTAACAGAAAGACAGAATTACAGAGTTTCAGTTTTCTGTTGCTTTACACTTTTCCAGAGCTAAAAAGGTTTCTAAATTTACAGAGGTGCAAAAAGGAAAATGTGAAAAATAAGGAATAGGGGAAATAAAGGTCACAGTTTTTAATGCATGTTTTATAGAATGGGGAAACTTTGGGACGAAAACATAGGACAAAGAAGAAATAACAGTAAGATCTGAAGCTATGCAAAGAAAATACTATCATTTGGTACAATATAAAATAAAATATATTTTCCAATTATTTTTCATGCATTTTCTTAATAAATGCATTCTCCCTATGACTAGGATCCATGGATCAGCTCAAAAGCATTCTACAAGGTCCCAGTTCAGAGCAATGCCTATCCACATTTATCTGTGCATTTGCCAGGTTGCAGTGTCTGGCACTTGGTTGGAGGCTGTAAATAGCAGTGAAGCTCACTTGTGAAGGAGACAGAGCATTCTCAGAGGTCTCTGCTACAAACACACTTCCCCAGGCACTAAATTTAAATAGGAATCCCATCTCCCTCTCCCCCAAGAGGAAGACACATTTCTTTGATGCTGCCATGATTTATACAAATATCTGTAGGACAGTAAATATCGCTGTGCCTATTTTTGCTTTGTCTTCCTCCATGAATCTTGTGCTGAGTGCTCATGGTCCAGTTCCAGCAGCAGAAAGATGGATCTGCCCAAGCCCCAGCCAGGTCTCCAAAGGCCCAAGAGATGCAGTCTCACTAAGGTGCCAGAGACAGATCTCTCATAGAAAAGCAGATTTTCTAAGAAGAAACTATACAAATGATGTAACTTTATGCTAAACATAGTGATCCAATTGATGTAGGGCCCCTCTCCTGTAATGTTTCTGAATTACCAGAAAACCAAGACATCAGCTCTCCATGGTGCTCACTTAAGCACAGCTGGGCAGGTTGTATAGCCATGCCCGCCAGTTCTGGGGGAAACTCCTGTCCCAGCACAGGATTTTAATCACCTGCAGTTAGGCAGGGATGAGCTTCCTGACATCAAAACCACTTTACCCCCTCAACAGGGATCTAGGTGCATGTAGGTATTCTGAATAACAACTGAAATCTGGAAAGTCCAAGAGGTGGAGGCATCTAAATCCCAAAATAATTTTTGAAACTTGTACCGGGGAGTTTTCATGGGGCAGGAAGGTTCCCTGGGACTCACTCTGTGGCCCGGGGGTTTGGGATCAGTGACTTTGTCTCCCTCTTAGATTCTGGAGGCCAGCCACACTTAGCCTCTGTGCACTGAATCCCTACAGTGCAGGGTATCCCACCCCTGCTGGGACTGGAGGAGTGTTTCCATCTTGCTCTTGAAAACAAACCAAAAACCGTAGTCACACATGGTTCTATAAAAATAACAAGAAAGTGACTGTATAGTTGGATTTATTCAAATTCATTCTGTACACATTAGCTGTAAACATAAAAAAACAAATACAAATGGGGGCACTGGGTGTGTGTTTGTTTTTCAGATGACAATGCTCATTGCATTTACCTATGAAACTGGGAAGATCACAGGAGATGATTCAGATTATTGGGTAAATAATGCATGTTTAAGAATATGACCCCTACTGTCCTTTTTGCTGGTTCTTCATTTTGTTGAATGATTTATTTATAGCATGTCTGTGAATCCAGTCCCTTCTGTGGGTGATGTCATCTTTCTCATGTATTACACATGCTGCACCCCGGGGGAAAGGGCAGTAACGTGATTCAACATTTTACTATTTCTCTTTCCTCTTAGTACATATACTTTATATACATAATTTTTCAAATGTTACTGAAGCATCTATTTAAAAATATACATTTATAGAAAGAGAGGAAAAAATTATAGATGCCTGTTCAAGTTCATTTTCTCTGTTACTGACATTACAGATAGCAGGAAAACTATTCTGTTTGTGTCATTCACTTAAGCCTTGTTTGTAAAGAATTCCCATAGTACTTTAAATGTCTGATGGCTAACACTTAACTTTGGAGAGATTAATGAAGCCAAGGTGAAATGGTGATAGAGTGAAATAGTAGCAAAAAGGCTGGGAAAGAGAAACAAGTACAAAACCCACGCTCAGCAAACAAACAAATAAAAAAAACAACCTAACAAAAAACCAAACCCAACCTGCTGCTGTTTTCCTAAATTAAAATAAAAAAATAAAATGTTCTTAAATATTGATATTTTCTCAGTAAGAGGTCATTTTTAAGGTTATTTTATTTACATATTTTGTATTTATTATACATATGAAATATGTAAATATTTGATTCACATCAAAAAGTTACTGGAAAGGAGGATGACAAAAACTGATTAAAATAATTTTCAGTATTTTGGAGGCAACCTATTTCTCTACACTGCACTGGGAAATCCATCCCACACATCAACCTCCCAGCTGAGCACAATATAAGCAGCTCTCGGGAGGCAATGAAAATTTCCAGTCCCTGACAATTTTTATGAGCTGGGATTTGGTGGCTGCCCTTTAGTAAAAAGCTGTGGCTTCCCTTGAAGAAAACATTTCTATTCTATTGCCACCCTGCCAGTCCTTACCAGATACTCCCTCTGTTTAAAGGCTTGTCAAAACTCATGATGGAATCAAACTTCTTTTTTTCTTCAACTGTAATATTCAAGGCATCTTATATAGCTAGAACTAAGTGCCTGCTTTAAACCAAAATCCATATAAATTAAATTGAAAATAACTTTTATAAGAATGTATTTGTACCTGATATTTTGAGTACTTGCTTTATGTTTCACACAAAAGACAGAAATTCTGAATTCTGGGAATCTTTTCTGAAAAAGCCTTTTTGATATATATTGCCTCCAACATCCCAGTTCTTTTACATGAAAAAAGGACATTAATATGAATGAGAGTGATTTGTATGGCAAGGGGACTCTCAGAATCAAGATGCATTAAAAGGTTCTTAGAAGAGGATTTTAGACAGAGGGAAAAAAATCCCAGAATTATTCAGGGAGTATGCATTCGACTAGTCTATCCTAACATAAAGCATACAGTAAGTAGCTTCTGACTCTAAATGTAATATTCTAAATCAGTGACTGTTGGACCAAGTAGTGAATATCTCTTTCAAATCATCTGTACCTGAGAATACTTGAGTTAAAATTGATTAGTGTTTTATTTCTTATATATTCATAATGTTATAAGAGTGTATATATATATATATATATATATATATATATATATATATGCATGTATATATATGTATGTATGTATGTATGTATATATGTATACATATTTACCCATACACTTCAAATTTTAGAAAGCAAAAATATATCTGGCAAAAAAATTCACGTATCATCATTGAGGAGAATAGCTAACTAAGCTTCAGATAAATGTATAAGGTTCTGTCTGGAAAGACTGAATCCATTAGTGAGCTGAACTAATAGGTCAAGAAAAGTAATAGCCAAATAAATATTTTATTAGCATTTCGTGAAACTTGCTAATGGTTAAGGCTACTAATCCTATGCTAGTGGGAATCTTTATTCAATATCAGGTCATTATTCAATACATATTGTCTCCAGTTTCATACAAAGTGACTTTCTGAGTATGACTGGAGAAAGGTATTTTCACATTAATTGAATACTCTGTGATGCAGTGGATGAAATCTGCTGCTATTCTAGATTTTTACTGGTTAAATAATTGGGGGAATCAGAACTGTATGAAGCTACATTAAAAAAAAGTCACTTTTATTTGCAATAAATTTTCATAACTGAATTTTCTTTTGAAACTGTAAGTTATGGAAAGGCTGGTGTCAGGCAGTAGGAACATCCCTTAACACAGGATCTCATTTTCCACAAGTGTAGTGAAGAGACCCAGCCCTCCAAGCGCCTTCAGTCAGTCAGGGAGAGGAGCTGTTTGGGAATGCCAGCATGGATGTGGGATTGCATGTCCCTACCCTCATCATTTGTAAATCCAAGTTTTACCATTTACTTTTTGTCTTTCCCTTAAAGTCAAGTCTCTCCCCATGAGAAACTGGTGGAGACGGGAGTTGCCAAGTGCCCCAAATAAAGCTGGGGCTTACACAAGGCAGCCACAGAACTTCTTGCTGACCAGTGCTCTGGGCACACACATTTTTCAGAAATTGTTTAACTACGAGAGACCCTGATGGATCAAGCAGCAGAGGCAGCTTCTCAGTGCTCAGGGCACACTGGAAATTATCCTGTTGAGGCAGCCCTCTCATACTGGTGCTAAAAAACAGAAAATACAGAACTTGGTGGGCAGCTCATGACAACTGTTTCTCTCTTGCCTTTCTCTTTTAATTTTCTTCGTTTTCTTCCTGTTGTTTCCAAGGCAAGACTACTCTACATTCTTTTTCCTGCCTGTGTCTAAGTTCAAAATCAGATGGTATTTATTCTGTCAAAACCACCATTAACACCAGTGGAACATTTTTAGACTAAGAAACCACTGAAATCAGAAAAAAGCACGAGATCAGTTGCAGTGCAGGTGCACCATTTTTATTCAATACCAGTAAAGCAACACAAATAAGTCTGAGATTTCTATCATCCTTCATGCTTTTCTAGCTTTAGTTTCACCCCTTATCCATAGCATTTTAAAAAAAGAGAAAGAAAATGCAAAAATTTTCATGTTTGAAGACAGGAAGTTTTATGATTCAGTAATCACTGAAGTTAAACCGTAACACTGATGTACTGACCAAGTGAGCATTCCTTTCTCAGGACATTAAATAAATTTTACTAATTTATGTTAATATTTGAGCAGGGAAAATACTTAATGATTCTCTCTTTTCTAGCCCAGATGGATTGATTTCCTTTCCTAAGAGTGCAGTTTATGAAAATACTGTCTA
Source organism: Catharus ustulatus (assembly GCF_009819885.2). NCBI lineage: Eukaryota > Metazoa > Chordata > Aves > Passeriformes > Turdidae > Catharus > Catharus ustulatus. Next base: position 101,579,464 of record NC_046223.1, on the reverse strand, counting down.
AACTAACTGAGAGTGCTAGAAGAATATAAACTGTATGATTCTTATGTATAATTTAAAAAGCAATTTCAAGGCTCCAGTTCTATTGCTGTTCAACATATAAAATTCTCACTCAGCTCTGCAGTTGGAGGAGATTCAATAGAAGTGATTTTACAATTGATTTCAGTAGGTGTTTTGACTACAAGGGAAGAACAAAATTGGCCAACAATATCTGTAAAGTGATTTTGGATTCTTGGGAGTGAACGCACTACAGTGTAAATTGTTATCATTTTCATGAGCTGGAGCTCTCATCCTATCCGAAATTCTCTAAGAAATTCACAAGTTTTAAAGAATTTGCATCCATAGTCTCGTTCTTTGCTCCCCCTGTTAAGAATGAGCACCCATATAAACAGGAATGCCACGGCTGTAGAACTGACACTGTATATAATAAGAAGTAGTAGATGTCAGTAATAGAGCAGAAGAGGTTTCAGGGCAAATTCCTTCTTGCCTTGCCTTTAACCTCAGGATTTTTACATTCCAATCATACACAGTGGTGACAGCTTCTCTCTGGGACTATTCCATAGATTGAGGTTTAGGTATTCTCCAAAATTATAGGGGATTTATGGTCAAAATCCTGCAGAAATAGGGTTTGTAACCTGTAGCTGTAGTAAATTAAACCAAGGTCTGTTCCCTGGCTCAGAAGCCAGCTGGCATGATCTGCCCACATCTATGCTGTTAAACTCTCCAAAATAGAGTGTCTGAATCCAAACTGCCTATTGGGAATGATCTTTGGCCCATGTTAATTTCCAAATGGTTCCAGTGATTTTTTGGAAGAGTGCTAGCATTCACCAGCCAAAACCATGTCAGGGATTTTGTCTTCTAGCAATTTAACAATACAGACAGCTGAGTTCCAGCGCCTGGACTATGTGCTGACTCTGCTTTAATTTTTCAGTCTAGATGTGCTTTCTATCTATTCCTGGTGCTTTCTATTTCCCAAGCACATGCTCTACCTACAGGATAACATATCAATGGAAAGTGTTTGTGATCTGTCATCAGAATAAAACTATTAACTCCTTGAGCCCTTGAGTGGACAGAGATATCTAATGTAAAATCCTGAGCTAGAGGCTGAGGACACCAAACATCCCATTTTTCAGTGAAGCTGCAGGCAGCTCCTCACCCAGAACAAAGAGTGAGGTCAGAAATCTACCATGGATGGCCAGCTGATGCCAGGTGTCTAACTTCTGTGTACTGTACGACTTGGGACACTTGCTCTCATGGCAGCATATGTACAGTTATTTCACAATTATAAGGCGCACATTACAATACAGAGTGTGATAAAAGGTATCTATTCTATCACCATCTGTTGGGGGTGGGGGCAGTGATCCTTATCTCAACGGCAGATAATCTGCTAATGGGCCATCCATTGAAACCAGGCAGGGCATTGTTCTTTATCTTTTCACAACCCATCCTTCCTCCAGCCAGTCATTTTCTGCTAATGGCCCATTGAGTCCCACTGTGGGACTGATAAAATAACTGCATCCCATTGGAAGTTGCTCCAGCCTGTGGGAAGAGCCCAACATTTCTTACCAAGATAAAAACAGAGGTTTTGGGACACTAAGGGAGCCCCTTTCTCCACTGGACTCCAGAGGAAAACCGGATTTCTCCACATCACCACTGGACCTCCGAGGGAAACTGCACCTTCTCCGGGAGCACTGCTCCAACTGAATCACATCTGTCACTGCAGGAGGATGCAGCCACCATTTAATGGGACTGCTACCAACACCCTGCCTGACAGGGTGTCAGGTTGTACTCTGACTTTGTCAGGGTTTGAAGTTTGTTCCTTTGTAGTACTGTATTTCTATTTTAATTTCCCTAGTAAAGAACTGTTATTCCTAATTCCCATATCTTTGCCTGAAAGCCCCTTGATTTCAAAATTATAATAATTTGGAGGGAGGGGATTTACATTCTCCATTTCAAAGAGAAGCTCCTGCCTTTCTCAGCAGACACCTGTCCTCCAAACTAAAACAGCAACTTTTCGTTCTTTGTCCACATATAAGCCGCACCTGATTATAAGCCGCACTTCGGGTTTGGACCAAAATTTTAGTCAAAATGGTGTGGTTTATAATCGTGAAATTACTGTACTTAAAAGGATTTGAGTAAAGTTGCAGTTTTTCCTACATTGTTCCTTAACTTTGCATGACTGATAGAGCAGCTTTAGTAATGTTTGCTTAATTGCATTTGTGCATGAAAGACTGTGATACCTATCAATATTTATATCTGTTCATTTATGCAAAAAAGATATATGCTCAGGAAAAGGCTAATGGGAGAACATGTGTGCAAGAGATTGATACAGGGAAAGCAAAGATAAATATTTTTGAAAAATTACTGCCATAGTTGCTCAAATGTCTTTAGCGTTGTTGTAAATATTTTCCATTTGTATGTGACTTTGTATATATTTTTGCTTGTCTTCCAAAGGCAAAATACATTTGTGGAAATGTGATATTTTACATCTGACTGACTAATATAGTGTAAATATACAAAAATGTCTACTCACAAAAAGCTCTTCTTTGGGGCTGGAAAAGTCTCATATCATCACAGCTACGTCAGTATTCACATTTCAAACAGGAAATTATCTGGGGGAGGTGGTGATGGTATTTTTGCTCTTATTTTCATTTTACAAACATTAACACTCCACCATTCTCTTTGTGGAACAATTCACATCAACCTCAGGCAAAATGAGGATGGATAGTTTTAGCAATTTAAGTAGGTGATTTTGAGAAATCTGGTTGAATCCAATGAATCTTTTGCAACATAATGGCCTTGATAACCCACAAGTGATGAATGACCACAAATAGCTGAGGAAAACAAAACTGTTTTCAAGTTATGGCTGCCCATAGCCAACAACAGAGATAGTAGTCGAAATTTCCAAGGGCAAAAACAGGTGGGCACTTCTCACTGATTTGTTACCCTTTTTCTACTCTTGAAAAAAAGTGCTTCTGTCAGAGGAGCAGTTTGCTTCTGATTCCTGAAGAGTATGAGCACTAAAACTCAAAGAACAAGGTGAATGAAATAAGGTGAATGAAAGGCAGGCTTTAAAGAGATTTAGGGAATATTATCACAATAAGATTATGCAGACAAAGGAAGTCTCATCAAGTAAAGGTTAGGCTCAAGTGCAAGCTACTTTACAGGCAAAATCAAAGTTCTTATAGTACTGACTTGAGAAAGCAATCTCAAGATGAATTTGTTGCATATTTATTTATGCATATTTGGTGCCTTAGAGAAAGAAAAAAACCCATCTAGTTGTACACATGAAATGCCAAAATGTCACATTGGTATCCAACTTAGCAGAAAAATTATAACTGAGATCTAGACTTTATTTTTCACTATGCCTTTCTTGGATTATCTTGTTCTCATGTGTAGATGAATCCTGCTTCATTCCCTGTGTACATTACAGTATTTGTTAATGCTATTTTGAGAAAGTATGACTTGTATTTTAAAGCATATATGTGAGTTGATTTTACTTGAAGATGATCATCATCTTTAAATTGAATTTGCAGAGTCATAGAAAAAAACTGATCACTCACAGATATGCAAAAATCAGAGTAATGCCAATAAATGTAATGTGGGATTTCAAGGGAAAGGGCCAAGATCCTTTCATTCTGACTGTTGTGGGAATTATTTATAGAGATGGAGATATTTGTTGAGGGTGGTTTGATTTACTGTGATTTCATTCTGGTTTGGTTTTGCTATACATTTGGGTGGGGGGTTTTGGGGGATTTTTTTACTATTCTATCAAAATATTAATAGGATATAAAAAGTTTGTCTTAAAACTTATAAAACTCTAAGTCCAGCAGATGAAAATGTCATTAAATTCTCAGGACTTAAAGTTATAGATTTTAAGGGACACTGCATTTTAACCATTTAGTGTGGTCGAGCCAGAAAGCAATTTCAATGAAAATCCAAACACGTGTGTATGTGCCTGTGTTAAGTCTGTAACGATGCAAATGTGTGTAGGTATCTGTGTGGGTCTGTGTTACCTACAGTCCATGTTTTCACACGGGGTTAAGTCTAACATTCAAATTTGAGAATATAGTATTCAAACAGAAATGCCAAATACTTTTTTTTCCTCAAACTTGTACTTCTATACTTTCTTCCATAAAAAACTGAGCCAACACCCAGGCTGCACAATACCTCCACAGTGACATTTTAAGATGTGATAACTTGAGGTTTATCAATCCAAGAATGCTTTCAAACACTAGATATGGAAAATTCCCAATGTGTCATGCAGAAATTCCCTCTGGCATTAAGACCTGACAGAACAGAAGTCTGATTTCTCAGAGCAGTAGTAACTGTTCTCACTCAGCAGGAACCAAAGAGAAGACTTCAGCTAGACACATTTGAGACAGCATGGAGGTGACCTCACTCTGTTCTAGAAGATTTTTAGTTTGTCTTTGTTAACTGTGATAGGACTTGAATAATAATAATAATAAAAAAAACCAAACAAAAAACAACTCTATAGGAATTAAACAAACAACCTCCCAATCCCTGAATAAAAAAATCAAAGTTCCATGGAATACTCTCAGAGCATTGCTGCAACACCTTCTAAAATATCTTAAAAATGCTTTTTGAAACTTCTTTGATATGTACAGAAAGGATAGTGGTATGGTGGCTGCATATAAAGATTTTATTTCATTGATTTACAATGATCAGCTTAAACTTCCTATATTTACTATGACATGTCACATTCAAACCCTTATTTCACATCAGTTACACATCTCCATTCACACAAAAATACACTACTACAACAGACCCCTGAAATTATAGATTGCTTTCAGCGTTCTCAATAGGTCTGATAAGTTAAACAGAAATCACTTGTCATCCAAGAATTGCTTTTTGAAGAAATGAGCTATTCAGCTAGCTGTTGGGATAAGGAAAGAACTGGAAAAATGGGAGGAGTTGTGCTCAAGAGTCACACAAAATTATCTGCAACTTTTTCAATTACTGAATTGACTCTCCCTAGGTCAAAATGTTTCTATCAACTACAGCTGAAGTTGATTAAATTTTTTCTGTTATTTCCTGGGTATTAAGGGTAACCAACAACCCTCCCCAGTAGAAAAGGATATTATCAGTTGATACTTTCAACTCTGTGCAAGTTTGCAGAAGTACAGACATTAAACACAATTGAGAGATGTGTCCTGTATATTTCCTGGGATATGGGAATATGTCAACTGGCAGGACTCTAGAAGGTTAATTTCTGCAATAGATGGCTTGTATTAATTACAAATTTTGAATTTGTAACAATATAACTCCATCATTTCTATAAAACAATATTTAATATACAACAAACTTTCACCACATAAACACATTAAAAACACCTTTTTATAGTTTCAAGAATTGATTACAGGTTTCTCATAAAAACATTTTCAGAACTAGAATCTTAATACAGAATGATTTATTCTATGCCAAAATACATTTAGATGGTAAATTGTTTGTAGAAAAAGATACAGAGAGAAATGGGGTTTGCTGGCATGTAATCCATTTTATTCATTCTTTCATGGTCAACTTTAAAGCAAAGTTAAAAATGTTTGTCATAAAATACTTCATTGTCTTATCCAGAGTCTTAACCAGAAAAGAAGGAAGCTAATTGACTTATTCTGTGTTTCAGTGTCTCTCAGGCATGCCCAGAACAGCACTTAGTACGCACTACCTGGACCATAACTACCTGCCAAGGGTTTTTCTGAAAGATATAACATTCCCATCAACTTTCAGCTTTAGGTGCCCACAGAATGAGGAGTGGATTAACTGCAATAGCTGAATTGCATTTACCAAATGCAACACCAGAAAAAGAAAAATCCACATAAAACCACATAGGAAGATTGATCACACATTTTTATTAGAGTCTTTTGAACAATTGCATTATGTTGTTCCTTTATTTAAAAACTCTTGCAAAAAAAGACATTGGAGTGGACTGGTTTCAACCCTGAGCATTAACACTGCATATCAAGTACTGTAGTAAAGAAGCTGGTTAAGTTTGTAGCACTAGCACAAGTCACTGATATTAATCCTCTAGGTGATCAGGTTTTTACAAAAAAAATACATAGTTTTCAATAAATAATGCTTAATTTTACAACTTTGATACAGCAATGTCATACACTGTTTTGACACATACTAAACTCTGCATGCTATATAGTCTACTAGAAGACAAAACTTTGCCATGCATTTTCTTTTTCTAGTGCTAGAAAACACTTTGTCCTCCAGTGCATTGCCTCAAGCAGCCTTACCATCTTCCTTCTCTCACAGCAATAGGCCGTGCACTGGCATGCAAAAACCTCAAGAAAAGGTTTCCCCCCCACCATCACTCAGACTTCTAAACAAAAGTACTTTTCAGCTTTTCCCCCCAAGACCTGGAGTGGCTATGAAAACTAATTTCATGTGGCCTTGAAAAGTCTTTGAAATTACATATTTTAAAAGTGTCATGCTTGAAAAACTGCTCTAAAACATTCAATTTCCCCCACCTGTGGCCATCATGCAACATCATTGAAATGTTGTAACCATCAAAAGTCCCACATTGGAAAACAGGCCTCCATTTTAAAACAGCCCACCAAAAAATTAAAGGAAATAAGAAAAAAAGTATCACAGCATTTATGTAAAGACTCCAAAACGCCAACATATGTACAAGAGCAAAACCAGATACAAATTGTAAATGAACTAACAATGGCATATAACTCTTCTCCCTGGCTTTGCCAGGAGTTGAGGCAAGTTGGTTTTGGAGATAAGCAGGACGATGGAAACGAAAACAAATTGTGACAATGGGAGTTCCCGGATTAATCATTATTACTTGATCAAATTTCTTCAAGCAGTAAATCAATGTCTCGATTTTACTGGAAGTGTGAATTACCAAAATCTAAATCCTTACTCAATAATTATAAATCTAACCTGCTTCTGAACTTTGACAAGTCTTAGAATTTTGGCACCCTTGCACTTTTTCATCCTGCAAGATAGCACTTCACAGAAAATCCAGATGTAACTAACCACAAAAAGAAGAAATTTGATTAATTAATAAGGATTGAAACCTCCATTCTCACACTTCCAGGTTGTTGTTCATCATTGAAAACCATTCACCCCTTCTTATCCATATTGCTTTAGGGGTTTCCTCGTATCTACAGAAGTCATTCCTTTTAAATTGCTGTCAATCACAATTTTTCTAAGAGTTTTTAAAATATTCCTATCTTTGCACTGGCATAAGTATTGGGTTTTCTAAGAGAATCTCACCCCAAAGAAGGTATTACTTTTATACATGAAATATTACGAACTTTTGCTTCCCTTTTTGTAAGTCATTCTACATTTTCTGCACATTTGTGCTTTATATTGAATATAAAAATAGGTCTTTAAAACTCTATTTACTTTAAACTCACTAAAAAACTACTTGCTTGTGAAATTCTCTTACAAATTCACTGCATCCATGTAGAGAAGATAAAACTAATTAGGCAGTTAATTGGTATAGGTAGTGTGCAAAAAAATTAAAAACAAAAACAATCACAGCCTTGGATGTGAGTGAGGGAAAGGAAATGGATCAAAGAAATACAACTGTATAGTAGGGGAAATGTAAGGCAACTCATTGTATTAAGTTTTTGTTGTTTATTTTTTCCTGGCCATTCTTACAAATGGAGGTTAGGAGGAGCTAAGACACCTATCCTGCCAGCAGCCCTTGAGGCAAAAACTCCCATTATGCTCAATGAGAATTTTTTTTTAACCAGAGCAGGTTTAAGGCCTTACTAGGCAACAATTGTGAAGATGTAAAACGGAATTCACGAACTGTTTTGATTATCAAACACCTAAAACTTATATGGCCCTGACTTTGACCCCACACCAGTTACCCCCTGGTGTAACAACGGAGTTGCACTTTCCTCAAAAAGGCAGGAGTGAAGGACCATACTGCACGCATGCAAATCACATTCAATAGACTTGAAATTTCATCTGAATGTCACTGAATGCCTAAAGAGCATGTAGCACTTAAAGGACGCTTGGAATGAGCCTTTCTACCACATTTGTAAAAGACTGCACTTAAAGAAATAAAGTATTTCTTAATTGTGGTTATTTTAAAAGGAAGGGAAAAAAACAGAGTAAAAACATCAAAAGGGGAAAAAAAGTTTGCAAAAAATGTTCACTTTAAAGGTAGAAAGAATCAGCATGTTTGATTAGGTTTTATATTGAGTTGACATCCTCAGTGTTAGTAAGGAAGTTGTCTTTCAACACAGAGAAGCTCACTTTTCTCCCTGCTATCACTGAGTCCTATTACACGTAGAGGAGTATTGTACAGAGACAAATGCAAGGAATGCGGGGAAAAAGGCCACGGGACATACCAGGCCTGCAACAGGACTGCTCTAGCATGTCAACAAAGATTCCTATGTACACAAAAAAAGGAAAGAGAAACAGAAGGTATGAATATTATTAATGACAAAATTAAAATAGTAGCTTAGCAGATGCTATTTTTCATGAGTAGAAGATTGTTTTTTACTCTCACTGAGATCAGTAGGAGCTTAGGCATTCAACAGCATCAAACTTTAGCCCTAACTATGCAGTGGCTTAAACAGAACACTACCTAATTTTTCCTTAAACAATATGCAATAATAAACTCTAAAATAAAAGCAACTCAAGTGTTTGGCCAAAAATTGTTTCCCTGCACCATATACCTTCACTCAAAAAGATTCCTCTGATATAGTACAGTATAATTCCCATTTAGAAGAAAGAAAAGATATACTTTTGAATGGGTATTATATTCTTTGACTAAAGTAGACCTGTTGCTCTTTTAAAATATGCCTGACTGCTCTTTAACTGGACCATTTAAATCAGCTATCCTTGAGTAATATTTTAAATGGTAATTTTAAAAACAGTTTCCAAAAATATATGCAAGTCAAAACTTTCATAGGCTGAGACACAGACACTATTACAATGCAAACTAAATGCAGCCTGTATTTGACCATAATCATTCATAACTCATTGAACATCTGTAAAGTACAAATGTTTAATGACACTGCCTATTATCACTTTAATAAACAAGGATGCATATCAGAAGAAAGGGATTGAAAGAACAATTCACCCTACTCTCATGATAGCTTGAAGAATTACTAAGAGAATTTTGGCTCAGTTTTAAGACTTAGAACCTGATCAACTTACTCCATCACCCTAGCCCAAAACAGGATTTTCAATAGCAGGATAGTGAATGGCTAGGCTAGAGCACTTCAGTGTATCTATTTTCTTTCAGTCTTTTGCCTTAGAAGAGATAAATGTCATTTGTTTTCAATCTGATTTCTAAGTTATTACATGGAGAACACACTAATCATTTGAGACCAAAAACTGAAAATTCAAGAAACTCTGTTTTATTGAGGACTATCCATTGCCAAGGATATCTTATATACTGTAATTAAGTTTGTTTTAAAACACAGTTTCTCATAAAGAATTATCACAATGCAAGACATAAATTTGAGTTCCCAGATATGCTATATCTCTTTTCTGATAGCAAAGATTTAGGCCAAACAACTTTTATTTAGAATCATGAGTGTTTTATTATTATTATTAGAAAGAGATCAGATTATATTAATCATTTTACTACCAGTTTAACTAACCTAAAGTAAGATATCTCACCACTTAAATGCCTAAGAGTTGTCTTTGATTAAACATAACATGCATGCAGGTTTTAATGTTATGTTTTATTATGCCTTACAAATGCGTATGCAGGATTTTCATTTCAGCAAGTCTGAAAGCCTGTAGCAGTGGTTGCCACCAAAACACCAGCACAGTGAATTGTCCCTGTAAACAGCTGGATCATTAATTAGCGGAGAAAAAAAAAAAAGTAGTAATAATTTACCAATGCTTATCAGATAAAAAAGTAAACTTGAGAAACAAACTTCCACCTCTTGAGTCTGTTTATTGCCATCAGCAGCTATTTCAGAGCACGCAACTGAAATCCGATGGCTCCTAAAGTCAGAAAAAAAAAAAAAAAAAAAAAAAAAAGCACACTGACAAAGTCTGCTCACCTAGCGCCGAAGCTCGTACCCGTTCCCCTGCCCTGCCTGCCCGGAGCGGCGGGCGGCTCTCCGGAGCGGCCGGGGCCACCCCGGCGGGCCGAGCGCTGCCCGGGGCGGCGGAGATGCGGCACCGCTGCCCTCAGCATCCCCACCTCGAGTCTGGCCCAGCTTATCCACCAGAAACGGGAGAGGGGAGCAAAAAGCCCGCGAGCGTGCCAGGGGCGAGCCGCCTCCCCGGCACGGCCGAGAGCGGCAGCGGCCCCGCCCGGAGCCCCCGCCCCGGGAGCGGCTGCGGGGACAGCCCGGGGCACCGAGCGGGGCCAGGCCCCCAAAACACGCGGGGCCAGCCTGCCCGGAGCGGCCCGCAGCCAGCCAACCCCGGCCCCGCGGAGCAAAGCCGGTGGGAAAAAAGTGGCGAGGAGGGGAAAAAAAAGGAAAAGAAGCAGTCCTCACTCTCCTCCCCCCTAGCTCTGATCATGCACAACAAACAGCCTACAGCTACCGCTCCTCCGCGGGCGAGGGTGACAACACGGCATCTCCAGCGTTACTGCTACAGACACTAATTGCGATACGAGTTTCTATCAGTTCCAGCTGATTTATTAAAATTGTAAAGATACAGACTTTCAGCATTAAAAAAAAAAAAAAAAAACAGGCTATGATGTTGACAGTGCACGAGTCTGCTTTTGCCATCATTTGCTACAAAATATGCAGATGGTCTGTACTTTAGATTATATTGCACAACATGAGAAACTTTTAAAACTATGTGCCTTTTTTCTTTTTTTTTTTTTGCTAAAATCGAGAATCCAGTTTCATACCTTCCATCTGGGGCCCCATCCACATATCACAGCGTATGAGATACATAAAATCCTACTATAGTACAGTACATATACAATCTTTTAAACTAAGATAACAGCTCTGAGGTCTATATCACCATTTTCAATAAATCTTTACCTACAAATATTGAACAAATCTGAACTATAGCTGTACAAAAAAAGTGTTTGTTTCTTTTTTTTTTTCTTTAAACCACAAGGCCTTTAGATGCAAGGATTATTTTTTAAAATTTTAATCCTTTTAAAACCAGGACGTAACGTACCAACAAACTTGCATGCTAAAAACAGAAAAACAAAGAAAATAAAAGGGAAGAAGTGCCTGAAAAGTCTTACTGAAAAAACACAGCAAGAATGTTCCCTTTTCACTGTACAAAAATACGCCTGAAAATATATTAATTTTTAAAAAAGACTGAGGTCTGTTATGTATCAAAAATGTTTCAATACCTTTTTGTACTGAGGTCTAGGCTGTCTGGTATTCAATCAAGGAGGTATAAGGGAACAAGTTACAAAAAAAAAAAGTTGGCAAGTAGAAATCACATTTGTAAAACCATAAACAATTTGATCTGAAAAGTAAACTCTGATCTTAAGTCAGTTCAGTTATTTGTAAGCGTTTGTACAGTCTGCATTTTTTCAAGCTCCCTGCAGCTTTGTTAAGAATCGGATGCATAGAAGACATCAGTTTTCTCCCTCCAAAAAAGTTGCAATGGTCCCTTTCGGAAAAAAAAAAAAAAATCATAACAGTTCGTTAAGATCTCTCACGGGAAAAAAAATAAAAATCCACAAACCCCCTTGAGTAACAGTTGTGCTGCCAAAAGACTTCTTCGCAGACCATCTTCCAGACTTCAATCAGAGACTGACAAGCTTCAAACAGCGCCTTCTGTATCATTTTTCCCCCAGTCCCATTTGCCTTTGCTGTTGTTGTTGTGATCACCAAACACAATAAAAATTAAAAAACACAAAAATAAAAATTAAAAAAAAAATAAAATCACAACTCCCGGGCTCGGAACTAACTTCAAGATTTTTTTTTTTTTTAAAGAAAACAAGACTTATTTTTTAATCATTATCATGATCATCATCATCATCACCGCCGGCGTCGCATCGCTGCAGCTCCGCCGCTGTCGCCGCCCGCCCTGGCCGCCGCCCCCGCTCAGTACGTGAACACCAGGTCGGAGAAGTTCGCTTCCAGCCAGTCGCCCGCGATCATCTCGCTCAGCTCCGGGGTACAGTAGTCGGGGAACTCGAAGTGGGAGCCGAGGCTGCCCTCGCTGAAGGAGTCCAGGTCCTTGTCCACCAGCGAGAGGGAGAGGTTGCCGCCGGCGGCGCCCGCCCCCAGCTCGGCGGCGGCGTGGCCGTGCTGGGAGAAGTTGAGGCTGAGGTCGAAGAGCAGGTCGTCCGCCTCCTCGCTGCCGGCCGACGAGGTGGAGATGGACCGGGAGGAGGCCGGGGAGAGGCCGGGCGGCTGCTGCGGCGGCGGCGGGCCCTGCTTGGTGATGTTCTTGAAGCTGTAGTAGAGTCTGCTGCCGCCGCCCGCCGCCGCGGCGCCGCCCCGCACCTCCTCGTACAGGCTGGCCCCCTCGGTGGACTCCGCCGAGGAGCTCAAGGTGGGGCTGGCCGGCACTTTGGCCACGTTGTACCGCCGGAGCTGCTGCGGCCCCGGCTCCTCGTCCTCGTCCTCCTCCTCCGCCTCCTGCTTGATCCGCAGCTGCAGCTCGTCCTCATCCTCGTCGTCCTCCTCCTCCTCGTCCATGAAGACGCACTTGACCGTCTTGCTGCTCACTTTCAGGGTGCCGAAGACGTACTCGTCTCCCGCGTAGTCCCCGTGGTGGGTGGTTTTGGCTCCCGGCTTGGGGGGCGAGGAGCCGGAGGAGGCTTTCAGCTTGCTGCACTTCTTGCTGGAGCTCTTGGCGCTCTTGCTGCCGCCGCTGCTGGCGGGCGCGTTTTTCTCGGGACTTTGGCTGGCGTTGGGCTTGGCCGACGGGTCCATTTTGGGCTTTTTCCTGGGACGGTACTTGTAGTCGGGGTAATCAGCCATGTGCTTGAGCCGCAGCCTCTCCGCCTCCCGGATGAAAGGGATCTTCTCGCTGTCCTTCAGCATTTTCCACCGCTTACCCAGGCGCTTGGAGATCTCCGCGTTGTGCATGTCCGGGGACTGCTCCATGATTTTTCTCCGCTCGATCTTGGACCACACCATGAAGGCGTTCATCGGTCTCTTTATGTGCCCCGACGCCGTTTTGCACCAGTCCGGGTCGCTCTCGTCTAAAGCGACGGGGCTACAAGCCATGAACTCGCCCTCTTCGGTGTCCATCGCTTCCCGGGGCAGGTTGCTCTCCGCCTCCGTACTCTCCGCCTGCTGCACCATGGTGGGCTCTCGCCGAGGCGCCGCTCCCCTCCGAGCCAACAAAGCCGCTCCGCCGCCGCCCCCTCCCAGCGCCGCACCTTGCCCCTGCTGCGAGCCGCTCGGCGCGGCGAGGCGGGGCCGGGCGGGCGCGGTGGCTGTGGCTGTGCCGCCCGCACCGCAGCGCCGGCGGTGGGGCCGGGCCGGGTCGGGCGCGGCTGGGCTGGTGCGCTGGGCGCGCGCTGTGCCCGTCCCCGGCCTCGCGCCGCCGCCCGCCCTGCGCGCGCTGCCCGTTCTGCGAAACTCCCGGCTCCGCGCCCCGCGCGTTATCAGCGCCTGATATGGGTGACATCACTGCCGCCGCCGGCCAATGGCGCCGCTCGGCGCCGCCCGCCGCCACGCCCACCCGCCCGCCGCCACACCCCCGCGCGGTGTTGGGGGCGGCCGCGGGAGGAGTCGCCGCTGGTGCTGCCCGGCTCTCGGCCGGCTCTGGAGCTGGGGGTCGGCAGTGCCGCCGTGGGGGCTCCGCTCGCCGGCCCCGCCGCCGGGCGCGTAGCGGTGCGGTTCGGTTCGGTTCGGTTCTGTGCGGGACGGGGCGGCGGCAGCGGCGGCTCTCCCGTGTCTCGCTTCCTCCGGAGGCGGCGGAGCCGCGGCGGCCCGGGGCGGGCGGCAGGGGGCGCTGGCGCTCCGCGGCCGCCGCAGCGGCGCGGCCTCAGCTCCTGCGGCGGCACCGCCGGGAGCGGGCCCGCCCCGCCGCGGGCTCCGGGCGGGTCTCGGCGGGCACGGCGGGCTCCGCACACGGCCTGTCCCCCTCAGCCCTGAGCCCCCGAGGAGCGCTCCAGCCGCCTCGGCTCCCTGTCCTCCCAGGGCTTCTTTCGGTGTCCGCAGAGAGCGGCGCTGGGAGAGCGCAGGAAGAGCCCGATGCGCTGCCGGGTCCCCGCGGGTGCGGACGGTGCCGCGGCATCTCCGGCCTGCCGGCGCTCCTTGTCCCCCGGGGAGCCCCGGGCTGACCGCAGGAGGGACGTGAGAATCGTCGCACCCACCTGGAGGCACTTACCGCGTGGTGTGGGCAGAGGATAAAGGCGCCTTCCCCTTTCTGTGTGTTTCACAGCGTGAAAATATAGAGAAAGCATCAAACACTGCTGATTTTCTGTTTGTTTGTTTCTGTGTTTGTTTGCTCGGAAGCATCAGGTTATTCAGGATGCTGTAGCAGATCCACCTATCCGGATAATCAATCCCATGTTTGATTTTATCGCAGAATGCCTGAAATCCAAAGGTGACAGTGCGCTATACACGTGTGGTCATTTTAATTGCAAAATGTATGCTGGAGATGAGTTCACATACTGTTTTATGGGTTCCTTTGTGCTTTTTCCAGCTACCGTTTGCAGTTACTAGAAAAAGTTTAGTAAGTTTTGTGAAGGTTGCGGGCTGTATACGGACATAATGGCAGTGAGGGGAATGAGCATAGCCAGAGCACATCCTATGAACTGGTGCTAATGGGGCAGTAGGTCCCCTGGTGCATCATCCTCTGATTATCCCAGTGGTTCATTTTCCTCAGACTACAGTAAAATTACTGTGTTTGGATGATGTGACTCTGATATCATAGGGCTGCAGAGTGACAAGTGCTCTTACAGGAACAAAAACAAAAAAAAAAGAAGCCGAAAACGTCACACTCCTCTTTTTGCTGCATGGGTAAGTTGGGGCTACCAGGTCTCAGCTGCATTTGTGAGGAGTCAAGGGGAGCTTGAAGGATACATTTGAGGCAGATACAAAGTGTTGTGTCCCTTTCCTTGCCTGACCCCAGCTGGGTGTACCGAGCAGAGGGAAGAAAAAGGACATAGCTGAAGAAGGTTCAGTTACTTCACTGTAAAGATGGGTTTTGAAAAATAGTGCTCTGCCTCTCCATGACTGCCCCAGCTGTGATTTCTGCTCGAGGCTTGTTGCCACCTCTCTCTCTCTACTGCACTTGGTGCAATCTAGCTCCATAATAATGTCTGTCCTTTAAAACACAGGAGATAAAATGGAAAATTTGACTGGCAGGTTTCTCAACCTGTCATAAAACGTTAAAATTTAGAGAAACCACATGAGAAGAGGGCGCAGTACCTCCGGGAGGGAGTGCCTGAGTTCCTGTCGCAGCTGTGGTCAGCTGTGGTCTCTCCGGGGAGGGCTGTTGGCAGGACCGGGCATTCCTTCCAAGAGGACTCCGAGTTTGGCGCTTCCTGCTCCATCCGGCTGAGGATTCGCTCAAACTGGGCACACTGTAGAGCCTTCTGTGTCACCCCGATTTTATAAAAATTGAGAGTATGTTTCTTGCAGTGATGATGTGTACAGGAGTCTCAGGAGTGTGTAGGTGCCTGAGTGCCTCGGGGGAAGGCAGCTTTGATGCTGCTGGGACCTTTACTAGGATGACAGCAGAATATCAATGTCTGACCTAACCCTACTTCTTCTGTATTCTTCTGTAAGTGTTCAGATACCTAGTGAGAGATTCTGCAGTTTTTACATGAATTCTTTATCCAGATAGAAATAATGGTGTAATTTTGCAAAATGACAAGAGTCAAAATGTTTTAATTTGTTTTTGGCATTTATGGGAGTTTTCATTATGTCATATATGTTGCAGAAAATTCAAGCTGATGAAATGAAAATTGAATCTTTATTTCCTGTAAAGTGAATAAAATTAATGAATTTTCACTAAGAACTGCTTTTTTTTTTTTTTCCCCAAATAATTTTACAAAAGCCATAAACTGTTTTGGAAAATGTTCACTCAATTGTAATGGAAGCCATATAATCAGTATTGATAAGGCTGGGACTCCATACACTAGGGTGTCAGAATCTGACATTTAACACATTAAGATCAGGAGAGATCATTTTTAATAAAGCTTTGGTGTAATTTGAATCCACTGTCATTACATCAGGCTTCTGGGATATTTCCACTCCTTCATGTGTGTCCCTGTGAAGATGTGTATTAATACTACGGGTATTTAATAAATCCCATTTTTGTATTTTTGTATTAAATCTCGTTTTCTGAGTGTCTTGGCAGCATTTCAATTTTTCCTCAAAAGTGATCTTTAGATATAAGCTGCATTACTCTTTTCTCATGCTTGTCCATGTCATGTTTTGGTTATTTTTTGTTGAATTTTAAGGGTAATGCTAGAGAGATAATGAAGGTGAAAACTGGCAAATAATAGCCACACTCAACAAAACAAAAAATCGTAGAGATTTAAAAATCTGATTAAATAGGTACATGAATAAGTAGATATTACTCTTAAATAATTTTATGTTCTAAAAGCAGTTCAATAATTGTATGTATGCATGTATATTCCTATTAGAGTGCAGCATTTAGAACTAACAGCCCACTACTCGTTCTTTTGAAATTCAAATGAATAATCATCCTCCCATTATCTAGGTCAATAGGAGGCTGGGCTACCCCAGAAAGTGCGAAAAAAACAGGTAAAACAGGATTCACTGAAGAGCGTAGTGCTTTTCTCCTTGGATGGAGTCTGTTTTTGTGGGTCTGCATTTACACTGGGTTTCCCAGTGCTCTAGCTCGGGGGTGTGTTACTCTGAGTGACCTGAAGCACGAGAATGGCGGTGGAAGCACCGAGTTGTCCTCGGCAAGAAGCTGGTGAGGTGCCTCCAAAAGCCTGAAGCCAGCAGGAAATGCTTCATGTGGGAATATCAGCCCTGTGCATGTGGCCCAGTGTGCCTGTATCTACCCCCAGCAGTGCTTAGAAAGGTGAAGTGAGGTGTGTTTTTAAGAGACTGACCTTATGCAGTCCTTACAGGATTTTGACTATCAAACAGGAATTAAATACGAGCAAAAAAAGGTTCGTTGTTCAAGAAATAGTGTTTTAGAAAAAGTGGAGGATATTCCCTCTCCTTACAGTGCTTGCTCTCAGTGTTAAATTTGAATAAACTGAATGCCAAGATTTTTACTGTGTTAACTCTAGTGATAAATAGTACTATGAGTACAGCATTCTTTTGGCTATTTATTTCTTGCTTGTCCTGAATTGTGCTGCAGATTTTTGCCTGGAGAGCCCAAAATGACTTTGCCTGGGGAATGTGTGGGAAAGCTGGAGTTACGCACCTTCTGCAAGGTGTGGGAAGTGGTTTCAGTCACAAGCTGTGGATTCAGAATGAAAGAAGAGAGAATTACAGTGTCAAGAGGGTTTTGTCTTAATAGGAAACATATGATGAATTCTGAACGGAGGGGTTGCACCCAAGGTTAGTTCACAGACACATTTCCTAGAGATCTTCTCTGAAATAAATATAAGTTCCTTGAGTATTGCATTCATGAGGAAAAAAAGTAAGCTGTGGGCTTGCTTCATGGTGGCTAACACGGGTAAAATAGTGAAAAGGCACACAGGCTGTGCTTTTTAAGATTTGGTAAATCTTCCCTGCCTTAGTGTTTTTGTCTCAAGCTGCTAATTCACACGAAAAAGCCAACTTTCTTGTCATTGCTAGGAAAATGACATCCTCTCCTCTCTTTCCTGCATGGTATCCATGTTCTTGGATTGTGTAAGGCTGGTTTTGCACAAAGTCTTTGTTTTGAAAATGAAAGTGCCCAGACCTGACAGATGTCACAACCAAACCTCAGATGAAGAGGTAAAGTGAACTCATTTAACTGAAAAAGAGTAATCATTTTAGAGGATAAACTAGTTTAACCACAATCAAGAAAAAAAAATTACATCCAGTTTGAAACTAAATGCAGAAAAAGGAATCCAGATGGATTTCGCCTTGATTTTTTTTTTTTTTTTTTTTGCAAAAAAAATTAATTTTGTCAGAAGTATGTGCACCAGATACCGCTCTGGTGAGGGCAGTCTGAGGGTGGTTTTCTGGCTTCTCAGCACAAAGCAAAGTGTGGCATCTTCCCAGGCAGTGTGGCCCTCTGCTGCTGGAGCAGTCCAGCTGGAGCCCAGAGAAGCTGTTAGTGGGGGCAGGAGCAGCTCCTTCTAACTCACCTCCTGCCAGACCTACATATTCCTTACTCTTTGTCCAGTGCCCAACTGCTCCTGGCCACACAACAGAGCTGTGACAGAAGTACTGAATTTGAACTGCCTGTAGGTAGCCCCAGAAACATTGCTTACTCTTTGTAAACACATGATCAGCAAAGACATCTAGAGACAAAATGATTATCTACATGGGTTGAAATAATCCAGGACTTAAAACTGGAGCAGAAAGTAACCCTATTCTTGCAGCTGTGTGGTGAGTCCAAGTCTGGCATCCTGGAGTATGTGGTTGCTCCAACACCCTCCCCTAGGGCATTGTTGGATGACAATGCTGTCTCACTGGGACAATATGGATGGGCCATTTCCTCTCAGCCCCGACATACTGATCTTACACAACAAGATGTTTTAAGACACCAGGATACATCACTTGCTGATTTTTTGTAATATCCTGATTGGAAAGTGCATCTTATTAAAAAAAAAAAAAAAAAAGAAAATCCAATATATTATTTGAGTAATGTGTACATTCAAAACCATTTTATGCACTAAGGAGCAGCATAAAAATAGTGTTGGGATGTTCCATATACATTGCACCCCTCTCAGATTTTTATTTTCATGATAAATATTTTTCTTATTGGTTATGAGATTAAAGCCTGGCTCTGTGAGTCAGGCAGGGTCTCTTCCATCCCACAGATCATTGTAGTACTGGTAGTTTTTTTTGGGAGATAATTTCCTAGCCACTTGTGTGTAACCCTATTGATTTGAACGTCTGCCCCCAGCAACACCTGTGCAAATTCATGGATGGCACTGGGATTGCACAGATGCCATGGAGGGCATATTCTGGCATACAGGACATTTATTACTGGTGGTGATGCATGAGATGGAAGGGATCCAGGGCTCAGGCTGAGTTTGTGCAGCTGGCAGTTAGAAATTTACTTGCAAACTGAGCTCATTGGGTAGAAAAATCAGTGTGATAATGAATCCAGAGCCCACCGTGCCATTTTTACCAAATCACTTTAGGGCAGAAGAACAATTTAGAAGAGCTGTGTCTCTTATTAAGTGTCTGAAAATCCTACTTGAAAAAACATGGAGAGAATCCCATAAGAGATTATATTGCAGATATTTGATACCAGAAATTACTGTTTCTAGGCTTGTTTAAATGGAAATGTTTACTTGTTTCTACTGAAAAATTGATGCAAGTAAGTTTAATATGTGAATTGAAAACAATTTTATCTTAATATTAATTATTCAGCCACCAGTTATACAAAATTAAATGGAAAACACTTACTTTTGACATGTTTTATTTTGATTGATGTGAAGTCTTTGACAAAAATCAGAACAATTCAAAGTGACAGAGTTTATTCATAATGCTATACATTTCTATTTCTGGCCTATAGACATTGAAATCCACAGTGTTTTAGCAGGTCTCTTAGGAAAAAGTGTTGTACCCTGAACCAATTATAGACCCTTTCTGGCTAAATTGCAGAGCCAGTTTGCTTAATATGGGTAATTTGATGTTGTAAAGTATTTGTCAGTACCCTAGGGTAGTCTCTTAGGGCACACAGGTTTCACCGTGTAATATTTCACACTTGTGTGCCAGTTAACCTGCTTAGTTGCAGACTATTTACAACCCATATAGGATTTATTACATCATGTACTTAAATTATGCAATATGCTTAAACCTTCTTTTCAGGAAGTCTAGAATAATAATCGTATTTTTTGTAATGGATTTGCTTACTACTTTGGGTGGGAGAGGGGAAGGAAGTCTTTTTAGTCCATAAGGCTCTTTAGAATGTAGGAAATTAGCAAGGATGTAACAAAAATGCGTAACAATTCATTTATTAGGCATCACACCAATATACCCACCAGAGATATAAAGCATGTGCACAGTGGAATAGACAAGGACACAGAGGTTTATCATTTAGCTTTTCTTTCCTCCTAAAGAGCAGTGGAGGGCTGCAGCTGGCCCAGCCCTCACTGACAGCCAAATAACATTGGAACCAATAAAATGGACACAGGGTGTTTTCTTTGGTCGGCTGTCATGAAGGAGGCAGCAACATGACCTTCTGTAGGAAAGATACTTAGCAAGTCTCATGTCCCATGTGCTCACTGGATTTGGATCTGCTCATCACTGCCCTTTGGATACACCATTATAGATTAAGTGAAAAGCCATTCTGAGGCATATGCCTGAGAGATTTTAATTTACAGGACTCAGAGAGTGAGCAGGATTCTGCAAAAATCTGCTGGGGTTTTGCTTAGAAGTACCTTGCCCTAAATGCCACCGAAGTCCCATGCCATTTCCTAATCAGAATATGGAGTATACCCAAGGGCATTGCCATAATGTGGCCTGTCCTCCCAGATCAGCGTGGGGTCCCCCAGCAGGGCCCAGCTCAGAGGGGTGAGCTGTGCTCTCTCTCCCTGTGTGTGCTGCATGTTTGCCTTTAGTGGGTGAGCTCGGTGGTGTGTGCTTGCCTGCACAAGCTACCCTCCTTCCCACCGAGCTGTGAAGCTTCTTAGCATAGGCTCCATTGGAGCCTGGAGTCAGCACATCCTCCAGGTGCCCTGTCTGTGTTCCCACCTGAGCCACTTCTGCCCGGCTTTGGCACAGCTCGGCTTGGAGAGGCTGAGATGAGCTTTGTGGGCTGCCCTGACTTCTCCCTCCAGACAGTTCTTGCTGGTAATCCTGCAAGCCTGGGCTTGTGCAGGCAAAATCCAAGTGAGAGAAGTGCAACAGCTGTACAGTGGAAATGGAAATTAGAGCTTCATTATTGAACAAAGAAGCAAACCACATATTATTCCTATTGGTTGTGTAAATTTAGAGAAAAAAAGGTTATATGAAGTTCTTTATAAAGCTCTTTATGTCCTTGTTGTTTTATGTCCATGTAAATCTTTCTATTGCTATTGTTTTAAAAAGAAATAAATTTAACAAATGTTTCATTGCCTATTTTTTTTTCCAAATGAAAAATAAACAAACAAACCTCCTAGTTATAAATAATATCAACAGTCAAAAGAAATTGTACAGTAGCTAAACAATGAAGGCACATAGAAATACTGTTTATTCTATTTCTACACAAAGCCCCACTGAATTCACAGGAGTGAATTAAATATGTTGAGTGTGACTCTGGGCAAGTAGCACTTCAGTTAATACTGGGTTTAGTTTTCTATTTTTATTAAATTGTTATACATTTGGTTATTAATCTATTAGAAATGTATATGAATATTAAAACACATTACTAATTATTATGAAAATCACTTAGTGTTCTTTCAGTTCCTAGAAGAATATTACTAAATATTCACCAAAACCAGGTAACTGAAAAAACCCAAGCGTACTGTTCCCCCTAATAGCCATTGCTTTGTAGTGAAAATGAGAAACATTTACTTATTCTATCCGCTATTTCTTATTTATGGATATGCTAGGGGATTCGAGGTGCATGCAAAACCCTGGCTGTACCAATCACTTAAGGATGGAGAACAAATTAATTTGGGGAAGATTGTTCACCTTAAACCAAAAGCCCAAACTGTCTGTCCTCCTCCCTCCTCCTTCCAATACAAACTGTGCACTGTTTATATCAACACCACCAAGGTATTCAATAACATCAGAGGCTTGAAGGTTTCCTGATGCTTTATTACACAATGATGAAAATATCATAACGCCTCTAACTTCATCAAATCAGGCATTTCATTACAGCTTCCTGCAAGTATAGAAAACTGATTGTCTTGTGTCAGCATGGCCCGAATCCAGTTCTTGCATACAAGACATGGTTACTAATGATCTTTGTAAGTCAGATGAGGCTTGGTCTTATTTTTTCAGTTTTGACATACTAGGAATTGTTAAGACAGAGCAGCAAGTAGAAAAAGTTTAT
Organism: Catharus ustulatus; assembly: GCF_009819885.2. NCBI lineage: Eukaryota > Metazoa > Chordata > Aves > Passeriformes > Turdidae > Catharus > Catharus ustulatus. The sequence goes on along the minus strand of NC_046223.1, from coordinate 101,557,489 downwards.
TACAGGTTATCATAGAGTTTGTTTGACAAAGTGGTCAGTCAATAATAAACCAGAAATTAATAATTAATTGCGCTCGCTATTTGCACAGCAGTTGACATTTCGTGGCAATGTGAAGTCTGAGGTAAGAAATTATTATCAGCAATTTTTAGAAGACAGCTTCAGTTTTGGGGTTCTCCCTGCACCATCAGTACTGGTCAGAAAAGGATGGTGCAGGGAGCCAGAAACCTTTTCCTGACTTCTGTTTTCTGCTTTGCCTGGAAGGGCCTGGCTATGGGAGCCAGAGGCATATCTGTGCTGCCAGCTAAGTAGTGTGTAGAGAGAGCCATTTATTACACACAGACTTACCCCAAATACTGAGTGCATGCCCAAACCCTTCATTCAGGTGCAAACAGTCCAGCGTATGCCTCACCTTGCAGGGTAAATTCACAGTAAAGGATACTATCTCTTGAGAGTAAGATTAACAGAGGTCTGTTCATCCCTTTCTGCAATACCTTATATCTCCTTTCTCCTTCACTTCCCAAAGTTCAAGAGAAGCAAGTGGGCTGCTAACTAGCTACACACAAGCTCAGAGTGCTCTCCAAGCTCTTCATTTGGCAATTTACAGATAAACAAAACAAAGTAGGAAAGGAAGGTCTGAACTAGTGCTAAAATAATTTATCTAAGGCTACATAATGAGCCTGGCAGGACAGGAATAGCCCTGGAATTCTCCCCATTAGAGTCCTGTGGCCTCTTCACTGCAGTCCTGAGGCTAAATGAGTAAGTAGCTGAAGAGACACGTTTGAAAAGACAGCTTGTACCATTCAACTGCTCCCGTTAGGGGACAGGGTAAAGATCAAAAGCCAGCCCAAGGAGTGAGATATGTGAAAAGGAAGCATGGGGGTTTTTGTATGTGTACAGTTTTCTCTTGAAATAGATAATTAATTGGGAGAACCATCAACCTCTATTCTCCAGCAGGAAAAAGAAAATACTGTCATGTTGTTCTATTTCTGTGTTATTCTGGTAATGTATTTTAGTGACTGTATGCATTTCTGATTATTCACAAGTGCTTCACAGAGAGATTAAATTTACATTTTATCTAGACACCAGTCTTACCCAGAGAGATCTTTTTCATTTCAATGCTAGTTTGAAAATCCATTACTTGGTGTTCATTGTATGCAGGTTTTTATTTCCAGCAAGATTGCTGTGGCAGAAAAAAATATAGACAAACTCAATGTCAAACTTTACTAAGTATGAGTTTTCTTGCAATATAGAAAAAGCCTTTCTAGTTTCCCTGGGCACTGAGCTTGGAAAATGTGGGCCTGATTCTTGTTTCCTTTTGGAAGAGAGTTTAGCATCCTCACCTCCCACTTGGAATCTGCCTCTCTCCCACCTGGACCCTTCTGGCTTTCAGAATGGCAAATATTGTTTCCCTCAAGAAACAAAATAATTCTGTATTTAAATCTAGGATTCTGGATCAAATGGAGTTCTGGTTCTGAAGCTCCTATTCAATATAATCTCAGTGATAGGAGTTGCTTTACCAACATTGATCTTTATTGGTTTCTTCTACTAATACTCAAGAGTTAAAGTTGTTTCAAATAACTTTTCTTCCTGCAAAAAAATAGCATTAGTCAGCTCTGGTGGCCGTGATGGAAAACCAGTTCTGACTATATTCTTAAGCCATCAAGTCCAAGTCAGGTAGTCACCATTCCACTGTTTTTCTCAGGAACCCAAAATATTTATCCATGACCTTGTCCCTCTGTCTGGCACTCTGCCTAGCACAGTGATTCTTTGGTCCAGATCTGGGGTCCTTTGTTGTTCCAAAAGTGCCTGTGAATTTTGAAAGGCTACCCAGACAAAACCGGAACTGCTAGTTGAAGTGTTGCTCATGACAAATGCTATAACAACTTCTGATTTAGAAATGCTGCATGAGAGCATGGATATTTCAATTTGCAGGAAAGTAATATAACTTTCTGTCAACTGTTCTATTTGAAAAAGGCTTTTAAATTAAATGAACAAGAAATGTGAATTTTAAGTTTATTGAGATTTTCTCATGTGTAATTTCTCGGTGCTGTTGAAAGCAATGCATTTTTAGTAATAGTATGATTTGGGCAAAATCACTATTTCTAAATTTTGCTTTGAGAAGAAATTGTCAGTCATTTAGTTAGCACAACACTATTAATTGGTGTCAGTTCTATAATACTCTAGATCATTTTGGAGACCATCTTGTGTCTTGTGTTGCTATTCGGCATTTTAGCAGTGAACTAAGGAGGAATGGGAGGGGAATCAGGAACTGATGCAACCACCAAAGAGGGTGAGGAGAAAAGGTGCAACACAGAAAGAAGGAGAGAAATGTAGAGGTCAAAATGTACAAAAATAGGAGCAAAGTGCCAGAGTCCACTGAAAAATACTAAAATTTTATAGCAAGGCACTGAGCAGGTAAATCACATTGGTAATATTTACTGTGTATAGATTTCTCTCACTGATCATTGTGCCAGTTTTCCTGCTAACACTGGCAAGATGACCTTTGTAGACTTGAGGGGATGTAAGAAGCACGGAGAGGTGGACCATGCACTGAAATTCCCAGGGGAATGCAGTCCTTTCTTCACATTGGCTGGACAATAGAGGAGAGAAAAAAACTGAGGCACAGCAATAGATGTGAGATGCTGCAAGCTGGTCCCATCTTACCTCTCCTTTTTGTACAGAAGGTTTCTTAACAGTAATGAAGAAAGCTTGTTCAAAATGTGTAAAACCCACAGAGGGTCTGAGCTGCAGTTACTTGGTCCCTTTGGAAGGCAAAGGCATTATGCAGTGCTTCACAGCATTTCCCTGCAATCTTGCCTTCAGCTTAATCTGGTAGTGAAATGCTTAAGCAAATAGCTACAGGAAAATGAGTTCTTAGGGTAGCTCCAATGTCATCCACAGGTGCAAGATAAGGTTAGCCATTGCTCTTTTCAGTGAAGATATTCTTCTCTTCAAATGTGAAATTAAATAGTGAATGCTTCAACACAGGCCATAATTACCTATATTTACAAAAAGACAATGCACTGATTTGAAATACATTTCTTCCAGGTTGCTAATTTTTCACCCACCGTCAAAAAAAAAAAAAAAAAGAGAAAAAAAGGAAAAAAGAAAGTCCAAAGGTCCTTTTTATACTTCCAGTCCTTCTGCTTTTCCTGGTTGTGGGAATTTGCTGGCAAGGCTATGAAATCTATCACTCTTGCTTTCCAGAAATCCCCCCCTGCCCCCACTTCTCTTTGCTCTTGACAACAACAGCACAGAAGAGTGCAGTCTTAAAACAAAATTTTCTACAGTGTGTCATGTTGCTGCTGAAATTTAATGATATTCAGGCCTAGGAGAAAAGAGCAGCTGCCCTCCAGGTGGTGTTCCATAAATGCTCCCCAGAACCCAGCAGGAAGCTGTATAAGTTCAATTCAGTGAAGCAAATTCAATCATTTGCCCCTTTGCAAATGGAGCATAAGCAGAAAAAAAAAATTCTTTGAAGGATCCTAACACAACAACTACACATACTTGAAAACTTAGAAACACGTATTTTTTGCTTGCATTACTGTATTTCAGATAAGCTTTATAGGAACTTACCTATCCAGCAACAATTTCACTTTGCAGCACTATGGAAAAGACATAAGGAATTCCTATAAAAATCCAATACTTGTTTCATTCACAATTCAAAAATTAGTGGTGACTAAATTGCTATAAGTTTAAGGACTTGTCTTCATAATGCTTTTTTCACAAACATTGTACAACCTTCCCAAGGAATTAACTTTTTGTGGCAAACTTAATTAATGGAGCATCATTTGATTAAGTATGAAGACTGTTGTGGATTTGCAGTTCATGTTATTATTGCTTCATTATAGATTCTTCCTACAAATTAAAACTACGGGAGTAAATTTTTGAAGCCACAGCTCCTTTTAATACTAATTGTGTTAGTGCCTAATATTCACAATTATCCATCACAGCTACCATCCCAATTTACAACTAGCTTTTTTATTACAATATTCAAAATTACGTCAACCATCCTGTTACAGCAGTCTGTCAGGCCTATTTTCTAGATGTAAGCAAATGACAGTATTTTTACCCTAAAATATTTTTATATGTTGGAAATTCACCTTGTAAACAACTTGGAAGTAAATTTTTTCCTCTAATTTGCTGAGCATTTGGCCTGATCTGATTCTTACCTGAAATAGGAAGGAAATATTTTAGAAAGTGATAAAAGACATTTTATGTCCTCATGCAACTAAATAACTAAAAATAATAAACAGCTTGGATTTGAAAACAGTAATTTGACAAATGATTAATACATTATCTCTTGTGGCACTTTGAGGAAAAAAATTACAGAGCTAAAACTATGTACTGGAAACCTTTGAATTTCCCAGTGCATTTTCTGCTGGCAGTGTTTTAGAAGGGCTTTCATATTCTCTGAAAGTATATGTGGAGAGGAAGCAGCTGGGTTCACCTGATATCAAACTAATGATCCACTTTTGATGAGTGCTTTTAGAAAGGAAGAAGGTCTGGTTGCATCTTATGAAAGGCTGTTCAAGGTCTCAAAATCTGGTTTTGTTATTTTTGAGTGGTACTGAATTAAGATTGCAAACCACAAAATCTCCAGTTCTTGAAACTGTGCTTTCTTTATGGACTATTATGCTGTCACAACTCTACTTTTATAAGGTGCCTAAGTACAAATTTATACAACCATAAAATTTCTAAAGAAGCCATAAATGTCTTAGGGATAAATGTGATTGTTATCACAAAAGTGTGCATACTAGAGTATGTATTTCACCAATATTCTCACTTGCCTTTACCAGATCAATAGTCACCTATTTTCACACCTTTTCTCTAATGCAGCACACTTTTGCAATAACAATCACCCTGCCAGCCAAGTGACCAAATCCAGGCTATCACAGGGTACTGCAGATTGCCAAATCACTTGGAGCTCCGGTGTCACTCAGGCCCAGGCTCCTCCAGCATCCCCAGAGACACCAACCTGACAAAACCAGCAGGATGAGGTGCTTGGTTCAGACTGAGCTTCCCATTATCACCATCTCAAGCCAAGTCCCTTTGTAATCCACATTCCCATTTGACTTGAGTCACAAGGTGGTACAAGGTGACAGCATTGTCTGGCACTCTTGCATTAGCTCTTTTGCAGTATTGCAGTAATGTTCATCTGTGGTTGTAGTAACTTTGCTCAACTTGTTTCCTGCTTGAATGTTGACTACATATGTGGTTGTTTATTTTTTTATTTTTATTTTTTTTAAGGAATTCCCTGTTGCAAAGCACAAAGAAAACTTTCAAATAATGAGAATTTTATCCAGGCTGAAATTGCTTCTGTAGCTGCTGGACCATAGGGTTTCCTGTGCCTCTGATGCCAGGAAAGAGCCCTGTTTCTCAAAAGAACATTTCTGATGCTGTCACAGAAATCACAAGTTTTGTAAATTAAATGGAAAATATTTCTCCAATTAACTGAGAGCACTAAGAACAACTGTTTGAGCATTAAAGCTGTGAACTAATAACTTTGATACAAAATTAATGATCATTGGACAAACTACTCTTCTCTTGCAAGTTGCCTTCTTAGAAGATGAAGAGCACTTATAAGGAGCAGGAATAAATATTTGATAGGATCTGTACCTTTTTGCTTAGGAAATTGAAGCTATCAAAACCCCTACTAAAAAAAAAAAAGCTGCAGTTTATGATCTACTCCCCTAAATTTTCCATCTTGATTGCATAAAATTCATAGAGATATGTCCAGTTTGAACCTTCTCCTAGTAGGAAGTGGAAGAAGACAGAACTGTTTCATGTAATCAGCAATGTAGTCTGAATACAAGGATGTGAGCTGTCTATGGAGCTGTATTAATTTCCACAGAACTGTTCCTAATTTAAACCATTTCTCAGGATAATACAATGATTTGAATGTTTTGAGGATATTTTTGTGTGTGCTATCTGGGAAAGCATATGCTCAAAACAGGGATAGACCCTGCTAGAGGCATTGGAAAGTAGTTGTCTTTTGGAAGTGTCTTTCAGTGTTTTAAAACTCTAAAAACTAAACATGGAAAATGGAATTGTGAAGCAATATTATATTCTGAACCAAATATTGGATAAATGTTACCTTTTGAGGAATTCGTGCTTGAGCCAGGAAACATTTCACTTATCTGCATTTTTTTTTTCTTTTATGGCATTCCTGACTGATTTACATACTGTTCAGAGGCACTGGGATAGGTGACCATTCATTATTTATATTCCTTGACTTGTACATTATATTCCTTGTAGTTGTACATCTGTGGGTATAATGCACAGGGTTTTTGGCGGGTTGTTTTTTGGGGGGGATTTTTTTGGTTTTGGTTTTTTTTTTTGGTTAAACGCCTTTACACTATTTAATTGACTTTAATAGAAAGGGTTTCAGTAGCCATTTTTTGCCCTCTCCCAAAATAATTTATTCTACTACTCCCAGCACTGATGCAGGATATGGAGACTGTGTGGAAAGCAAGTGACTGTTTAAATCCACACCTTCACAAGCAGCTCTTTAAGCCAGAGTGCAGAGCTAAGAGTGCCTCACTCTCTTCACCTCATGCACTGGACACTGGCTCACTCAACTTTACCTGCCATCAGTGCCTGAGCCTCCACGTCCTCATGGGTCATAGTTATTTCCTTCCACATAGGACCTGAGGGGCACTTCTAGTAACTGAACCACATTTTTACCAATTAATATCATCAGTGAAGTTATATTGATACAATATTATATTTATTTTTGTTTTTCAAATCAGTCTACTCTTTTTTCCCACGGATTTGTTGCTGTTTGACAGTCTAAAGAGAATTAATAAGTCTATCCTATTTTCTTAGTTTTTACTGCAAATGTTTCTGTTTTGCTTACTATTAATTAAAAGGTTGCATGAAGCCAAAAATATTAGACTAAATAATAGCTCTGAATAATTGATGTTAAAAACACACCACCCAAAACACTCACAAAACTCCAAGCAAAGAAACATCATGTCATTTTTCTGAAGAACACTATTATGACATAGCATGAGTGATTACCTCTGTTGATTTTAGAAATTATTCTCATACCTGGCTACATTTGCTGATATTCTCTTCCCAATGGTCAGGTTTTCCTGACTATAGTTGACTCTACAGTTTTTTGAGTGAAGTGTCAATTCATAAACAGAGAAAAATCTCATTGTACTCGGCTAATGAGCAGTGCAGAGATCCATATGCCTTTTGCACCACTTTATTCTATAATCCTTTGCATCTTTTGTTGCACCTAGTAAATCCAAATGCCATTCTGTGACTTTGTAATACGTCCTTTTCTTCTCCACCTGATTTAAATTGAGTTTATGGAGCAGGGTGCAGATACTAGGCTGAGAGGACAGCAGAAAGAGAGGATGAAGTGCTAGTCCCTCTGCAATCAGTGGCACATACTCAATTCCACAAACAGGAGCTGAAGCAGGAGCAGAGAACACATAAGCATGGCAGTTTCCATCTCCTGAGATCCCCACGGGTGTGTGCTGCTCCCATGAGATCCTACTGCAGTCCTCACCATGACTAAGAGCTTCTTCAGCTCTGAAATCTGAGCAGATGCTGAGTGCCAGCTCCTCCACCACCTGCCACGGGTGGTGTTACTCCTGTGCCACGGGCTGTGGGGCAGAACTTGTCCTGGCCACTGCTTGGGCTTTCTGCACAGTCAGAGCAGAGGTAACAAGCCATGTCCCTGATGGTGGATGTCCTGACTGATTTAGAAGAACACATAAAGATACACAAGCCCTAAGACACAAATATATATCCTCCTTTTAAAAACAGTGGCTTGGTTTTAATATTCATACGTTTTCTTTACCACCAGATCTCTGAGTATAGAGAATAATTACACTCCTGAGCCTTTTTTTCAAGGAGAGTTACAGGCTGCACAGCTCATTTTCAGTGCCAATGCAGAGACAGCAGACAGGCTCATTCCACTGGTGTTGGAAATGTGTACAAGGTACATACCAAGGAATTCCAGAATTTCGGGTGTGAGAATTTTAATTTTTTTTAACTATGACACCATGATTTAATATGTTAAGAAAGCAAATCTCCAACACTGAATTTTCACATTAAAAACATTAGCTAACAATTCAAGTGTATGCTCTCTGTCTTTAGAAACAGTTCCTGAAGCCAGTATGACATGTCTTAGATAGATAAATAATTATAGATAGAAAATGATGGATTTACAAATAGAAATTTTATAGACATATCTAAGCACTTGTCCAGTAAAATTTATATCTAAACTTAGTATTTTTTTAAATGTTATCTGGAGTGGTTTTCTTAACATCCAAGTTATAAATTCCTGAAATTAGGGTTCATAATATGGAATTGTTTATAAGTCTTTATTTATAGCAGCTGAAGATGCTGCAGTACTGAACAGTATCCTCTAAGATGTTCTCATTCTGGTATTCCAATCCTTCATACCAATTTTTGTCGTGAGCCCTCTAATGCAATGCAATGTACAGTGTCTCTGCCACAGAATTGACACACACATTTTTCACATGTCTGTGTGTGAGCACAGCTCTGTAACTGAAAGCATTTTATCAGCTCTGGAGTAAAAGACATCAGGGTGGGAGGGAAGGGATTTAGGTACGTAGCTCTTGTTGATAATGAGAGCTTCACTGTTACTAAATGTTTACTAAAGATAAGAACTAAATATATTTGTGGCATGAACTTCAGATAATAATTTACCTTCTCTTTGAGCAGGTAAGCAAAACAAACACTTGGCTCTATCATTTTCAGTAGTGAACAAAGCAATAATTTTCACAGAAAGAAAGAAAAGAAAAAAGAGCAGCCTTGACTCCTCTTAGGCTATGCTAAGTGGTGATATTTAGAGAGGGGCTAAAACAGGGGCAGGGCAGCGCCACACTTCCTCTGGGATATTTGAAAAAAGGCTGCATAAAATGCCTGTGATGACAGAGATTGCTCTTTTGTGTGTTCTAGACATGCTTTGGGATGGGTGGGGAAGGGCTCCCATTACTCCTTTTTTCTTGCCCATCCTCTTCCTGAGTGTGTTTTCTTGGAGCTGCCAAATTCTGACTGCTTGCTTTGCTCAGCTGGGCTCTCAAATCCTTCTTTTATTCTGTGCACTCATCACAAACATACACAATCTTAACACAAGCATTATTTAGCTAGTTCTGACACCACCTGAGGCAGTCTTAAATACTGCAGTCCTTGGTCACTGCATTTCCAGGGAATGCCCCAGCAGCTGGAAAGCCCCCAGGTCTCAGGTTCGCTCACAGGTGGGTGAATATCAGACATGAGAGCCTTTTTCCTGTGCAGACAGAAGGCTAATTTATTGTTGCCATAACACTATCCATGCTGCTGTTCACAGCTGGGCTTGGGGCACCCCACCTTGCTGTTTGAGCTGCTCACAGCCTGACCCAGCTCATCAGGGACTGCTTTGATGGGGTGCCCGTGAACACCAACATGTGTGTGTGTGTCTTTTCCTTTGTGCCATGCCAGAATATGAATTAGAGGAAACTGTGATCTGCAAAGTTTAATTTTTAAGTTTAGATTTGTCCTTACAGCAGCTCTTTGGGAACATGGTAAAACAACCAGCAATGAACTTCTCTGCCACAGGGGAGCCTTACCTCCTTACAAGCTCTAGAGGGTCTTCCCCTGCATCCAGTGAAGAGAGCTGCCCGGGGCCTCAAGCTGGGCAGACTTATTTACTCAAACATTTACCTGATTACTCACATGACAGTGATAAGAAGTGTATTTGTTGGCAAACAGGTGTAACTCATCAATAATGGTAGCAGGAGGTCATTTGATGACATGATTGGACACACTGTGTGTTTGTTTAGTTTTAAAAGTACCCATCTGTCAGGGGAAGGGCAGTTAAAGAAGCACACTGTGTAAGTCAGAAGAAAGCCACTTTAGTGATCCTGAAATCCAACACAAATTTTTCAGTGCTCATATTAGCCATAACAGTCAGTCACCTTCCTCACTTACAAGCTATGTTGGTTTGGTCTGTAAATGGGCTTTTCTCCACTGCTGGGAGGTCAGTGCAAGTGTGGCTCTTGGGCTTGGTATGTGGTGGTGGGGACAGACACCCAGCTGTTGCTGTGGGCAGCACCAAGAGCCAGCAGAGATGGGAGGTGCAGGGGCAAATGCCATGACCCACTGGAGCTGGCCAACACCTCAGAGCTGGGCTGGCTTCAAGCCTGAAGTAGCTTCTGTGGGCAGATAGGTTAGAATATGTTTCCCTATATGACATGAAAACAGCAATTCCTTTATGGATGGTAGTGTCCTATCAGCTATTCCAAAATCGTGACTCTGTACCTGGCATAAATTGGATCTATGATGAGAACAAACTCTCTAGAACTTTACACCATTTTCAGATCAGTTGTATTTGGTCTGATTCCAAAATCATGTATGATTGCAATGGAGTGAGCAACTCTTACTCCACAGAAAGTGCCACATTTCTCCTCCTTTCTACTGCTGTAGAGTACAATATCCCTCTCATTTTCATTCTGTGGCCAAAAAGCATAACAGCTTTGCCATGTATGACATTTTCCTCATATATACTGACAGTCAACCCCCACCCTGATTCTGTAGGCAGCTGCATATTTAGGATGCTCTTTCTGTTAAATGCCATTGCACGCCCACTCTTCCACATCAGTTTTATGCAAAACCTGTTAAGATCCTGAAATATCCTTTAGAGACCAAGCTGGCATTTGTAGATACAAAGAGGCTATTGCAAGGCTAATGTTTGTTTTAATCTTGCCTTTCTATTTAATAAGCAACTGAGACCTTCAGGTTGAATAATAAAGATTCTTCTTATTTTGTCTAAACATCATTCTCCCAAAGAAAGAATATGTATTATTGTGAGGCTGTTATGAGGGTAATGCAATATTAACACTGATTTATTTACAGTATAGACATGTGTGTATGTTTGTATATGTGTATATACGTAAACATTTTGATGTCAGTGTTACTTAAAAACAGAATGCAAAAATAAGCAATTGAAAAGAGTGTCTGTGTGAAAGACAAGCAAGAAAAACAAAAAGAAGCACACCAAGTCACATTTTTGGTCAGTATCTATTTTTAGCATTTTCTACTGTGGTTTGTTCTACAGTGGGGACAAAAAGAAATTATTTTACTCTGTGATTATCTTGGAAGGATGGAAGTACATGAATTCTAAGGATGATAAGTCTGTCAAGATATAATCATGTTTAGTATTTGATCTTAAAGATCCCATTTTAGTATTTCTTCCTCCACAAATGCCCCTCTCCTGTTCTTCTGCACAACTCTGATTCTAGAGAGATGTAATCCTACTATAACTAATAGTATTAAATCTGCATGGAAGAAAGCAGTGTTTAAGACAGAAATCCAGTATACAAAGTAAGTTATAATTAAAATGAGCCATAACAGAACCTTGAAGGAAATATTTAACTGCTTGCACTGCCTTCCCTAAAAGGAAGGGATTTTTCTTTAATAATTTGCAGCAAAAAAATTCTGACTGTTTTTCATTTGTGTCTTTCAAGCTTTCAACTGTATATTTAAAGAGCCCTCTTCAGAGCATGCAATTGTATAAACATGCATACATGTGTACATACAGAGGGAGAGAGAAAGGGATAAGGAGACAGCATCAGTAACTGATGCCATTCAGACATGTCAAGAAAATTATATAATTTTCTTATTTGTGCAGTCCATAAAAGTACTGAGAATAACTAGCAGAGCTACAGTAAGATGTTCACTGTTGATTCACAATGTGGTGAGCCAGCAGCTCTCTTTTCTCACTGGGGAAGTCATAGAATTATTGCCATTCATTCTCTCATGGCATTGTGGAAGAGAAGCCCAACATCTGGAGTGCCACTGTCAACACAGAGGTTTGACACAGCTGTTTTGGCTGAGGGAGACCAACAGCCAAAAGAAAGGAAAAGGTTTCAAGCTGTAAACAGAATTAGTGAATTTAAGTGTTTAATCTTTTCTCCTTGTGGATTTTGTAATCAAATTGTATAAGCTCTTCCTAAGCTGGTGTCCTTGAAGGGGTTCCTCTCCTTCATCCTCTTGATTTGGAAAACAATGTTAAAATAGAAAATTTAAAAGTTCATGGACTACTTTGCCAGGTGTTTATATTTTTTTTTCTCACATTCTACTGATTACCTGAATTTAAATGATTGGCAACATGCTTTTAACATGAAAGCATATATACATACATTAAGTAGGGCAATTATCATACTTCTGACAAATTTGCCCCTTTTCTGCTCAGTCCTTACATATGCATGTTGTATGCACCTTGCAGCAACAGAAGGTTTGTCAGAAAGAGTCATCATGAAGCCAGGAAATTACAGAAAATTATGAAAATCTGAGAGGAAAAAAAGATGAACAGAAAACCACAAAAAATGAGACCCCCAAAGAGGATTGTAATGTAGATATGCATAGATATTGTAATTTGAACCACACTAAACAAGCCGCTTGGATTTTTTGTAATTTTCTCATCATTTTGCTTGGAGAAAATTTAAAGAGTAAAATCAGAACCTTTAATATCCCTCTTCTCTGAAGTACAGTTCAAATTCTCTTGAGTTTTCTCATCTTGAACTGTAATTAGAAAATGAGCCATGACAGTGCAGACATCCTAGCTGATAACTGCACAGTCAATACAAAATTCCTTCTATAAGGATGGATGCAATTACCTCTAGCCCCAAACGAATCTGAGGGATTCTGTTTCTAAGTTCATTCATGTTCATGAAGCTCACCAGTATCAAAGCCAAGGAGAAAACCTTACCAGTCATCAAATGTCTGTGCACAGACCCAGAGTGTTTGCTCTGAAGAATCATTTGTCATGTCTGAGTTGATTGTAGTTGCAGTGTTTTCTATAATTTCCATTGTTTAGCAAATATAATGGCTGGAATAGACTGCTTTATTTGCAATGTGCAGGGATTAAATTTTTGTTTCCTTTGAGACCTAATTTAAAGGTCGGGTTTTCCCTCAGTTCTCCATTTACTCATGTTTCAAACAGCAAGCAGAAGAACCATTCTGTTAAAACACAAAATTCATAATCTTGAACTAAAATCTTCTCCTCACCGCTGCTTTGTTCACAGAGTAACCAGTGGGACTCAAAGAGCAGGGATGACTTCAGGAGCTCTGTCCTGCTGTTGTTGGAAAGGAAAATATCAGAGAGTTAATTCACATGGTCCCACCTTGCAAACACAAGGCTCTCTAGCAACAGATCACTCTCTGAGGAGCCTGTTTACTTGCCCTTGGATGGCACAGATATGAGATAAAAGCAAGAGGAAACACAAGTTACAATTGTAATTTGCTTGACTCCTTCACCCGCAGGAGACATTATTTACTTGCTGGAACTTATTTTCATTGATTGATTTTGTGTTTGAGTAAGATGCCTTCTTGAAAGATTTGGTGACTGACATTTTTCCCAGACAGATCCAGTGCTGAGCACCAGAGTGCACATTTCATCCTTTTCTGGTACCAACTCTACTCTGCAAGGGATCTCTAAAGAACCATGCAATGTTTGTCTTGGTTAAAGATAAAACTCACTGCTGGGCAAAGAGGGCCTACTTATCAAAAACAGACTCAATGATCCTTAAAGATACAGTCTCACATAAAGAATGAATTTTACCTCAGGTTCTTTTATTTTTATTCCACTGAGGCAACTAAGAGAGATGATGAATCATGCCACCACAAGTTTTTTCCACATGTAGTTTTAAACCCAGAAACACAACTCTAAATTTCCTTTGCAGCTACTGTATTGATCAATACAAAAGTGTGTCATGAAAAGGATGATTAATTAAATTTGGAAGACAAATTGAAATTATGTATTAGGAAAGCAGCGGTCCAGCACATCACAAAAAAAAACCCAACAAAACAACCCAAAAACAAACAAACAAAACCCACGAAAAATCCCTGATTTGAAAAGGCTCAAGACAATCCATTTTTTCTTTCTCAGGTGAATACATAGCAGTTTACAATTAAAAAATCTAACTTTTACATCAGAAGATTCCTAGTATTTATAAGGAAGATTATCTTTTCCTGTAGATATTAGTCAAAAACTATCTTAAAAAATGAAATCTACACTCACCAACATGACTTACAGCAGCTCTGATTCCGCATTAAAAATGTTTCTACAAGAAAATAAATTAAATTTCAATCTAATTATGCCTTTTCTTTTGATACCTTATTTCTGTATCATTTTGGGAAATATTTTAGACAGAAAAGCATTTTCTCAATAAAGAGGTAAATCTTATAAGTTCTTGTTAAGTAGAAAAGCTGTGATGGAGAACAGCATAGCAATAGATTATACTATGATTGCATCTTTCATCTGATGAATTCAAAGTGAAAGTCTAATAACTAATGTCTATATTACTCTTTTGAAACAAGTTGTATTTATTAAAACCACATCACTCACCAGTAGAATCTGAAACAGGCAAGTGGACTGGGATAGCTCTAGTGGAATCAATTAGTTAGTTAAATTGGAATAACTCCTTTCATGGGCAGTGTATTTAAAAATAGAGATTATTTTATTCTGGATTAATTGTAACATTTGCAACATTCACCAAGTGTTTAAAAAATAAAAAGAACACAAAAAACCACCCTCTAATACAAAATTGATTGTTCACAGATGAAGCCACAAAAAACTATCCCAAATAGATACTGTAGCACAAATTATTGCACAAGAGATATTCTGGCAGTGCTGTTACTGGAAAAAGTCTCAAAAATATGCTGCAGAACAGACAATACAGACTCTGCATCTAGTGTAGATGTGTAAATTATATTGACTCTCAGGATTTAAATAAATGGCTTCAGTTCACATCAGGTTCAGTTGTCTGAGGTTCTGTATGAGAAAGCCAGTTTTAGTGATTTATTCAGTCTAATGCAAGATATCACACCTGTATGCAGCTCATTTAAGACCACTGGTCTTACACCATGACAACTACAGAAAATTATTACTAGAGGGTTAAATATAGAAGGGTTTAACTCATCATGAAAATTGTCATGTTCTTGACTGTCCTTCGGAGTATTCTTTCATCCAGAATACAATTGTAATAGCAATAATTCCTAGTCTGCAAATCTTTTCCTCAAAAAACTAGTAATCACAGAAGTAAATTAAAAAAAGTGAGGTGATAAATATCTCTGCTATTTAGGTACAAAAAATTTTTTCCATGTCGTGTCCAAAGTTCTAAAAAGTGCAGCTCCAAGGTAAATAATTGCTATCAGTTTTAATTAGACTTTTTCTTTTTCTTTTTCTTTTTCTTTTTCTTTTTCTTTTTCTTTTTCTTTTTCTTTTTCTTTTTCTTTTTCTTTTTCTTTTTTTTTTTCTTTTTCTTTTTCTTTTTCTTTTTCTTTTTCTTTTTCTTTTTCTTTTTCTTTTTCTTTTTTTTCTTTTTCTTTTTCTTTTTCTTTTTCTTTTTCTTTTTCTTTTTCTTTTTCTTTTTCTTTTTCTTTTTCTTTTTTTTCTTCCCCCTGAGGGAATGTCTTACCTGGCCTGTGAGCAGTTTTAGCTGCATATATACATTAAAGACTTGACTGAAATGATGCCTTTCTGCTGAAAAAGGCACCAGTTGTGTGCAGCTCCAACTGTCCTGCATGCAGAGTGGGAGGTGGCAGAGGCTGGTGTGAGCTCTAGGTGTGCATGGCTGCAGGCTGACAGATGTACATGGAGCTGTCAGTGTTCAAAGTCACCCCACTTAAATCTTCCTGCTGCTAAGACAGAAATTCTCTGCTGTCCTATTTTTAGTGCAGAATCACAATCCCTTACTTTGCTTACCCTGGTAGTCACTTTAGATGTGTGCTGTGCTAGGGTGCTATTGCTTTACTCAGATATTATAAAAAACATTGTTAACATTTTCACTTTTGGAAAAAAGTTCTGGAGCCTTTAATAGTCACAAGTAACCAGTTTTATATCTCATGAGGTGATAGTTCCAGCAGTACATTGATTCTTCCTATGGTGTTCCACAAACCTTGTTTTCCTCAAGATCTGACCTGTTCTTTTCACATTCTGAAGTTTAACACAGTCATTATAGTGCAATTTGGAATTGCACCAAAACAGAAAGGCTGACTGATTGCTTTCCTTTTAGTAGTTTAGGACTCTGGGTACATAAAGACCCTGAATGCTCTTGGCAGCTTCAGGAAGAAAACTGTGCAAGCTACCCAAAGCCAATGCTCACAGAAAACAAGTGGTAGATACTCAGCTGAGATGGTTCAAGGCAAATCTCAGCATGATACCCGTTTGAATGTGAAACAGTCTCTTATTGGAATTGATTAAATTTCTATCATCTCATTTATAATTAATCATCACAAAGCTTCTAGGAGTACATAATCAACAAAACTACATTGGAAAGTGATGAATTTGTTGAGGCAAGAAAATAATTTCAGTAGAAAGTGCCTGCCTTCTGAAAATATCTTTCAATTGTTTCAGAGATTCTTAGTATAAATGTACCTATTTAAATTGGTACTGAGGGATTTTTAAGAGTCAGTAGAAAGAAGTAAACGATTCTAGAATATTATTCATCAAATATTCATGTTTTTGTTCTAAAGTAAGCATCTAAAAAATGTTGGAAGTTTTGTTTCCAGTAAGTGACTGTCTCTCTTGAGTATTGCATTGTGTTTATGTACCAAGGTTTGGGTAGCAGGAGGGCATTGTCACTAAAGCTCAGCAGAAGGTTACATTCTCTGTAAATAATGATGTTAAATAACATGAATGTCACTGTTGTGCTTACCAACTTTGCAAGTAAGGAAGTGGGAAAGTCTACCCCTTATCTCTTACCTGCAAAGGGGGCAGGCCCAACTGGAATTCTGATGTTTTAGGAACTTTCCTATCTGGATGAGAACAGATCTGGCCCATCTCATTGGCTGGGGAATCTACCAGAGCTCTTAGCTGCTGTACAATACAGAAGGAATGGAGCCACTCCTTTGGACATTGTATGAACACATGAATTTCAGGATTAATTTTTCTGCACACAGTCTCAAAAAAAATACTTTGGAAAGCTTAACTCACCTTCATGTACGTGCATCAACAGAAAGTAAAATAAATAAATTTGATCTTCTACACATTCATAAATTTGTTTTGCATCCTCTGTGTAACTATTTGCCTGTGATAAAGTAACTATGTTTGTCTCAAGACTGCTGTTAGATCATTTAAAATTCTATTTTCAGTTTTCAGTTAAAGCATTAATACTTAGAAGTAGTCCAATTTAATTTATTTTATCAAGTAACATTGATATGTAAATACTTTTATGAAGTAATTCATAACACTTGATATTTCTTTTAATTTTTTTCAGAAAAGTTATTTAGTCTATTGATATTAAACATCGCCATTTTTTGAGACAGGTTCAAATTGGTTTTGGTTTTTTTTCCCCTTTTTTTTGTGTTCTCTTTGAAAAACACAAAACTGAACATCTATTCTACATTTTCTTGCTTTCTTGCAGCTGGATGTCAAGGGAAGAACAGAACAAAAAAGTAATTGAAAATGACTTTTCATCATTCTGTTAACTTTTGGAAAGGTAGATGAGCCAGTTTGGAGTGCTTTGTTTTGTTGTGCTTTTGGTTTTTTCTTTTTCTTTTTCCATAACTTTTTTTAAGCAAAGGAAGCCTGTGAACAGCTGAGAGTGGTTAAAGGAAATAAAAATGAGATGTTAGGTGGGAAAATCTACCCTAAACTTAACACGAACAGGGTTGAATACAGTTTCTCAATAGTAACCTAAGGAAAATATAAAAGGGGAAATGTTTATGATAATTTAAACCTCTTGTAACTTAAAATCAATGCTGTGAAAAGGATCACATTTATCAGGAAAGTAGAGCTCCACAGAGGTCAGTTATTCAGTGCTCTACTGCAGAAGAGCCCATTATGTTGATGCAAGCACAGATTTGCTGACTGTGGCAAAACACCACTCAGTTCAGAGCATCACTGATGAGGACAGGTTTAAATTTAGCTTTAGAGCCCTCACAAGGATTATTAAGAGGGTGATGCTTCTGGGCATTTTCTAGCTCATTGCTGGCCATTTTGCATAACTGCCTGCTCTCTGTTGCAGAGGGCAAGTGTCTCTTCACAGGTTGTTACTTTTTGTCTGGCTTATTTGGAGGGAAGATGATCAAACAAATAAATCACTATCAACTTCTTTGATTTGGGAAGGTGTCTGGAAAATCTGTTCTCTTTACTGGCTTCATAATTCTGTGGAGTGGCATTGCATTGTTGGAGAAATGCTTGGGGAAAGCTCACACAAGGGCGATGAACTACAGGGTGGAAAATTGCTGTGAGGTTTGTTGAAAACAACACAACAAACTTGTATGTTTTAACTTAATTATCTGCTGAATGCTTATCTTAGTCTGGTTATTAATGGTGTTCAGAACATAATTGCAATCTTGATTGATGCACTGCTTTCCCCTTTTCAGGTCATAGTAAGCACTAACACATTTTTATAATAATCATCTGCAATTAGTGAAGTGAATGAGGTTTTGAGTGTGACTTCATATTTGTCTGTTATAGCTGTCTGTTTTCATACACCTATTCATAGAGTTTAGTTACTGTGAAAAGCAAGAAAATATAATTAGAGTTATTTTGGTTAATGGAAAGCAGAAACAACCTTATAGTAAAAAGGCCGAGTGCATTTATCTACCAGGTGAAAATCACTGCATATCTTAAAGGGTGGATATTTCTAAGCACAGGGCTTCCTACTGGTCTTATATGTTGGGGGGAAAGAGGAGTGTGTGTATTTTTCTTTGTGATTTTTTAAAGTTGGAAGTTTTAGGTAACTATTCTGCAAAATTTGTTGATTGTTCTGAACATTTTTTATGGTAAACACATTTATTAACATAGTATTTTGAAAGCAAATGCTGTAGAAAAGAATTGTGGAAACTTTAGTGGATAATTTTCTTTTGAAAGACCATTTCTAAGGAAAAGAGAAAAGTGGTGTATATAAATTATTGATTGACTCTAACTCCACATTGTTAGAAGAACATTTCAAATTCTGTCTCCCTAGGAGACATTAGCTTGGCTGGGGTAAAGTGCCTGGAGCTGTGGAGTAAGACATATAGCACCTTAGTCATTTCGAGTGAGTTCTGCATCAGGGCCCCTTGGGGCAGGACTGCTGTAAGTCACTGTTCCAGTGTCTCTGCTGCACAAAGGGGACTGTAGCTCTTTCTCCTGCCCATGTGATGACAAGGCACATCCTCCCCACATTGGGAGAGGGTCCCCAGAAGATACAATTTTCCACTTTTAGCCAGATGCATGAGCATTTCTCCTGGATGGATCTGAAAAACCCAAAGGAAAAAAGAAGGCTGGCAGTTTATATGTGCATGATAAAAGTAGGGAAAGAAATGGGCGTCAATGCCCTGATCTTGGAAAGCAATTAATGATTCCTGTAAGTTATTGAATACATTTAATTTACAGGACTATCTTCATGAATGGTTACACACCCAATACAGTGCTTTCTCAAAGTTTGCATTAATTGAAATTCAAATTATGTTTATAAGTGCTGCAATAATTGCAATATTTCACATTTGCAAACAGGAAACTGAGGGCCTGCAAGAATCAGGACTGGATGTATATAAGAATGGAAGCAAAAACCCCACACCTCTGTGCACATCTGCCTAATAAAAATCTCTCCCAAATCTAGTTGCTCACAGTTTGTACAGGGTACAGCAATCTCCTGTGAGTTTGAGGGACACAGGGTTCTCCTGCAGGGCCCAGAGCAGTCTTGTTGCTATGGGGTTAAGCTGCTACTTTTCTGCTACTTTAGTATACAACCATTGCACATAAAAATGAAATATGATTGAAAAGACTGCCTTTCACCTACATATGTTCAACATTTGCCAATACTTATAAGTGCATGGACAATCAGCTGGAAGAAGGCTATAAAATCACTTTTCATGTAAAACCGTAGAAAATAATCTAAATACTAGGAAAAACAAAACTCCAACAGTTTTGTGGGTGGTTTTTTGTTGTTGTTTGTTTCTTCTTTATTTGGATTTTTTTGGGCTGGTTTTTGTTTTATTGTCAGGCTTGGATTGTGTCCATATAAAGTTATCAGGATTATCACCTGTGGGGAAGTGTCAAAACACTTTTCATTTTAAGCCTGTTTTATATAAAACTGTTATATTTTCCACTAATTATGAGAAATTTCACCTCTGCAATCACAAGGATATGATTAGCAGATGTGAAATATATAATGCAAACAAAAACAGTAAGTCCCCAAACTGGATTTAACATCAGTATTATTTAACACTAGCTGTGTGCAAATCACCTTTCATTTACTCTTTTCTTGTGCTTCTTATTTTTTAGATTAACTTAAACGCTTTTCAGAGTTTCATATTTTATTACCACTAAGCTGTTTAAAGCTTTTCTGAAGTTGCAGGTGTTTGGGAAAAAAGTGTCCCTCTGTCTTCCACCATGGTGTGCTGTCACTGTCTCAGCAGTGGGGAATCACGCTCTGTTGCAGAGGTGGCTGTGAACAGCACAAAGCCTTTACAGGGAAGCCGTACATCCATCTCCAGTGAACAGGTAAGGCTTGAAGCCTCTACTATTATTAGGTTCACAAGGCCCTGCTACCTAAACCAATACTGTAGGATTCCACAAAACTGCCAAAGTGGCCTTTGCTCTTTACTAAATTCAATAAATTTAATACCTTTTTTTCCAGATGGAATGCACCCAAGAGTAATGAGGGAACTGACAAAAGAGCTCACCCAGCCACTTTTACCCATTCACCAGCAGTCCTGGTTAACAGAAGTCCCACTTGATTGAAAATTACCAAATATAATGTTCATCTACAAGTAGGGTTGGAAGGATGATGAGGGGAATTACCAGCCCATCAGCCTGATCTCAGGACCCAGAAGGTCATGGAGATCTTTCTCAGTATCACCATGCAGCACATGCAGGCATCAGGCCAAGCTAACAAAGGCAGGACCTGCTCGACTAACATGATCTCCTTCTATGACAAAGTAACCCACTTTTCTGGTGAGGGAAAGGCTGCGGCTGTTGCCTCTCTAGATTTCAACAGAGTGTTTGATACCACCTCCCCCAGCATTCTCCTGGAGAAGCTGGCAGCCCATGGCTTGCACAGGTGCCCCCTTTGCTGGAATGAAGCCGGCTGGATGCCCAGGCCCAGAGAGTGCAGCTGGATGGTGCCACACCCAGTTGGTGCCTGGTCACGAGAGGGTTCCCCAAGGCCTGGTATTGTCCAGTCCTGTTTAATAGCTATCAATGATCTGGACAAGGGAATCAATCCCCAAGACCTGATATTGTCCTGTCCTGTTTAATATCTTTATCAAAGATCTGGACAAGGGGATCAATCCCCAAGGCCTGATATTGTCCAGTCCTGTTTAATAGCTATCAATGACCTGGATGAGAGGATCAAGTGCACCTTCAGTCAGTTTGCTGACAACACCAAGCTGGGTGAGAGTGTTGGTGTGCTGGAGGGCAGAATGGCTCTGCACAGGAATCTGGACAGACTGGGCTGATGGGCTGAGACCATTTGGATGAGGTTTGACAAGGCCAGCTGCTGGGTCCTGCCTTTGGATCACAACAGCCCCAGGCAGTGCTGCAGGCTGCGGCAGAGTGGCTGGAAAATGGCTCAGAAGAAAGTGACTTTGGGGTGCTGCTCAACAGCCATTTGAACATGAGCCAGCAGTGCCCAGGTGGCCAAGAAGGCCAATGGCACCTGGCCTGTGTCAGCAATGGTGTGGCCAGCAGAACCAGGGCAGGGATTGTCCCCTGTACTTGGCATTGGTGAAGCCACACGACAAATCCTGTGTTCAGTTCTGGGCTCTTCAATTAAAAAATGACATTGAAGTACTGAAAGACATCCAAAGAGGGGAAATGAAGCTGGTGAAGGGTCTGGAACTCAAGTCCTGTAAGGGAACTGAGGTTGTTTAGTCTGAAGAAAAGGTGGTTCAGGGGGAACATCATTGCTCTCTACAACCATCTGAAAGAAGGTTGTAGTGAGGTGGAGGTTAGTCTCTTCTGTCATGTGTGAAGTGAAAGCATGAGAGGAAAATACCTTAAGTTGCATCAAGAGAGGTTTAGATTTGACACTGACAAAAATTTCACTGAAAAAGGGGCTAGGAATGTCAATAAGTTGCCCAGTGATGTGTTGAATTCACCATCTCTGGAAGTATTTAAGATGTGTTTGGATGTGGGCCTTGGGTATATGGTTTAGGTGTTGATGGTTGGATTGGATGATCTGGAATGCCACTTCCAGCCTGGATGATTCTGTGGGTCTATAACAGATGAATCAAGTTACTTTGTGTAAGCTGGAGTACAATTTTTTCAAGTGTTTGGATACAAGCACTGCACTTTGATCCAACATTTTCGAAGCTGAGAATTTCTTGACTGATTTCTCTTTGAATGAAGATTTTCTTCTTCGTATGGAGGTTTGGTGTTTAAATGAAAACCTTATGAACCATACAGAAACATACCTTTAGAAGATTAAGCTTTATGTTAATTTTTTGCTTTAATACAGAAAATGTTTTGCCTCTGAGATTATACTGCTAGTCTCTAGAATATTATCCTTACTCACAGAGTTAAGGCCTCTGTTCCTGGATTTCCCACTGCAATGTCAGAAAAGAATGGCTCTTGGTACATCTGCATTGCCAGCAAAGGTAAACATTGTTTTACACATGTGCAGATATCTGGAGAAGGAGGTGAGCTAAGAGGAAATGACAGGGTTTGATGCTGGGTTAGGCTGTCATTATAACAATTAGGTGTAATACTATAAGGTCTCCAACCCTGTAAATATAACCATGAAGAAAAACCCTGCTGAATTCCTGTTACTACCAGAGAGGCAGGTATAAAATTCAAATTATCAGAAGGTCAGGCTGTTTACATTTAACTGTAACAGAGTCCCTATAGCCTAAAAAAGGTGATGATTTTAAATAAAGAAATAAATAAATGTTTACACTTTTTTTTTTTAAGAATTCAAGACAAAAAGAGTAAATTGAAAAGAAAAATTCCCAACACCATTTACTCATCTTTATGAAATTAAGATGAATTCCTGTAGGGACAAGTGAGCAATTTCTAGCATACACCAGGAGGTCACCACACAGCATCTCTGGCAGTACCAGATGACAGACATGATAATGTCTGATGACAGACTTTCTAATAATTAGCTTTTTCTGTGTCTTTGCAAAGCCATCTTTGTAGATTCATAGAATCCTTTCCTTGTTCATGTCCTTTTTCCCTCATTAGCATTTCAATCAACTGTACTTTTCATTGGAAGCCAAACTGAGAATGTGGGGAATTAAGATTTTTAATGTCTTCTTAATAAGAAAAAAAAGTTTTCTGAATGACTGTGAACTGTCTGTTGCCTTTTGTTGTTGTTGCTATAATTGAAATTGCACAGTATGGTACAGTGATGTATGATTTTCTATCTATATTTTTTTAATCAAGTCACACGTAATCAGTCTTAACAAGAAGATCAACACCAAACAGCATTAAGAATTCAAGCAGAAGAAAAATGAAAACTCATCTGTGGAAGGAGCAGAAGATTATAATGCAGCAGTCAAGAGTCTGAGATTTTAGGAGCCGTACGCAGGTATATTTAAAGAGAGAAATCACAGTCTATCTTTTCATACCTTCACTAGCCAGTACATACACATCCTTGTTGCCACAGGACTCTGCCTCAAACTGTTTCCAATACTCAGGACACCTTTTTTGATGACCATGGCTGCATGATTTGGTGTCTGCCCCCAGGCCAAGTCAGAGGCTGCTGGCACACATTCACCACAGGGTTACAGTTCCAAGCGCTTAATGGCAAGAGCCAAAATGCCAGAACTTTCCATTTGGACAGGTTTCATGTTTTGTGGGTCTCCTATGCACTCTCTTTTCTATTACAAATGAGGTGTGTTAAAGTGAGGGAGACGAAAAGCATGGGCATAATGGCAGTCTAAATAAATAAGTAAATAAATAAATAGATAAATAAATATATGTAAACATGCTGTCTAATTAGAAGTTATTTCAATTCTGTTTTTCATGAAAATTCAAGCTGTTGCACTAATATATTTAAATTGACTCAACAGGAGGCTTGGCAAGGTAGGTCAAGGTGGATTTTCTGGTAGGAGAACTGTTCTGAAATCCTTAGTGGAACAAATTTCCCAGAAAATTAATTATAATTATTTTAATATTCACATTAGACAACTAAAATACGTTGGAGAAAAGATTATGACACATTTATTAGAGATCTGTGACCCATGTACAAATTTAACACACTCCTAATTCAAATGTATATTTCTCCAAAGAAAATTTTGGATTCTTTAAAAGAAGTAATTAAAATCTTTCAGTAAAAGGAAATGCAGAATCTTGATTTGATCAGCGAATGAAGTTATGATAGCAGCATATACAAAATATACAATATATTATCTGAAGAAGGCTGTGGAGAATCTTTGAGTTTATTACATGATTGTAGAATTGGTGTTTAATTTTTACATAGTAATAGGAATAGCAATCTTGCTCATCCTTGGTAAAAGGTGGCTGACTGAAGGAGTTAAGAATGTGGAATGTACAGTGAAATGGTAAAATAAAGTGTGTATCTCTCTCCCTGTTTGGCTCGTAATAGCTACACAAAGAATACGATGAGCGGTAAATAAAATGAAGTATGTGGTCTTTAAGAAGCATGTGGAATTCATTGCCACAGGAGGCTGTAAAGTGGTTGTAAGGTGGTTGTATTTAAAAGAGGATTATTTTACAAGCAATAACACTGAGCTAAATTGTATGGAGCAATGGAGCAGCATTCTTCACAAGACCCCTGAGGCTGGCTCAGCATTTTCAGCTCTGGCAGCAGAGCATTTCATGCCAGCGGAGGGGAGCCAAAGTGGACGCAGAGGTGACACAACAAAAAGCTAACCAAAAGGCAAGTAAAAGCCAAGAGGAGTGGAGACATATGAAGAGAGCATAATAAAACTAAAACTTGTCCAAATTCAGCAGGGCTCCTGCTCTTACGCATCTCTTCTCCCCATGTTTTCCTGTTAACTGACTCAGAGCTGCAACGGCACATGGCCAATGGGAAATTAAGCCCAGGAGCCAAGGTGGAAGTCAGTCTGGCTGTGTCTCAGCATGGTGACTCAGCTTTGGGCTGAGAATTTTTTCTTCATTTGCAATTTTGAACTGACTGACACTTTACTGTGCAGGTGACCGTGCACTGGAGCAGATTGCCCAGAGAAGCAGTGGAGCCTACCTCCCTCACTGACACATTCAAAAACTGTCTGCATCTAATTCTGTGCAAGGATAATCCTGCTTGACCAGGAATCCCGGATACCCATTATGATCCCTTCCGAACTTACCCTTTCTGACATTTTGCTGAAAACCAAGTGAAAGTGGCCACTTGGGGGATGGGGTGTGGGAGGGCAGCTTGGCTGCTGAAGTATACTGAAGGAGGAAACTGTGCAGACACTAACACGGAGGTTCATTTGGGGCAGAAAAGCCCACTGCTAAAAGCCTTTAAAAAATTAGACTTCCTCTCCTCTGGGAATGTTTGTCTGCACTTTTCTCAGCAGGTTGCTGCTCCTTTTTCCTCCATCGTCTCCCTCCTTAGCTCTCAGGGGCCATAAATCCCTATTTCAGCCCTTCTTCCATGTCTCAGCCCCATAAGCTTCTTCTTAATAACCTGTTTGGTCACCCTCATGCTTCCCAGCTGGCTTTTCATACTTAGTGAGTATGTGTGGGTGAGGTTAGAAGCAAAATTTGACTGGGGAAGGAACAGGACAAAATCCTAAATGGAAAACGAATTATGAAATCAGTAAGCAGGACCACAGACAGTCAGATAAGAAATTTTAAGTCTAGAATGGTATAGATGAGTATGATGCTTATTAATTTACCAGCAGTGTTTCCATCATGTTTGACTGCCAAAACAACTGTGGTAATTTTAATTGTAAGCAGCAGCCCATCCTCAAGTAAACTAAGAACTGTTGGCTAAGAGTTGCAGCATTTTCCATGTGTCCTGTTTTCACAAAAGGTTAAAGTTAATAAGTCAGCATACAGCTAGGAGTATGCTAATTTTCTTCCATTATGAAAAATAGTGTTGTAAGCCCTTGCTTTGTTGGCATGATGGGCTTAGGGAAATAAAACTTCAATCAGTTTCATTATATTGTCAGTTATCTAAATCAATATGCCCATTTCTAACATTTGCTAGTATAAAGATTTCTCCAGGTATCTTGCTATTAAAAACACGATAGTAAGTTGTTGTGTTATGTTGCCAGTGGAAAATCTGGTTTTGGTAAATATTCATCTCAAGGTTATTTTTTGCTTGAACAAGAGTAACTTTACATACTCACATTGCTTATAAGAATTTGGGAGATAGCAGGTTAAAAATTCATATGGAGAAAGTTGCATATGCCTTATTCCCACTTACAAAAAAAAAAAAAAAAACTGGAGCTATTTTAATGTTTTGGCATATGGAGTTATTGTAGCTCACTGGAAAAAAAAAAACCTAACCACTCAGCCCTGTGTTAGATACCAGATCTCTCTTGCTATTACGTAATGCAGGGAAATATATATACAGAGTACAGTTATTTTAAATACAAAGTTTAGCAAGAATTATTGTATCTTATATGGAAATGGAAAGTCTGAGAAGTTTTACAAGTTTCAAAGTGCTGTGGCTGATGCAAAAGTTCCTTTAATTGTGGGCCTATTTGTAGCTGGGAGTTCTGCAGGAACTGGAAGAGACATGAAAATACAGGCTGAGTATGTAAAAATACAGGCAAACTCTTTGTGCCCTTCCGTGGCACAAATATGTAAGGCTAATAACAGCAACTTCATTCTTTTCCTGTCCTTAACTAAGAACAGATCCAGATGTTGCAAGAACGTCACAACAAGGAAGCAGGAAAAGGAAGGGTGAGTTTGGACTGAGGGTGTGCTGGGTCAAACTGCTGAGCTCTGTGGGGAGGTATTGACTTGGGCTCAGGTGGGCTGGTGGATGTTTGCTCATTTTACTGGGATTTGGGCCATTTTTTCTGGCTGTGCTGGACTGTCATGGTATAATGGCACACTTGGCACTGTGGAGCCCCATGTTGTTTCTGGTCCATATATGCCATTACTATTTTACCCTCTTTGTAAATCTGAAGCACTTCTGCTTTTTGAATGCAGATGGTAACATGAAAATCCTCTACTCCAGAGCTGATATTATAACACTTCACATTGTCCCAAGATGTTTCATGCCAGAGGTGAATATCTTTGCACATATAGTGGGCGCCAACATATGACGGGTGCCAGTGTGCTGGGAACTGTGCCCTTGACACTGTTCAAGTGTTCACAAAAACAGCAGCAGGAGCTGAAACCCTCTATCACCCTTCTTGAGGTTTTTCCTCTACAGATTTTTCAAATGTGTATCTCCCATGGTCCAGAAGTTTAATTCTTTGCTGAAATCCATGGTCTCCTGTCAGCTCTCACTTCCTAAAGATCATCTCTCAATTCTGTCACAAAATGGATTCAGCTATGCTTGATTTAGGCCACCAAACAACTCCTTTGTAAGACAGCTGTAAGCCCTTTTGGATCATATGTTTTGCAACAATATTTCCTCTGTTTGTAAAAGCCTTGTTTTCAGACAATCTATTTTCCCTGCTGATAACAGTGGCTCTGTTCTTGGTTAGCCTATGGATGATATCAGTAAATTTTTGAAAGACCATATATACGGGGAAATGAACAACTAAGAGCAAATCAATTGAAGAAAATTAAAAACACAACAACAGTTTTAGAGCGACACACATCACTTAGTCTTGCATGTCTTGCATTGGCTTTTTTCCTTCTACTTGTAGATTTTATAACTCAATATAAAAAAAGTCTAGTGGAAAGTATTTCTATGTTAACTACAAAAACCCAGTGACTGAATTTTCTGCAGAGGAATAAGACTTTCTCTCAAATGACAGCAGCAACCATTATTTGAAATTACCATCTTCCACACTGTTCTCATTCTACACTGACTCATGGAAGTTTTTCAGAGAAATACTGTGTAAATTTAGCTATTAAGTGTGCAAGTAAAATCAATTCCATGAGTCTAAATGCAGACTCTTTTATAATATTTTTCCTTTCCCCAAGCTGTAGTCTCATTTATTTTCTCCTTCCTAATATTTTTTCTTTAATCCATAGTATCTTCTTTTATTTTTGTTTATTTTCTTTCCCTTTGTGCTTTCTTTTCCTTGGAAAGGTGTTTTACTTTGTTTTGGTTTTTACAGAATAATATGTTTCTTTTTTTGGTTGGTTCCCCCCTTGCCTCCATTTTCTTGCCCTGTGATCACTTCCCTTTATGTTGCTGTAGTGATATAACCTTGGCCATTTCTCTATAAACTGGAGACAGCATGTCTCTATCAGGCATCAGCTTGTCAGGTGCATGAGCTCTGATGTCATTTCATCATGATTCACCATGATCTGATTTATGCATTCTGTGGTCACCAAAAGTAATTTTTGGTATTTAATGACATTTTGGCTCTACCATGTATGATTATTCACAGGAAACAGTAAAAAGAAGGCTTCAAATCTTACTCATTCACTTTTGACATCATTTAAATAGTAGATGAGAGGGGAGCTCTTATATTAAAATATGTTAATCACCTTTCCCTGTTGACTTCATTGTCAACTTGGTGTTGGACAGTGTAGCAATGTCTGCGCTGGCACCGGTGCTCAGCTGGGAAGCAGCTGGCTGTACTGCTGGAGTGATAGCAGGGTGTCTGGCAGACCTTCTGCTTGTGACAGGAGAACCTGCTCGTGTAGGAAGGTCTGTGTATGGGCAGCCTGATTTGGAGGGCTGTAGGGGTACACGTGGCCAGGCTGTGCTGGCCAGGTCAGGGAAAGGCTTTGCATGCCTTCATTTTTTCAGAGAGGTGGAGACTGTGAGTGAGAGTCTGCAGGGTCACAGCATACAGATATGAGCCCTGCTGTCTTGATTTGAAAAGAGAGGTGTCTGCTAGGGGAGGCAGGAACCTTGGAATGGGAAATGTAAACCCCTTCCCTCCACATCATTATAATTTGAAATTAAGGGGCTCTCAGGCAAAGATACGAGAATGGGAATAATCTTTATTTTTGTGTATAATAAAGCAAAAAATCAACAACTGCAGCATTAACACGAACCAGAGCAGGAACCCAGTGACCCTTCCCAGCCAAGGACACTTTCCCCGGGTGCAGTTCCAGGCATGATCAGCAGGGGTGCTGTGGGCTCATGGCCGGGCAGGGCAGGTGTGATGATTCCCCCGTGCCTGCAGGGGGTGGGCTGGGGAGCACACAGGAATGGCGGCTGGGCCAGGATGGGAAAGGATGGAGGAAAGGCTTTGGTTCTAAAAACCCCCTGGGGCAGCTGATCCTAGGGCCCCTGCAGGACTCTGAGGAGCACCAAGCTGAAATGGCAGGAATGAGCAGAAATTCTGGGGCAGTGGATGAGATGTATCAGAAACTCTGCAGTGGTAGCTGGAACTGCAGGAGGTCCTGGCAGGGCAGGCATGCAGGGCCCAGCAGCAGAACAAAGGCAGCTCCAGCTGGGTCGTGGCAGTGGCAGCAAACTCCTCTCCCCATACAGTAGCCCCACCATCACGCCCCTAAGCCCAGAGGGAGAGAGAGAGCAGCTGCCCCGAGCCATGTCCTTTCCCTGCCCCCCAATCTCCTGGTATCTCTGTCCCTCAGAGAAAAAGTCCCAGAGAATAAGAGGTGTAGCCAGATGCTACATTTCTCTCCCACCCCTAGCCACTTCTTGTGTTTTTCTTAAGTAAGTACCCATAAGTACCCAGTGGTTTCCTAGCAACTTATGGGATAAAATTATATAACTAAAAAGAAAGAAACCCAACCCCCAACACCTGCACACCCTGAGTGTCTCCCAGGGATATGCGTGAGGAAAAAACCCTGGGCTTTTCCTGCAAGAGGTAGCATTCACATGTGACCTTTTTACAGCCAGGTTGGTTCTCAGGAAGAGCATTTCTGAACTCACCCTATTACTAGGACTACAGCTACAGTCCCCCACCTGTACAACTCTGCTCTGTGTATTTTCAGTGCAAAAATATAACACCTGGAATACCTATGAGTGCTCACTCCAGCACTCACCTTGTCAGCAATCTCTGAATTCATTCAGCCTCAACTCTTGAAACATTTCTTTGAAACACTTCAGGGCCGGGATTTGTTCTCACATCTCTTGTCAGGCCTCTGTGAATTGCTGTGCACCCACCTCCCCAACATGTATCAGGGATACACACGGTCAGCACCAAGCAGCAGATGATCAGATGCAGTACCTTCCTTCGTGGTCTATTTTGCAGTGTTAGAAAGCTAAGCTGTGTTACAAATACCAGTAAAAGGCAACTGCTCCCACAAAAGGCACTGCTCAGCACTGGTAAGCACATGCTGAACAAAAGGAAAGCTACCAAAAAAGGCAGAAAAAGTCAATTAAATATTGAACTTGTGCTTGATTCATTTTTACTTTATTTGCATTCAAGAGAGGTAAACATTAATGAAACTGCTTATTTGTCTTGCAGACTGAACCAGTTATTTAATTATTTAACAGAGAATGGACTAGCTAGTTTGAGAAACTCAAGATCTTTTTATATGATTCTGCCCAAGAACCATGAACAACATGGGTTTCTTCTGAAAAAAAGGCAAGTTGTCTTCTGTAGCCATGCCAGTTCAAGTCTATCCTTATATTTTGTGATGGAAGGATTTTTTGTGCTGCTCTTCTGATATGTGTCCAGTTTGAAATCAATGTATCATATGATTTGGTTTTGGCTAGTTTCCTGTAAAAAGAAAAACAACCATTATTGTCATTGTAACTGGTCTGCATTGACAAATAGTCCCAGAGCTGGAACATCATTTTCTGGCATTTAACAATTCATTCAGGGAGTTCTCAAATGAAGAGAATTTCTTATTTTAGAAAACTTCTTCACTTAATGGGAATATGTGACTAGAAACAAATGCACATTTCCTGATTTACATTTGTAAAAAGAGAAGTGACTGAATTGTATATTTAGGAGAATCTCTCTGGAGGAAGATGGGACCTGTGACTTGAAAAAGTCATTGAATATTGTCCAAACGAAGGGCATTTGTAACCTACTATTAACAAAAGGATGATGATAACTACTGTTAATTGTTCCCTTTGCTTGTCTATTGCTTTCTCTTTATTGTTTTGACTTCTAGACCTTAGTGTCCTTATGATTTAGTCTGAACCAAAGTCCCTTTGGCTGCTTCCAGTATATCTGTATTTTCAGGTGTATAATTAAATGCAATATTGACCTTAGTGTGATTGCAAATACAGTAGACATTAGGAGAATCCCACCATTAAAATTTATCATGAAATATCTTATAAAATATATTTTAAATGTTATAACATGTTCTCTCATAGTCTAGTTAAACTCTACAGTTTTATGACAGATTTAGAGTAATTGCAGTTATTAAGTAGGAGCACTGTTACATTATCCAGGAGAGAACCTTGACAGTTGTTGTAGATAAATGTCAAACTGAAGCAACAGATGTTTTGTTCTTTGTTGATTATAATTAAGATTTTTATTAATACAAAAAATTTTATAGGTCTTTTTATAAGCAGAAGATGTGCCAGGTCATTATTTGCCTGTTACTAGTTTGAGAACCATTATCTAGATAGCCGCCTTTATAATTCTCAGCAATCCATTGCAGGTGGGTTTTCTCCTCCACCTGCCAAAGCAACAGTCTTTCCTAAAGACTTTGCAACCCTCAGAGACAGGTACCAGTGCTGTCAGCTACTTATCCTATACTGTGGCTTAAACTTCAGCTTGTTCCAGACTTCAAGAAAATGCTTATATCAGCAGCTGATTTTTTTTTGTTTGTTTGTTTCTTGCAAGGAAATCTTGAAGTCTTCATTGCCAAATGGCAATCTCACTGCAAGCAGTGGAAGTAGTTCTCTGTGTAGTTCTCCGCAGTTCTCCATGGGAGCCAAGGTTCTTAGTACCTGAGACTGGGACATGCCATCAATTTGCAACTACAGTAAATTATGTTCTTTTATCTAAATAATTATTTTTCCAGCTGATGTGTAGCAGCTAACTCTCACCTTTATATCCTATAGAACTTTTCAAGTCTACCTTCTGATGTGCACTGGGTCAGCCTCTAGAGCCTTTTTGCAACCACCGATTACTGCAGCAATTGTTAGTCCTTGAAATATTAGAAAAGATCAGAAAATTGAAAAAGTCAGACATGGAATAGAGTTAAACTAACAAGCAATAAAATGTGTAACAATAAAACATTTCATAAGCACATTAGTAGCAAGTGAATAGTGGGAAGGAAACAATGGGCCCACTATTCAAGGGGACAAGAATGACAGTTGCAAAGAGGCAAAAATATTTAATACTGTTTTGCTTCAGTTAGATAACATGATCCTCATTTGCACTCAAAGGGTAAGAATTCAAGCCAAAGAAAAGAAAAACAAGTAAGAGAGTACCTAGATAAACTGGTTGCTTTGAGCCTGATGAAATCACAGGGGGCTGCTTGAGACCATTTAATACAACACACACGGCATTACAGAAAACTGTAAAGGACCAAACAGCTGAAGTTTAACTTATCTAGTTTTAGACATGTACAGAGGGGATATCTATGTCTGAATAGTTAAGGGAAAGAAATTGGCATCTTGATGGTGAGATTCTTTTGGCCTGTTATAGACACTGGTTTAAGGATTTTATGAACAGTACCTTAGACCCCACTGACTTTTGACTAAAACAACTCTGATTTGGGTGCATGATTTCTTTAAAAACCTTCATTTACCAGTAGTTATCAATTGCTTGCTATTAAATGGTGGGGTGGTTGCTTGGTATTAAATGGAAAGGATGTATGGGGAGGATGTCACTAAAGATCTGTCCCATGTCTGGTAGATTGGTGCCAGCATTAGTAATGGGGACAATGTACACCAGAGAGCTAGTCACCACTTTGTCAAGGTGACTGTAACAGAAATAGCTCTATACATATCAAACTGACCCCTACAAACTAGAGAGCCAGCCCAGAAAAACATGGATGAAAGTCATTGAAGACCAGTGCAAAATACTTCACCAAGGTCAAGTAGCCAACTAGACAAATATGACATAGGGACCACCAACAACCTGTACCAGGTATCATTTAATGAACGAATAGGACTGCATCATCAAAAATGAGCAAAATTATGCTTTTGATAGATTGAGCACTGATGCAACTTCACAGTTTCCCAGGCTGAGATAGCAAACAGAAAATGTTTCCCTGTGTAGGTGTGAGGAGTAATGAGACAGGTTTGGCAGAGCAATTTGGGCACCTCCATCCTGCAGCATTCACCACACAGGATTAAAAAATTTCATATGCCCTTTGGAAATATGGCAGCTAGTGTATAGGCAACTCATACTCATCCCATCCCACAGCTCATAGTTACATGGCCCAGAAGACAAATATAGCTTCAAGAAGCACTTTGGTGACCTATTTGATTCTCTGGAGAACTACTGCTAGCCTGGCCTTGATTTTAGGGGTTTATTTGGGGTGGGGTGGTTTTGACTCTGTCTTTAGACCCTGTATAAGAACACACTGGTGTCACATAAAAATGCAGGACCTGGTTCCTGTCTTCTGTTCTGGAGGAAGGGAGGGAAAACTTCCCCTTTCCCCTTTTATGGGATGATTTCATCCACCAAAATTCCACTGAGTAATTGCATCAAAATGTAAATAATATTCTAGTTCATTTTACTTCTCTGTGATCATCTGTTTATTTTCTAGGGCTGAACATTTGATCTTAGAGTCACCATTAGTCTTAAAATCAGTATAATCTCTTTTAAACACCTACATTTTTTTATCAACTTTCTATTTCCCAAGTCAGAAATGAAGCTACTGGGTAATCAATAATCTTGTTCAGTAGGTGTAACTGTCTTTGCAAGGTAATGGCCAGGTCCTGATATAATGAAGGCAATGGCAAGTTTCTATTCACTTCAATAGGAATAATATTGAACCCTGGATTAAAGAAGCCTACCTGAAGCAGGGTTTGTAGGGAGAAATAATTATAATTTTTAGACTAGTCGGAAAAGCAGAGAAACTTTGTGATACAGAGACCCTTCTTTAGATGTGGAAAATATATGCCAAATTTCAAGTTCATTTTAGGAACTGTTGTTCATGTTAATATGTTTAATTTTTTTTCCTGTTAAATGTTTTAAGACAAAAGGAGTGACAGGCATCAGGAAAAGGAAGGATAGACTAGTAAATGTCATAAAGAATTGGAGTTCAGGATTTTACTTTTCTCTGCTTTGTATTCAGTGAATTTAATTCTTCAGATTGTGTTTGCAGTTTCTTGACGCTACTGTAGCAGTTTTCATTTTTACTTTCCTCAGGACAACTGGTTAAGCGACTCTAGGCATAAATGTTTGACTGCGAGGTTAACATTCTTTTATTTGCTGCTGCAAGGGCTAAGGTGCCACCACTCCCTTTCTGAAATAAGGAGACATTTAATCCAGAATATCCTTCCATCTAAAATTAGTCAAAGTTTCACAATGGAAGAAAATCATTATTGCTATCTTTGTTTTTGATGGTTATAAACTTTATAGTAGTAAATCTTTGGCTTATATGGCACAGACTAATAGGACACATAATCTGTTATTTTGTGGCTGAAGAGGTCTGTCTAAATGAGAATTTCAAAAGCTATTTGGGATGGAAACTACTTTACACAAAGGTCTGTTCACTATGACCCTAAAGTATAATTTTCAGTTGCTGTATATATTAGATACTTTAGCTTGCCACAGCTGAAAATCTGGCCCCTTCAATTTTTGTTTCATCGTGTTACTGTTCCAATCTCTTGGAAGATGTCAGTAATCACTTTGATATTTTAAAACAATTTTCAGTGTTGTCTATATTAAAATTTCCTGAGGAATGAAGATTGACTAGAATGAGGCAGCCATGTGAGGGACAAGATCTTCTTATCTGCTTTGAGGATTACACCAATGTGTATTTTAATATCATTATTCATAACTGGACAGAAGTGAAAATTCTCCAGTGGTAAGGATAAAATCTTTCAGCTATTTTAAAAATGTGACTCAGACTGCAAGTCTTTTATGTGATTTAGCCAAACATAGTTACATTGCTCATAGCTGGGAATCCAATGTGTATGGGACACATCTCCTGCTACGGAAATTGCTGATCCCATGGTCAACAGCTGTAATGTGCACAGCACATTAGCTAGTAAAATAACAGCAGACGTTAATGACAGAGTTTCATTTAAATATCCCTAAATGAATGCCTAAATAAGTAAACCTAAGATATTGCATTAAACAATAGCTGATAACTCAGCTTAAGCAAGAGAACTTGTGCCTCTGTGCAATGGCACCTGTCCTGGGTACAGGGTTTGGAGATTTGCCACCAGATTATGAAGCAGGATAAGAAGTGTGAAGAGTCCTGTGAGCAAGAAGATACTCTGTGCATGCATTCCAGAAACCTTCAGCTCAACATGGTGCTGAATCCAATAAACAAGTTTACAGAATGATGCACCAAAATGGCAAAGTCCCCCACATCAACTCTGTTGGGGAGGGAGGTGCTATAAGCAGGGACAACTCAGGGAGGATCTGTGAACAAGGTGATAAATCCCAACTCAGAAAAGAGATAGAAATGAGCAGCAGAATGTGGGAGTTCAGGGAATCAGCACAGCACCCACACCATGAGCATTTCAAGGCACTTTGCCATCCAACACAGCTCAGTGTTTTAGATGCAGGTGGTGATCTGTGCAAGGAGCCCACTGTGCGGATGGAAAGAATGAGTGTGAGTCAGGTTGCTGACTGGGCTGCCTTACTGGAAACTGGGATTCAGCTGTGCAAGTCATTGTGTCTGCCAGTAGAACATGGATGATCTCCCTAGTAAAAGTTGGTATTGCTGACCTGTAGTTCAGTTTGAAAATGAGGCCAATAACAAGAATATAAGATGTTTTAAGGAACAGGAAAAGGCTATCTGGCCTCAAAGACATAATTTTTTTCAGTCTATCTTTTTTTTTTTTTTTTCAGTCTATTGGTGCTTTTTCACTATGCTTCATAATCCTTTGCTCCTCTATGAAAATCACAGAATTATAGAATCACAGAATCATAGAATCACAGGATCACAGAATCAGAATCAGAGATCACAGAATCAGAATCAGAGAATAAGCTGAGTTGGATCATCACAAAGACCATCAAGTCCAACTTCAGTCCCTGCACAGCACCATCCCCAAGAGTTACACCATCTGCATGACAGCACTGTCCAAATGCTTCTTGACCTCTGTCAGGCTGGTGCTGTGATCACTTTCCTGGGGAGCTGTTCCAGTGCCCAACCACCCTCTGGGTGAAGAACCTTTTTCTAATATCCAACATAAACCTCTCCAATATAACTTCAGGCCATTCCCTAGGGTCTTGTCCCTGTCACCACAGAGCAGAGATCAGTGCCTGTCCCTTCTCTTCCCCTCAGAAGGAAATCGTAACTGTTGTGAGGTTTCCCTTCAGTCTCCTCCAGGCTGAGCTGGTCAATTGAACTCTGCTATTCCTCACATGGTTTTCCCTACAGAACTTCACCACCTTCATTGCTCTCTTTAAGATGCTCTCTAACAACTTTAGATTCTTCTTGTATTGTGGCACCCAAAACTGCACATAATATTCAAGGTGATGCCGCCCCAGTGCAGAGCAGAGTGGGACAATCCCCTCTCTTGCCTGGCTGGTGATGCTGGGCCTGATGCACCCCATGACACAGCTGGCTCTCCTGGCTGCCAGGGCACTGCTGACTCATACTGAAAAGAGAAAAGAGAGAAAAAATATCCATAGAACTGTCTTTCAACTCATATCTGTTCTTTGCTGCAGTTACATTTCCCACTGACTTTTCCCATGTTTATTAAGCTTTCCATAAAATAGTTGTGTGACTTCTTAGTTTGCTCTTTATTTTAGGTAATTTGTCATTTTTATTTAGTGTCTAATCAGTTTTGAAACCACACATCAATTCTATTCATACTTATATATGAGCTATATTGATAAAATATGTATACAAACATATATATACAAATTATTTTGAAATAGCAAATGTCAGATTTTAAGGCAAGGTTTTGGTTTTGAAATTGTAAGAGGAAAGTAATAAATGGAACTGCTTTTAGTATGTTACTGAGAAAATGCCTAAACTAGTACTATGCAGAAAATTATACTTAAAATTTGTGTAAGAAAAAAATAAAGCAGCAAATACGTGTTTTGCTCACATATTGTTTTTAGGTTTTATTCTTTGTTTTGTACTTCTTCTCTTGGAAGAGAAAACTAAAAAGGCAAAACAATCTCATTTCTTTTAAAGATGGAAATCAAAATTCTCCAAACATTTTGTTTTAAGACATAATTTCTATCATTAAATCAGTTATATTACTGTTAGCCAAGGGAGTTTCTCTCCTAGCATATTTCTTGTTGAGCTGAACCTAGCAGAATAACAATTTAGAGGCTTCTGCTGAGAGCACTAGCAGCTCTCCCTGCGGGCACAGTGTAGGTTTCTTGCTCTGTAAATCACTCCAATTTGACAATAGTCATGGTTTTGTGAAACCAAAGATGGTCATTGGTAAACCAGACACAGGCACAAATGGCTCTAAGAGAGACTTTCTGGACATTAGCCATTCCGCTGATGGACAAGAATTATTTTAAGTGTTTATAAGATCACCCCAGTCAACTCATATGTGTATCTAGGAGTTTGAAAATGACTTGCACCAAAATCCTTTGGATAGTTTTATATTCAGTTTGAACTAGCTGATGAGGTGAATGCATTGGAATGCTATACCTAGTGATTTATGAAGAGAATGAGTCTGTAATCTTTCCTCTAGGTTAAGGCCACCAGGCAAGTATGGATGGGGGGATCTACCCAGGACAGAGTCAGAAATATTTACCCACAGATAACATTTCAGCCTTACAAAATCCAAGAAGATCATTAGTATCCATCATCTTTTTGAAGCAGAAACACTGTATTTATGTGGTAGATTCTTTGTCTTTTGATGTTTTTACTGGCCCTTCCCATCAATGCATCCAACATTTTTTTGTTCAGCTGGGCTTCTCTTGTGGGTGTGTTGTGTAATATAAGGCGATCTGAATTCTCTCCTGGAAGTGTCTTTCCACTGACTGCATGGAGAGCCTAACATAATTATATTGTTAACTCAGGAGAGCCTAAAGTCAGGGAAACTGAATCTGACACAGCGAGGCATAGTGAGGAACTAAATCCACAAGGACCATGCCGACATGGGTGAATTGAAATGAGCTGGGATATGGGTGCTTGCCCTGGCTCACAGTCATCCATAGAGTTTACCTTTCAGCATCATCCTTGATGTAGTTTTGGCCATGGGCAGCTAGCAGTCTGAGCCTGGGCACAGCTCAGGGGTTAGCACAAGCCAAGGGCTGCTTTCAATGGCAATTTGGATGCAGTCTCCCTGTTTTGGATGAAGAGTGTGGTGGGGAGCAGACAAGACAATTCAGCTGTATGGGTATGAGTGGTGACATGGCAGCTGGCCTTGGGGCTGCACAACAGTTACTGGTGCGTTGTATTTGCTAAGGCAAGTACAGCCTAAAGGGC
Source organism: Catharus ustulatus (assembly GCF_009819885.2). Taxonomy (NCBI): domain Eukaryota; kingdom Metazoa; phylum Chordata; class Aves; order Passeriformes; family Turdidae; genus Catharus; species Catharus ustulatus. Next base: position 101,519,067 of record NC_046223.1, on the reverse strand, counting down.
TTAAATGTTGCACCCCTTAATTTTATGTGCTCTATCACCAAGTGGAAAACAGCAGGACACTCTCTTCAGAGCAAAAGGAGTGATAGCAAAGAGAATGATCAAAGATCTCCTAGAGCTATCTATACAGCAGGACATGCTAAGGAGCAGAATAAGACTTGGGCCAGATCTCTAAAAGTAATTAGATGCATGTTTTCACTTGGGATTTTCAGCTGTGATCCCTTTTGTTGATATGTCCCTTAGGATAGAGCTTTTCCTACAAAGGGTCATGTTGAATACTTTCAAGGAACTCAAAGTAACAAGATGAGCCAGGAAGAAGACTGAGAATTCAGATTAGTACCCCAGTCCTTAACTAGTACTCATTTATACAGAGTGCAGAAATTTTGACTGAACTAGACTCAGAACAAGTTTGATGCTGTAAGTGGTTAAATGAAAGGTCTCTAGGTACACAGTAAGGTGAAATTTTAGTCTCTTGTCAAATGCACTGTTGCAAGGGGTCGAGAGAACCAAACATCTGAAAAAAATCTTTGTTTCCCTCAAGCTTTTTTTTTTTCTGAGAAAATAATCTATTTTACCTAAATCAGAAAATGCAACATGCCTGTGCCCAAATGTAAGCTGACCAGTGCAGTGGAGTGTGCTGAGATCCTGCTCTGTGGCTCATCCAGACTGAAGTTTTGGTAGAAAGGCAGCAGGACCCCTTCACCTACTTCATCCCATGATGAGTTTTCCTCTCCAGGTACTGGAGAAAGAAGGTAGTAACTTAGGTGCTTGTCTAGAATTTGGCCTAGCAAAGCAGTAGAAATCACTTCAGACACATTCAGAGTAGAAGAACTTAGAATTATGCTAAGAGACAGCCTTTTGTGTTGGATTTAAGTCTGATTTCATAAGTCATAGAATTACATCTCTGCACTTGCCATTTGAGATAGGTGCCTTTTATAGCAGAGAGCATTTTAGACCTATTATTTTGTCCATACAAGACATCTGTAAGATGATAGGATTTATTTATAATGTTAGTACTTTATCCAGCACAGAGCTAGCTCATGCTGGTACCTTTCTGCTTAGCACTCTGAGTATTTCCAGCTGGTCAGACCAAATAGCCTCCATTTCCTCATGTGGAACACTCACCAGTTGTTTTACCCCCTCCTCCTTTCCTTTTTATTTTTGCTGCTGGAAGGATGTGGGTGATGATTTATAGAGCATGTCCAATTGGCTCTGTTTGCCTGTGCTGGCCTGCTTCATGCACACTGAGGTCAGTGCTGTATTTGTAGGTAGCCATCCAAGGAAAACACCTCACAGCAGGCAAAAATGCTAACTAAGTAAAACAAACCCAGGAATGTGATCATCTGTTTAGCAAAGTTTTCAGCAGTCCTTTCCATTACACTAAGGTTTCAGCCCAGTTTTGCAAATTCAGAAATTAGCATGGTACCGAAATATCCCAGGCAACCTCAAGTGCATAAGAGATTTGATTTGCTGAATAGTGTTTGAATGGGGGAACTGGGGTAGCTCCTTTGAAATGATGGATTTAGTAGTATGTACATTTTAGTCCTTGAATGTCAAAGGAAAAAAATAGTTGTAGGCATGAAATTAAAAGCTATGAGGTTTGTTCGAGTTTTACAAGGCAAAACTAGAATTACAGAACAAAAATGATCTCCTGTTGCCCAATTGTTAACTGCATAGTGGGCCCTTTTGCCTACCTCTGATCTAATCCCCAACGAGAAATTCTGCTGATATTAAGGGGAGTTTTGATCTCATGTACAGAGCTGGGAGCTGACACCTGTCTCAGGTTTTCTGTAGTTGTAAGGCTAAAACTATCTTTCATCATGAATGAGTACAGAGTGAGTGCAAGAATTCCCAGTTCTGCAAGAGGGCAAAATGTATTGGCAAGGCCTCCAGAGCGAGATCCGGAGAGGAGCAGGGAGAGGCTGCAGCGGATGAAGGACTGAAGTCACCGTCACAACTTTCTCCGTGGAGCAGGCTGGCCACAGGCAGAGTTGCAGGTTGTGTTTTCTGGCGAGTGGTGTCCTTGAATGGGTATAAAAAAGGGCTCCTGGGAAGATAATTATGTGCAGGCATGTGAGAGTTTCATGGCATCTGATCCGCTGCCGAATTCCCACAGCACGGAGTAACTGGGCTGCATGGCAGAAAGCCGCACAGAAACGACAGGTAAACTGCACCGCAAACATACCCCTCTGAATATCAGGTGGCACATGCTGTGCTCTTTACAAATTGCCTCCCCCAGCCCAGCCAGGCTCCAGCCCCTCTTTGAGGTAGGAAGTCACACTGTGCCCATCTGGCAGCGCCGGCGGCTGCACCTGGCAGCTCTCGCTGCTGCGGCGGCTGCGCCCGCCTTGGCCGTAATTAGTTTGTATCTGATTTCAGCTCGTACGGAAGGGTAGAGGGATAGCAAATTACTTGCGAGTGGTTTGTAGACTCTGTGAAACCCGTTTTTTCTTGCCCAGCACTGCTACCCAGCTGAAGATCTATCCCTGCAAAAGCAGTTTTTTTTCTTTTTCTGTAAATAACTACAGCTGTGTATATTCCTCTGTCATCACTATCTCCAACTCTGATTTTATACTCACTTCCAACCTTCTCTTTCCTCAGCAAACTTGCTTACGAGACAGGAAAGGCAAACACTTTTTTTCCAGTTTTATAAAAGCTCCACCATTTTTTGTGAAGTACAAACATTTTGACAGATGAATCTGTACCAGAGAGACCCTTGTCCAATTGCTTCTAATTCAGCAGCCCTAACTTGCAATAGTTTAATTCTTAAAACCCTTACACAAGGCAAACTCTCCTAATGAGGAGACAAAATCACTTCAGATAATTCAGAGGAATTTGATTTGCTGTGTTAATATCATGCTTGATTTTAGAGACATTTGGGGAAAATTAATCAGGTCCATCTCTTCAGCTATGTCAACAATATTTGGGTCCCAGCTATTACAGAGGTAAACTGGCACAAGCCAAAGAAATAAGCTTTGCTTTAAAGGAGACTGTGGACCTATATGATAGTAAGTGGAAAAGCAGGAAATCAATTGCTGCTGTCAGAGTCCACACATTTCTCTGCATTAGCAAAAGATTTAACAAGGAGTCTCACTGCCCCTAAGTGTCTGTGTCCCAAAATCAGGGGGCTACATCCTGCTTTCAGGCTTTTCACATCCTTGGTTCTGAGGTAGGTGGCAGGCATCTGCTAATGAACACTTGGCTTTATAGAAGTGTTTCTATAATCAAATCAATTCTTTTTAAAGTTCATTATTTTTGGCCATAGAACTGTAGGTGCTATTGTGCTCCATGAGCCAAGTCTGTTACCACTAGATAAGAAAGAGATGGATCAAATTTGCATTTCTACATGTGCAAATGAGAAGTCCCCAGTTTCCCCTCCCCCTTTCTTTCTAATGTTTGTCCTTGCTTTTTCAAATCTCTTTTTTTTGTCTAAAATACTTGCCAGGTGGTTAAAAATCTTGCTTTTCTCTGTAAACACTGTGTCATACAACACAATGCACTCTTTATTTTCAATGATATTGGTTTCTATGTTTTTATAAAAACAGTTATGAGGCCAGAAAAAGCATCTACATGCTTTCCCCCAGATTTATTGCATATATTATACTTTTTCTACTTCAGTGGGCTTCTATCTCTGTGCCAAGCAGGACAAGTGCCTATGTGACAAAACCCCTCCTTCTTTTGCACACATGCACGAACATATGAAACCGAAAACCTGCTTTTCATTAGCATAGCCAGCACAATGGAGGCAAGAGTGGAAGCAAGAAGAGAATTTGAGATTTATGGCGTCAGACATCTCATGTGAATGAATGTTCATGCCTTAATATAACTAGCAGCAGATAGAAGATAAGCCCAGCACTGAAAAGAAAAGCTGCTGTTTCATATTGTGAATATATGCACTTACACTGAATTCTTTCTCTGGGTAGCTTCTTATTTCAATCTAATTTACTACTTATGAGCTGAATCCCAAAGCACATTGACTCATTCACACTGGATGCAGATGTGCACACACTAAGAACACGTGTGAAAAGGTAAAACTTCTGTTATAGCTGAGGGCAGCTTTGTCAGCGTAATGGCTGCAGAGTTAAGAGCTCCAGGCTAAGGCATAACAAGTACAGAGAGCCCTGGGCACATCTTACTCTGTTTACAATAAGTGTGTATAATAATTTGTCTTCATACCAAAAAAATGCATTTTAACCCTACTTTTCTTCTCCATTTTATTTTCATTTTAGAGATCAAACAATAACAGCACAATATATTTGACAGGAAGAAAAAATTTAGTATTAAAAAAAGGAATATAATTTTTTTCACATTCAGCTACAGGGTAATTTAGAAAATCTCTGATTTCCTGCTGAGAAATTGAAGCAAGACACGGTTCAGTTATCTGAGTACAGCATCAGTAGTCACTAATTCCTGAGCCCTTTTTTTTCTTTCTTTTCCCTGGAAGTGTGATCAGGTTGTTTCTCCTCTTTGTACATAAATGTTTTTTATAATATAGTAGATTGCATCCACATGTTCTGAACATCCATGAATGATAGGTATTAAGGAATCAGATCCAGGCTGCATGCAAATGGATCCAAGTGCATGAAATTCAATGCTATTTAGTCCAGTTTCAGTGGCATATCCATCACTTAAGTCTTTCTCAATATTGGCAAAGCAGATTTGAAGGTAGGTATTGTTAAATATTGTTAAATTCTCAGATGAAGCTTATGGGTGAGCCGATGTCCATTCATAGTGAGACAAATCACTTGGATAAATACTATGGTTTTATTAGTTATACCAGAAGTTAATGGAGTTTAATCATTTTCAGTGAAGAAACATTATTATGTGCATTTCCAAACTGAGTGAGGATACAGAAAAGAGGGGAAATTGTCTTTTTTTTCACCCAAAGTCAGTGTTGCTAAGCTGAACTGTTGTGGGTTCAATAGCTACACTAAGAATTGACTGCTGGGCTCTGTCAAAGTTTTGCTGTTACAGTACTCTCCCACTGAGGCTCCTTAACCTCATGGCTTTCAGTCTACAGCAGCCAGACCTCTCACAGTGGAGCATGAAGCAAGAACTAATCTATGTGGTGAACAAGTATGGTTTTGGCATACTAATAGAGCTGTGAAATATTTTTTAAAAACAACAAATCCAGCCAGAAATTGATCATCCCCTGTGAGTCTGAGTCAGAGACGTGAAGGAGAAGGTGAAAGCTTGGATCATCTCCTTCCCTAGCTTGGGAAGCATCTTCTAAACCACCACATGCTACAGCAATAATGCCTCCCCACAGAAATTTTCTGCTTCTTGTAAAACACTGAAAAGGATCTTTGATACAAATTAAAAGTACCATGATGCACTAACTGTAAGACGTGAAAGTCTGTCACTTCCACGTGGGCTGCTGGGTGCCAGTCCATGCACCCATGAGCTTGCATTGAGTGAAGCAGCGCCAGGGAAGGAGAGGGACAATGTCCTGCTCCTGCACAGCCCACACCAGCCCAGGGAAGAGAACACAGTCTCAACAGTGGGACATGGATTACTTTTTCCTTTAGGAGCCAATGGAGAGGTTCAATACGAATCTTTTCTATCCTGAAACTAACACAAGGAAGCAGTCTCTGCCTTTTGCTCTCTAATTTCTGTTTTGTTTTATAATTTTAGAGTATTTATTTTGCTTTTCTGAAGCAAACTTGATCCCTTCTGCTTTAGGTAGTCTGGAACATTTCTTTTAAATTAACTTTTAGGGAAAGGGGGAGTTAAGGAAACAACAATTGGTTTGATCAGATTTTTTTTTCTTCATTTTTTTTCATTCAACAGCCACAGTGAAAAATCAATTATTTACACTGCACAGAAGGTTCATGACCCTGACAGAGATCCAGGGTTGGAGCAGAACCAGTGCAGAATATGGTGCAATCCTGCATTATGGTTGTTTTTTCCCCATTTAGCAAGCACCTCCTGAATCTATGACATAGAAATTTGGTCTTCATAGAAAAAGTAAACTAACCAGGTTCTCTCTGTTTCCCCAATTGATACTTGAATGAAAAACACATTATAAGTGTATTGTTATTGCTATTGTAATATCCATGTACCAGGCTCATGCTAATGTATCTTTCTTAACCTTATCTGATCAGCTTCTCTATCAGTAGCAAGGAACTAGCACTACAATCCTGGCAATCAGACTCACAATAATAACAGATCATTGTGAATGTGGGGAAAAAAAAGTTCTCTTTCTGGTATTTTTTCTACATTTTTGTTTTAGGTGATGTACATAACTATAAAAGAGAAATTCAGAAGATTTGCAGCAAAGATAATCACAGAACCACTGAATATTCTGAGTTGTAAGGGAAGAGAGAAAGGAAAAGGAATGCCAGGAAGGAATTCACTCAGTTGTGAGTTTGTGTGGTGTGACAATGCACACATTTTTTCAGAGAAAAGGAGAAAATAAATTGATTTCTCTATAGTAAACTAAGACATCTGAACAAATGGAGTTATCTTGAAACGTTTCCATTTCTTCTTTTTAACAAAAAAGGTAATCTATTGTTCACAAAAATATTCCATTTTGATCTAGGTGTAGCAGTCAAGATCAGAAGCCAGTGATGGAGTTGATGGAGTTGATTAATCCCTCATTTATTTTGTTTAAAAAGCCTTCTTTGTATTTATATATAATGTTGAGAATGACTCTTTGCCCTTGGACATCACAAGAATCAAACAGCAAGAATGCATTTTCTGTAATCAAACTTCTAAATCTTGTCTAACTGGAAGTTTGCCCCAAATGCTCTTCAGCACCATATCCCAGACATCTCCTAGATGCTCTCTGGTCTTCCTCAGCTTCCTCTGTTCATTCTGCTACACAGATGGACTCAAATCAGTCCCACTGTTTGTCCATCCAGTGCTGGACCTTTTGGCTAGCATAGCCTCTTCCTGATAGCATTCATTCTTTGGAAGACAGTTTTCCATTACTTCTTCTGTCAGCAGACAAAGGAACAGCTAGTTCTTCCATCCTGTATCCCCTACTACATGATTAGTTATAGCCCAGGCCCAACCATGACATGAATAATCTTATACCATAGAAGATATTCCAAGGAGATATCCCCTTTCTTTATACTGCAAAGATGGAGGCCCCTAACTGGCACCTAAACCTAAGCATCAATTAAAGTAATCATTTTAAATTAGTGAGTAATATTTTTATGTAGTTAATGCAGCTTGTTGCATTTCTTTGAAGATTTCTAATCTGCCAAAGTTTAATCAAAGTCAAATAAATAAAATTACTTTATTAATTTAATTTTTTCCAGAAGCCTTACAGGACTTCCACCTCTTTCTTCAGATATCAGGCAATAGACACATTCAGAGCAATGGCTTTATTCAACACCTGAAACTGAGCATCCTAAGGTGCACCTGAAGTGTAATACACAGGCCTGTTTTCATCCTGACTAAATATATGATTTCAAAGCTGTATTTAACTTTGAACCACAGACTCACTGTAAATAGTATTTAAAATTACCTCTGAAGTTTAAAATACGATCTTTCAATGTGATTTGGTTATTCCAAACACAGATTCCCACTTTGAAAAAAATAAAGCCCTGGAATTTGCAACTTGACACTTTCAGTTCTGTGGTAGCTGTAACTGCAAATTTAAAAAGGATATTCAGCTTTCAGATGTGTCTTAATTTTATTACTATAATGTTGCAGATAATGAGCACTGCCAGATTAGTACCAGCTCCCTGCATTTCTCCGCTGAAGTACAAGAAACCTCTCTCATGATTAACATCCAAATAGTCGGATGATTACCATATTCAGATATGAGAACTAAACCTAATGTGGAAGTAAGGTGGAATGGGTAGTGGGAGAAGTCAGCTTCCTGCTTCCTAGTGATGTAGGTTTTTATTTTGTGCAATATGAAAATATTTCTGACAGATGGGGGCAAGACACATAATGGCACTTTAAAGAGTCCACAAAGAGAATGTGGTAGAAAATTAGGAAGTCAACATGGCCTTGATGGTTAAGTGATGGTTGCTTTGCTCAGACAGCATTGGTCCTGGGGTGCTCCTCATGAGTGCTCAGCCAAAAGGATTGGAGGCTGCTGCTCCTACTCCCATTAACAGCAAGGCACATGGCAACTGCTCTTGATTACATTTCTCATATAGCATTGAGCTGATCTTACAGACAGTGGCAAGGGGCCCTGACATCCCCATACAAACTCCTGGCAGGCACTGGGACGTAGGTGAGGATGTGGCTGAATTCTCCGTGAGGCCACGGTGGTTGCAAGGCCACATGTGCTATGGCACTGGCAATACAGGTGTCAGGGACACTGTACCTGCATTCTTGTACTGCCAATGTCAGTGCTGTCAGCAGAACAGCTCTGGTCATCTCCTCACATGTATATGTCACACAAAGAACCAATGCCTAAGTATGTTGCAGCATTATCTTTTGTCATCCTGTAATGAGCAACCAGATGCTGAGGACAACCTGAGCTCACCAGTGGTGGTGTGTACTACCTGTCAAAACAGGGAAGGTCTAGGATGAACGGAGATAGGTTCAAAGAACCATAGGGTGTCCTGAGTTGGAAGGGATCCCTCAGGATCATCAGGTCCAGCTCCCAGCCCTGCATAAAGCAACCCCAAAACCATACCATGTGCCTGAGAATGTTGTCCAAATGCATTTTGAACTCTATCAGGTTTGGTGCTCTGACCACTTCCCTGCAGAGTCTGTTCTAGTGCTTGGCCAATCTGTTTTTGAAGTGTCTGACTCTTTTGAGCCCTTGCCTAGAAACCAAGCAGAAACCACCCAGTGCTGCAGATGCTGCCAGTGGTGTTGCTATTTATCACTGGAATGCCATGACTCCTCGGATCTTCTTTTGATCTGCCTTAGCCTAAGCCTTATATTCATGAATTCACTGATTGCGACAACAATTTCTATTCAATCTGTCTCACTAAGGTATTTTGGGTGTCCTGATATTTCATTCAACTGAGAACAGAAAACAACTGTTACTGTGGTGAGGTGATACAAGCAATAAATGTTAATAGATAGATAGATAGATAGATAGATAGATAGATAGATAGATAGATAGTGACTTTAATGACAATGCTAGGCTAGACTTCAAATTAATGGTCTATGTTGAGCAAGGATCTGAGCCCCTGAAACAGATTAAGAAGGAGCCTGTGCTAAGACTGTCTAAATGAGACTTTCCAGGAATCATCTGTGCAGCCTGACTGGATAGGTCCTCAGCTGGGGCCTCATGAAAATCTGGCAAAAACTACCGTGATCATGCACAAAACTGATTGCATTATATTATTCACAATCATAAATGATCTATATCTTGATCACAAAATAGTATTGCCAAATTTCATTACTTTATTCTAAGTCTTGTGATATTTGGAAATAGTTCTTCCACTTGAGATGTACATAAGACTCTTACATTGGACATTAATAAAAAAAAAGATGTTTTGTTACCAAAATCAAAAAGAAAAACCAGTACAACCATGTTCTAGGGGACCAAATGTTACAAAGTGATAAAACCTGAAAGAGAAAAAATATTTAAAGCAGTCTCAGAAATTTTGGAGACACAATTAATAGTTTTTGAATGTTTGAAATTACAACTTAGACATGTCATGTAATCAGTAAAAACTACTGGATGTGTATGTATTTTAATATTTTAATGTAGTTGTCCTTAAAATAGACATATACAGAGTTTGAGCTTTATATTCCATTTCATGTAAGAGCTAGGGGTCCTCAAAATGCTCTCCACAAAATGCTGGTTTACATCCTTCCATATAGAATGAGGTTTGTATCAATTACCTCCATGAAAAGGGAATTGGTGTGCCATGATTTGGCATATTCTGCCCTTATTTAACCCTGTTGATATTAGGTTCACTTACTGTTGTACAGTCCTTCTGGCATATTTCCCTTTGTAACTAAAAACCACATATATTTTTACCCATCCCACAGCTGTGATTTGAGGAAAATAATTTTAGGCTTAAAGAACAATTAAAATCTTTGCTTAAGAAATTATCCAGTAATTATTTGCAGTGGGCTTGTCTGCAGGTGACCTTCTGTGGCTAGCATGACAGGATGCACTGTTGTGAAGAGATGCAGTTTTGGAGGGGTCTTTTTTTGACAAGGTAGGCACACTACCAGCCCACCAGAATTGCTGCCAGTTTCTCTAGTGGTTGGAAACAGGCAAGCTTGCCTTACATGTGGTTCCTCAGAGCTGAAAAACAAGGCTGGCTGGTTGTACTTTGCTTCTGTAAAAGTCAAGGCCCCTGAATCAGCAGGAGCTGAGACACCCCTTGCTCTGCCAGCGTGTCTCCCAGTGCCAGGGTTATCTGGACCCACATAGATACAGCTGTTGGACTGAGGGGAGCAGCTATGCCTCTCTGCCACTCTCTGTTCTTGGGCAGCCTGATTCTTGCTGAGAGCAGCATCATTCCATATTATTTGGAGCACTGCATGTGCACATATGGAGTCGGGTTTTCTGCTGCTTTATGTCTTGTATAAAGCTTACACCAGCACAGGGTGGATGAGAAATGCTTTGCTCTATCTTTCAATAGCATTTAAAACCTTCATTAATTTAAATGAACATACAGAATTGAGGGCTATGACAAATCTAGTCTGTGCTCTTTCAATGCACGTCAGCTATGTTCACAGATATTAGTTTGACTGGACAATATTAATATTTTTACTTTATTTTTTGGTAAGTCTTTTCATTAACAGTAAAATAGCATAAGCAGTTCCTTGAGGGATTGAGGGTTTACCAAAGCTCCTTTGAAAAATGGCAAAGTAGTTTTGAATTTCAGAGCTGCAATTAGCTTCACAGATCTGTCATAAGGCTGATTTACAGAAGCACTGAGAATAGATAGCTCCTATAAGCTCTAATTGGAGCCATGGGTTCTTAGTCTGAAAAGTCAGTCCCTCAGCTGAATATCTAAAAGGTAAAGATCCAAATTATAGTATTAACATAATGTTGTGGAGAATATCTTAATCAAGTAATAGGGAGAAGAAAAAATTGTGTCCTCATACAAGGCAAAAACTAAAAGCTATGTATTGCATTTCTTATGAAGATGTAAGAGGATCCCCATGCTGCTTTTACCCCTCAAAACTATTTCAAATTAAGCTTAAAATAGAATGGAGAGGAACTAAAATTAAAAAGCAACCAAAGGGTTTGAATCCCCTTGTTCACTCAGCTATTGCTTTCATAAATCAAAACTAGACAGCATATGAATTGGCTGTACTCACACTGTTGTTTATTTGCCGTGCAGTTATGGGGCCATGGCAAAGCAAAACAAGATGATCATTGTTTCAACCAGACCTAGAGTCTTTAGCCTATCCCCTGCTGTCTGTTTCTGGTCAGACTAGCAAAAGCTAGTCTGGTCAGAGTAGCAAAAGCAAGAACCAACGTGTTGTTTGGCTGCTGCTTTATTTTCCCTCACTCTCAGATCCCTGATTGATTTGACTGTGATTTAAAGAAATTCAGTTTTGTTGTGGCAGTTTGGGAAAAAGTCACAAAACAAATAACAACTTCGCAAAAATGGTAAATGCCATGGAAATCACTGTTGTTTTAAGAGCCAAAACTTTCAGGTATTTATGTAAGGTAATGTAATTTTAAACATTTTAAGAACAAAAAAACCTCAGAAACTAAAAACAAGACTAGAAAAAGGTAGTGTTATGCCTTCTAGTACCTTTTAATTACTTCTACATAATGGTTTCTTGACACTTAGAGCTGAAATGAAAGATGGCATGGGCAAGTTAAACATACAGGCAGATAAGATGAATTGCCTTGTCAGAGTGTTTCTCCTCATCATCCCCAAACAGCTCTGCAATTAAAAAAAAAAAAAAAAAAAAAAAAAAGCCACTGTTTACTTCTGTGTATATAAAAAAGGAAAACCTTCTGACGACACTATGAAAAGCTTTAGTTTTTGTTATGGCTCCAACCTTCTGCCTGTCCTCTCTCACGGGCCCTCAAAGTTTACCGAGCTCTCAGCACAAGATCAAGACCTCTCATGAGCTGTTCTTTTCAATTGCTAGCATTAGTACTTTTCCCCTTTTCTGTTTGGGTCTCAGAAACATATGGCTGGTTTTGCTTGGCCATCATGAATGATCCCCATATTGTCATAGCTGTCAACTTGCACAGAAAAATTATCAAGTGTCAAATTGTGTTTACTGATATAAATAAGCAAATTGAAGAACACAGACTCCTCCCTATGCCTTGGCAACCCTCCTAAAGAAACAGCTTTGTTTATAATCTCTGCCTCAGTTGCTCTCCTTTCATGGTTGCTTCAATTAATTTTGTTGAAGTTGCATACCCAAAGCAAATATTAAAAACTATGGGGAAAATTCATCAACACCAAAAATTGCTCAGAGGGTGCATCAAGTTTAGCACACTCACTGTGTGATTTCAGTTTTAAGGGAAAGTATAATTTTCATCATCAGCCATCTTCAAGCAATGAAGGATGTATTGAAAAATTTGGAGTGGTACAGGACAGTGTAGCTGTTTACTTATTTTTAAAGTACTAAATTAGAAGGGCATTTCTAGAGTAGGTCCTTCACCTTTAACATATGGTAAATAATTCCACTAACTTGAATGGATTCATTGTGGATTTTCAGGTACTTTAAGTGAAAACACATTTTTCCTTTAATAATAAAGTCTGCTCATTAAAGTTGTTTTTTACTGTGTTTATACCTCTCCCCTTTAGCAGTGCCGCACTCTCTGGTGTGTCTTTTTTTCACTCAAATAGTCAAAGAGTTTTGAAAGGGCAGAAAGTAATTTTACTGTTCAAAACTCCATTATGCCTGCAAAAGAAAAATAAACAAACCTAAAGACAAACCCATTCCCTCTGTATTCAATCACCATGATGAGAGAAAATGCACATTTTTGTAATCAAAGCTGTATGAAGCCTTCAAGTTTCTGTGACATGTGGATGGCAACAGATTAGTGGGTCAGTTCACATGATCTGAGTTGATATTGCATGCAAACACATTTCTCTAAATATTTCCACCATTTGTCAATTTTCAGCAGGGTACCTGCCTCTTTTCACTTAGTTGGAATTAATGTTGCAAAGGAGCAAAACTTGCATCCTCTTGGAGTTTGCAGTTGGAACCGACATCCTCTTCTGGATCCAGACAAAAAAGTCATAGAGTTTACCCTGGGTGGAAGCTGTGGGAGTTAAACCCCTTTGATTTTATCTGAAACAAACTAAGGAAAGTTAAAACCAACTGCTCTGCCCAGAAAAGCTATGGGGGTAATAACTCTGGCAGGTTTAAAGAGTAACTGGGAGATACCGGGGAAAAGAAATCTCATTCCCTTGCACGGCTGAACCTGGAGGAGAACGTCTGCCAACAAACAGAATGATTCTGGACAAGAGGAGCAGCTCCGCAGTGCTGGGAGCAGTAGCTTTCCAGAGCTGACCCGCTGTCCTCAGATGGACGGACTTGAAGCAGAACAGGCTTGTTCATTCCTGGTCTGAGACAATACCCATTCAAATGTAGGGAAATATTCCCACTAACACAGTCATGCTGAGCAGCCTTTGGCTACTTCTCTAAGACTGTTGACAAGGGCCAGTAGTTACTGTGGAATATGTGGTTCAAGATGAAATCCTTTCAGTGATTTTGTTAGGGAGAGAGGCAGAGAACAGGGTACAGCTGGTGCTAGAAACAGCTTAGAGCCCTGCCAGTTGGGATGAGGAGTTTCTCTTTGCTCCTGGGGGAGCAAAGCCTCCAGGGTGTTGTGCAGCATCTGTGGCCCCCTCGCTCCCTCCGGGGGTTGGAAAGTCGCCTCATAACCACTAACACCTGACATGCGCGAGATTTAATTCCTGACTTGGAGGTGAAACACAGCACAATTACTGAATCTGTTTCGAATTATAACCCAGCTTGGGTACAGCCTGCAAACTACAGCCCTCCTTGCTCAGCATTTGTCCACGGCAGACAGAAAGGCTTAAATAAAGTTTATACATTGAAGCCAGCCTGACAGCAGCTGGGAAAATGCTGGAGTAGGGACAGTGTGCAGCCCTCCTCCCAAACGAGGCAAGGCAGGAGTCAGATGGAGACTTTGCTGGGGGAAGCATCCTTCTCACCCTGTCCTTCTGTGGGGCAGCACACGAAGCCCTCCACCAGCAGGAAGGCGCACATGGGTGCCCACACCACTGCAGGACAGAGGCCACTGCTCCTGCACTGGGGCTGGCTCTGCTGGCCACCAGCAAGGCTGAGCAGCATGGAGGAAGCAGCCTCCCCTCCTCTTCCTTTCCGCTGGGACTCGGTGCTTTGTCTCTTGGGGGCAGGTCAGGCACTGCAGTGGGATGGGCATTCGTGGCCTCTGGACCGTGGCAGAGCCTGGCTGGACCCGCCGGCAGGGAGATGAGATCAAGAAGCACTGGTGCATTGGCAGCTCCATCTAAGCAAAATCCCTGAATCCCACTCAGCATTTGCAAATCCAGCTAGAAGCTGAGGCATGGTGCAGGCACTGCAGGGTGTTTATTCCCCACCACCTCCCTGCTGGTTGCTGACAGCATGTATCATTTTGGAGAGGGACCCCAGCATTTTGCTCCTCCTTGATGGAAAGGCACAGAGGCACAGCTGTGCTTGGGTAGTGGAGGCCCCTCTGCTATTGATTCCTGCCCATTCAGCCCTGCTGTGGTTTATAAAGTAGGTTTAGTGTGAGCTGTTTGCACCAGGGTTAGATTTATTCTTGGTGAGCATGGCTGTGCCTGACATTAGGAACACAAGTTGCACGGAATCTCATTTTTAACATCCGCTATAACATACTTCGTAGTAAAGTGTTCAACAAAGGAAAGGAGGATTTTTGGGAACAAACAAAAAGCCAAATGTTACAGCAGTTTCTGATGTAGGATACCTGGAAACCAGAGCTCACCATATGCTAAAAGTATCGTATATTTCTTGTACCTATGGGAAAGATTTTTCTCTTATATCTGAAATGGACTGTATTACAAACAGCTTGTTAAATGTGTGACAGATCGGCTTGAAACGATGGTCCTTGTACTCTACAGGCCTGCACATTTGCTAATAAACTAACTACATATACAAACAGTCTGTTCCAGGGTTTAAGCTCCTATTACACTGGTTCATGTTTCAACATGCAGCCACTCTGTAGTTTGTGTTTTCAGCAGAACGAGTAAGTGGATGCATATGCATTACAATTCCAGACATCATTCCATACCAGATGTGGTGCCTTTATTTTTAGTACTGCAGGAGTGTCTGCTGACCCTTTCTCACCCCATGTCTAATGAAAGATTGACTGCTCTGGGTTTTCTTATGTTGAATTATATATTAGAGGACAGTGGATTTAAAAATTAATTCAAGATTAATTTAGGGATGACTGCACATGGAATTATTTGGCCAACAGATGAAAAATGAAAATTTCACTACAAAGAAAAAAAATTGCAGAAGTGTCAAATTTTAATCCAATTTTCTATAAAGAATGATCATATTCTAAGACCCTTCTGAGGACTACAATTAATCATTCAGAGTGATACCCCTTTTCCACTTGCTATGCAAGCTCCCCTCTGAGCCAAAGCACCATCCGTGCTCCTCTGAAGCGGGGATTCATGTGCTCAGTCAGTAAAATAAATTAGCACTGTACCAAATGGCTCCAAATTCAGGAAACACAATGGCTGAAGCACACACTTAGGTGAAAAGAGGCACAGCTTTTTTTATTTTTTGCATGGACTAAAAGGGAAAAAAATCTAGTCCCACTTCTAGCCAGATTTACAGCTTCTACAAAGGCTTGTAACTTTTTAGGCAAATGAGAAATGAATCAAAAGCCAGAAAATGGTTCTCTTTCATTTGAGGCTCTGTTAAATTTTAATGGCAGCGCCAGATGTAATACAGACACCCCTGCTCCACTAAATCAAAAGGAACAGACAAAAATTGACTAAATTTTATCTAATATGTTTATCTGTTGTGGGATTTTTATATTAAATAAAATAAGAAGAGACTATAATGAAAAGCAGGCTAAGGTGGATGCTAGGAGTTCAATTTACTGAGTAATGATACAAGTGTTTCAAAAAAGAAATAAATAATTCCTTTTAACTCATAAAACATATTTGTGAAAACAAGACTGTGTTAACTAAAACTCTCAAATTGTCATTATTTCAGTGATATGGTCCCATATTTATCCTCTTTCAGTCTAAGTATTTTATTATTGCATAATTTTTAATTGTTTGTAGGAAACCTTTTCTGGATATAAGGCATATGGATTATGAAAAGAGGAAAACAGAGATAATACACTGTATTCTTCAACTGGCAGAATTATTTCTGGAGCTAATTTTTCTGTATTCTCATGTCCATTACTTCATTTGTTTGGATTGTTTATATCAGTTCTTAAAATTTTAAAGTGCCTATTTTTCAGAGTGGTGACTGAAATGTGAATAATGAAGCCACATGCAAATGAAACTGTAAACTGAAAAGAATTGTATGAAATGGAATGCACTTTCCATTGTGGAACATGGAAAATTTAAAGGCCCTGCTGCAATATATGAATAGCTCTGAGCACATAGTATATGTTAATGACAAATTAACTGGGCAGCAGTAGATACAGGATAAAAATTGCATCAAATCAGGGTTTGCAGCCTGCAGGAACAGAGCAGCTGATCTGCATAAGCTCTCCCTATCTCCCAGTCCGTGCTCCACGTTTCTCTGGTTTGTTACCTTATTAGAGAGGAAAACATTCATAAAGGCACTCCTGGAGGCTGACTGGTTTCTTGCTGAATCAGCCAGCTAGCTATTGAATTGATTTCTATATCTTCCACCTCAGGAAAGCTAGAAAATGTTTTTAATTGAACATTCCCTTAATTTACAGGACATGCTGGTGCAGAAAAGGCTGAGAAAGGCAACTAATGCAACAAATGCATCCTCTATTTATATACACAGCAAGGATGAGGTCTTTTATATATTGGAAATGAATGGTTATTTAATATGAGTTATTTACTAAAAAGCAATGCATAAACCATTAAATGTATGTAACAGAAGCATAGATGAAGTAGCATTTGATTCTGAAAAATAAATGGAATCTAGTGTGGGGGAGGTTTTGAATAGGGATTTGCTTCCAGTGTATGGTGAATAAGAATAAGGCCCTGTTCTTCCCATGATCAGACACCAGTGACACTGGAAATTGTTTTGACAATAAGATCACTAGTTTTCAAATTAATCTGCTGAAGCTCAAATACATTTCATTGTGCTAGCAGGAGAAAGGTAATTTTGCTAGCTCTATTTTAGTAGATCTTTTTCAGTCAAAAACTTGTAACTTAAAGATGCTTCTTAGAGTATTTAAGAAAAAAGAAAAAAAACAGCACAAAAATCTTTTCTCATGTGGTGCAAGGCATATAGGTCTATTATTTATAGCCTTGTGATAATTCTGTGGAAATCTAAAGATTCCCCTATATATCCAAAAGCAATTTCTATTGGGAGGTCTGGTCTCCCATATTGTCCTAGCCCAAAGTTAACAGAGATTTTAATTAAGAAGTAATACAGGTTGGATTTATTACTGCCAAAATTACCATCTATAATTTTTTGGAAGTTTAGTATTTTTGGATGAAAGCAATCAAACATACTGACCTCCACAGAGTCCTTGAGAGGAAAAAAGGAGGGAAAAAAGAGTATGCAGTCAGTCCTACAAAATTTGCATTTAACACATCCTAAATGCTTTAAGACGTACATCATTTTCTAACACCAGCTCAGGGTGAACAGGTCCAAAGTTTTATTCCAACCCCTGCTACCAGTCCAGTGTGTAAACTTGGGAAGTTTGCAGCATGGGGGATAACTGAGCTGTAGCCTCATTGACCTCAGTATTTGTATTTTCCTGCTTTTTCAGTTTTTATCCCAATCTGTAAATTTACAAGGCAAGGACAGTACCTGACTTCATAAGCAAGTGTTCTGGGAGGGATATAAATCTCCAGGCTTTGGGGCATAAGCCAGCCTGTAATGCTAAACATGGGAAACTTAGCTTGCAGGCAGATTATCTCCAAACTGCCAGCTGTAGTGTTTCTTTGTCTGAAGCAGCTGGTACTGACCACTCTTGGAGATACGGTACTAGGAGAGATGGATCACTGCTTTGATCCAGTATGGCAATTCCCAGGCTCTTTGACAGTGCCAATAATATTACTGGCATTCAATAACAATAATAAGATTACTGGGAGGAATTTAACTAATGAGATCAAATAAAGAATCAAAATTTGGTGAGGTGGGGAAGGTTCATCATATATCCAGATGTCCAAAACATATTGAATGGAAGGAGGATTTTTTCCCCATGGTAATTTTAAATACAGATTTTCAAGTTTCCACTTTTGGAGCCTCCTAAAGTAGTATTAGTGGTTGCATAAAAAGAAACTTGGAAGGGGTATGATATATAATTAATGGATACGAAAGAAAAGTGTGAGGAAGGAGTAGGAAATTTGTAAAATTTTGCAGGGTGTAAGTGTGCAGGTTGGAAAGCGACAAATAACACTGAATTACACAAGTAACCACAAATGGAGAGGCAGGAAATAGAGGAAGTCTTGTTGCACTGTCCTCAGAGTACATTATAGTGTGTTTTCCAGCAACAGAATCTGGGAATCAAAATTATGCCAACAGTTTGCAGCCAACATCTGAAAGCTGCGAAGCACTGAGTTCCCTCTGATGAAGGTGGACATGTGGAGATTTTGAGCACTGGGAGGATTTGAGCTTTGATTAGGGGTAGTGGCTTTTGCTTTGCTTCACTTTGCTAGTAAATTCTGCTGTAGGAAAGGCTAGGGAGCCGTGACTCTGCTGGAGCTGCGCTAGTCTGTAGGTTAGAGTACTGCGATCCCAGATGGTTGAAGCAACGCCAGCTGGTAGCACTTGGACAAAGAGTTCAGTCTGATGAAACACAGCCTGACAGCTGGTATCAGATGCTGGAGAACTGTAAGTTTCAGTAAACGTGTTGCTGTTGGAGTCATGACAGAAATTTCAAGGGAGAAAAAAAAATTAAATTTGAGAGACATTAGTAGAGGATCTCATCTGCCTTGAAAAAAGAGCTCAGCCATGCTTTGCTGATGTTGCCAGCCAAGGACTTGGCCTGAAGTTTCTAACGGCCTGTTTACACTACAAAATAGCAGGAACTTAGTGCGATTTCTTGTTCAGAGGAACCACTGACACGTTCCAAAAACAAGCTTATACTTGAGGCCATTAGCTCATTTGCTAAATGCTGGATCCAGTTGCATTGCATTATTTTGGCAATGGTCCCTTACTTTCAGTTGCAGTGCTAAAGGGACACAAAATCAGGATTCAAACTTTATGAAGATTACAGATTGAAAACCAACATTTTTGACTGCACCTATTGACGAGAAGAGCAAGGAGACATATAAAGGGAGTGCTCTGCATTTTGTGACCTCTGGGCTTCCAGCAGACACAGACTTTAATAAACTATGTCATGGGTAATGAAACTGAGATGTTTGTGAGACAAGACACCACTTTGAAAGAAAATGTCTTGGTTTGGCACAGGTGGAAAGACAACCAGCCTCACATTTGACAGACACTGTGCCCTGACCATTAGCATGCAAGGAATAACTCAGTGTGCACTTCTCTTACTTTCTTTGATTATCTATGTCAGTAGTTTCTGAGTACTTTACACTTAAAGGTCCCCACTCCCGTGCCAATATTTCTTATTTTTGACATATCACCCAAGACTCTGTCTTTTTTAAGCAGCCTATTGCATATTTAAGCATATTAAAATCTGTGGGGCTGGGATTCATCTGAAATTATTTTTGCAGTCTAAATGCTAGGCATCAAATCTAAGCATCTGGGCCTTCTCAATAGCTAATTGAGAGAATAAAATATGATTGAAATAAGTGGCATGAATTGTCATTGACAGATGCCTATTGCCCTCCTTTGGGTATAGAAAGGGAGTATAATGGCCTTCTCAGTGCAGATGTTATTAGTGTTCGTTTGGTTAAAGTCTGGGTGGGTCAGTCCCACCATGTTTGATATTTTAAAGCATCTCCCTCTTGGCATGATTTGTTATGTAGGTTAGGTGTGTCCCCATTCATCACATCGCTGTGGTGACTCCTGTTTGACAACAGTTAAGTCTTTCCCTTCACTGCAGGAAAACCAGCATTTTACTTGGGGCTGGAACTCTCGTGGCAGCACTGTGCCCTGAGATATCTATGCCCTTTTTGTGCATTTATCTCTAAAAACCAAATGTTCAAGATCTGGGAAGTCTTAGAGCCGTTCAAAAGACTGGATACAAAAGGAGGCATAAAAATGTGTGTCCATGCTGATGCACCAGGCACATGCCTGCCACATACAATGTTCTGACATACAAACTCAGTAAAGAAAAGATCTTTGAAAAATGGTGTATGAGTTAACGTCGGCCAAGGGCCACACACCCATCCAGTCACTCCCCCTCTGCAACAGGACAAGAGGAGAAAACAGGATGAGGAAACCCCTCAGTCAAGAAAAAGACAGAAGTATCACTTAACAATTGCCATTAAGAGCAAAACAGGCCCAATGAAGGGAAAAACAACTTAATTTATTGCCAGTTAGTGAGAAACAAGGGAAAGCATTAACCAACACCTTTCCTCTTTACTTTCTCAGGTTCAAGTCCAGACCCCTCTCGCTTTCCCAAACGCACAGGGTGGGTGGAGGGGATTACAGTCCGGACAGAGCTCTTCCTCTCTGCAGATCCTTCACATTCCCACTTTTTCTGTGAAAGTTCCTAGTGGGCTGCAGTCCTTCAGGAAAGACTACTCCTGTGTAGTTTTTCTATGGGCTGCACCTTTCTTTGAGGCACAAGGTCCTCTGATCCATGGTGTGGATATTTGCTCCACCATGGTCTACCAACTGTAGGGAAATACCTGCCATAGAGTTCTTCCTAGGCACCAACAAACGGTACAGAGGGTGCAAAGAAAGATCTTCCACCTACTTACTGTAAAGACACTTCTGTTTACAAGTTTGGTTTTCAAATTTTGTCTTTCTAAAAGTTCTTTTCTAATTCATTTTTTCTTCCCTTTTTCATCTTTTCCATTTGGCTTCAAAAATAAATGGTGAAACACAAATGACGCACCACAAAAGGAGAAAGGAAGATAACTTATAAAAATTAAAGCCTTCAAAAGCAAAACATTTTTTCTTTTGTCTTTAAAAAAGCTAAAAACCAACCTACCAACAAACAAACATGCAAACAAACACAAGTCCCAAAACCAAAAACCATTAGAACCTAAAGAACTTTTCCTAGAAAATATTCTATATTCAAAAGTGGTTTTTTACAATGTGTTATTTTGAAAAGCCAACAAATTAGCCTTCCAAAACACAATAATGAATGATATAGGGAAACCTTTTATCTCCTTCTTTAAGAGTGTCGTCAGACCAAAAGGGCAACCTCATTCTTCTTCCAGAGCTCTAAGGACAAGGTAACTTTTATTTTCCTGGATGGCACCTAAATGCAATGAGATTATATACAAAAGCCAATCTTAGAAAAGCAATAACAAAATGCTTGCTCTCCAGTCTATCTATATTTTGTAATTATGCAGAGTTATTCTAAGTCAATAATCAATGCCATTTATTCCAGTGAGAATTATTTAATGGCTGAGGGAGATCAAGTCATAACTCATTGAATAAGTTGAATGTATTTCTTCTTTCCCTTGTCCCTCTCACTGTTTGTCACATACACCCACTGTATAATGTTTTAAATTAAATGGAGAAATTGAGGGCAGGAAGTATGTTACTTGTGCGTCAGTTTATTAAAATTCTCTTTTTCACTGATGCTTTTAAATGCTGTTTCAACTGGAACAAAGAAAACTGGCATAATTTTAGTTCACTTAAAGAAATGAAATATTTATTACTTTAATTAATCAGTGGAGTAATTAAGGATTTTCCTTATTTTTCGCTGGTTTATTTTCTCTAGTGAAATACATTGATTTCTCTTTTTAAAATTAATTTATTAATATATTTTTGCTAATCACTATGTGAGATTCCTTGTGTTACACTTCACAATTTTATCAGCATAGAAGCTTTTATGAAAAAGCAGTAAGAGAGAATGAGATCCTAACACAGCAAATCTGCCCTTAGAGAGCTTTATTTAGTGCAATTAAAAGAGCCATCGTTTTTCTTATCACTGCTTGGTGGTAGCATCAAGCTGCCACTTGCAGAGGTGCCAACAGCACGCACCATTGACTACCCTTCCAGCAGATGAGTAATGTACCAGAGTACAGGACTGAAGGAGGTGACAATGGAAGTGAAAGCTGAGCAAAATAAGAGAAATCAACACTGACCTTTTGCACTGCTAAAGTCCTTGCAGTTAAAGGTGGGGATGACCCCCTGATCCACTTGGGGAGGGGACAGGTATCATGGCACTGTGGAAGTGCATTAGAGGAGAAAAGAGCAGACTGCAAGCAGCAGCAGGAAATTCAGTTTCAGGAGATTTATGAGCAGAGGTGTCCAGAAACCCAGTGAGGAGCCTCTTGAACTGCAAAGCTGTGATAGGAGAAGCTTATTCCCTCCCTCTTCCCCAGCATGGGCACAATGGGCAGGTGCTAGGACATTCTGATGTCTTGCCTTGATTTATTTATTTGATGAAAAATAATGAAAGGGATGATTCTGAAGAGTCCTTGGAGATTCCATTAACTCTGCAAATTGAGCATATTGATAAGTTGGTGATTATTTTGAAATGAACTAGAGAAATTGAAAGGAAAAATGATTGTAGAAAGGGCCTCTTTAATGTGCAGAGATTTTAAAATGTAGGTAATATTTCAAGTGTATCAAAATACAGTAAAAAGACCAGGGGTTAATTATACTGGCATGATAGTTGGAACCACATTATTATAATTCTCTTGGAAAGCACTATGGAGCATATGGAGCGAATGAGGGGCCTATGTGTGCATAATAAGTTCTGTATGGGCATAAGGTGAAGGAGCAAGAGCTCTCTTGTGTGTAAGAGGCACTAAATAAGGGGAAGAAAATGATTTAACTACTTGATGAACCAACTTTGTACGTAGCAACACATTTGCAGTGCCCTATCTTTTAAATAGCAACATACATAAATTCACTCACTGCCATGATTCATCTTTACACAGCAAATACTACCCCAAACTGTGGAGAGAGCACATGCTGGAGAATTGCCTGTTCAAAGACATGCTCATATGGCATCAGAAACTTGTATTTTGTGCTGTGCAGAACTGTTAAGTGTTTGCATTACAAGTTTGCTTCACCACTACTGATTTTTTCTTTTGTTATTTCTAAATAGATTTTGATGTTTCCAGTTCCCAAGTCACTGGAATTTTTAGTGTGTGCATGGATCTAACTTGATTCTTAGAGAGTCATCTCAGTAACGGAGACAGAGAAAAGACAAAAGACCTCCTTGAAGTTACACCTCAATTTGAAAAGATTCTGCTGGTGTCTTTGAGGTGAGGATGTTTGGTCATCTCACTGAAAATTAATTTTAAGCATTTAACAATAATGTGCCAAAAAAATTTAAAACTCCAACTCAGACTAGGGACTAATTTTAGATGACTAAATATAGGTGCAATGAATCCAACCCAAAAGACTGATGCTTGTTTAAAAGGAGAAATTACACTGGACTAATTCAGAGAGAATTCGCAGAAAAAACTAACCACAAAGTGACTATTCAGCCTGGTTTCCACTCAGTATAATCTGTGCTGAGCAGAACCCTTAGATCAGGAAAAAAATATTCCATTAATAAACAGTAAATTACTCCAGAGATAAGAAAAGTAGCCCAGTTCTGTAGGTGGAGCTCTGAACTAGGGTCTGGTTCTCCTTTTAAGCCAGTGCACCTAAATATGTCTAAATCTTTCAGGGGCTCGATCACATAATCAAATATTCCATGATGTGAGATTCAGAAAAAAGTGTGGAGTTAAAGCAACAGAGGCCACCTGGATTTTTTGCCACCGATACTGAGTGGTATTGTTTCTCTTATATTGTTTTCGCAGAATTGTTACATGCACTAACTAATTAGAATAAGACATAGAAAGGCACTAAATGCAGTGTTCACTGAAAATATTCACTGAGCTTTGCCAAACTAATGTCTCATGCTCAGTTTATAGAATTCATAATACATTTGGGTCTATATTTCCATTTTTCTTTTAATGTCTGCATTTACTTTCACCTCTAATGAATAGAGGATACCAATATTGACACTTTAACTGGCAAAAGTCTTCATTTACAACATTTCTACTATAAAATAGAAAACAAACAAAAAAAATGCCAAATGCTTTAGAAACTGAAATCTGTTACAAAAACTCACTGTGTAGTTGATGCCACTTCTAGGAATCTGTATATTTGACTTAATCTTCCACTACAAAACAAAAGAAGAAAGAGAATCTGGAGCTGTTTATAAGACTGTACCATATAAAGAAACAGTAGTTTATCAGAGTTACATTGGGCACATTAAACCAAATGCCATGAAAATGTCAAAATATGTCCTACTTCAGTAGTGGGATTCTTCATAAAACCAGTCTCACACACACACAAAAAAACCCCCCAAAACCACCATCACCTTTAAAATGTAAGTTAAAAAAAAAAGGTGAAACTTTGGTGGAAGATTTTCCAGGCTCAAGAACTGAAAGTCTTTCCCCAAACTCAGTCCTGTCCCTTGTTGAGAGAACAAGAAAACAGGTGATAAGGCATTGGGAATGTGTTTTAAATATTTTAAGGCTAATTATTGACCTTGAAGTTGTCCAGGTATAAGCTGTTACAATAATGCAACATTATTTTGTGTAAATAGGTCATTACACTTAGGGTGTAGCTACAGCATTGCATCAGTACTCAAATATGGTGTCTACTGGAAACAATATAATGAATTCTGCAACAGAAGGACAAATAAATTAGAGATTAGAACATAAACAGGTAAATAAACCAAACCTGTTTGGTTAGATGAAGAGAAGGATGAAAAATAATTTGGTCACAGTACGTACACAGTTAGATTTGGAAGCTGAAAATAATTAGGCAAGAGTATTTCAGCCTTACTGACGAATGTATATTTATCTAACCTCAACTTTCAGCCAGTGTCTGGAAGCTGTTCCTTATGTAAGTCAGAAACTGTCCAGTGACTGGAAGCTGAAATTAAACAAATTCAATCTCAAAATAAGAAGTTGTTTCTTAACAGAGAAAGTAACTAAAGATCAGAACCTGGTTTTGCTTCACACGAAGATGGTGAATTCACTATTAGTTTAAATGCAGCTGTAAAACCGGGACACATCAATCCAGCTTCTGAAAGAAAATGTGCAGCCTGTGGGAAACGCTGAAGAGAGAGGACTGACGGGTATTTGCTACAGGCTCTCTAATGGATTCCTTGTTATTGCAAGGATACAAGGCATTAATGGAAACTTCAGTCTGTCTTGTTCCTCTGAAGTGCTTTCATCTTACTCAAGTTCTCTGGCGTGAGTAGATAGGGATAAGAGGATGAAACTCAGTGCCTTCAGAGTGTTGAGGTTAGAGTACATCCCCCTGGACTTGCAAGCAGTGAAATGGTGGATGTGAGAGATCTGCAGCAGATTTACAAGGAGTCCCTTTATGCCTGAGCTTTTGCACAAACCATGGGGTACCCAGCTCCAGCTGTCCCACTGCTGGCAGCGTTACTGGATATCACTCGGGCTCTCCAGGTGGAGCTCTATTCTGAGCAAAATTTGTACCAGGCTTACACGTCATTAGGAGACCTACCATTCTGCTGACAAGCTTCACATGGGTGTTCCAGTCAGAAACACCCTTGGGGATCCAGGAGGCACATATTCCTAGAGATTAAAACAAAGATAAAAATGAAAGCAAGGCACTGGGGAGAGGAAACTGAAGTTTGTTCTGTTTCAACAACTGGAGGGCAAAAAGGAGGCACCCAATTACATACAGTGAGACCAGTGCTTAGATAAGCAAAGGAAATGGGGGAAGAAAACAGATGTGAAGTGCCTTTCACAAGATCACACAGCTGGCCAGCTGGGAGCCCATCCGGAGCCTATGAATCCTCCAGCATTTCAAGCCATTGAGTTGCAATATATTTATAGTTTTGACTCTTACAAACAGAAGTAGTCAAGGGGAAAATGTCATTGTTTGCATCAGCTGGTTTCCATATCTGCATAAAACAAGTATTAGAGACCTCAGGAAAGACATCCTGACCATTACTAATTTTCCGTAATGGTACAGTGGTGACCTAAATACAGGAAAATAAATTACAGTATTTGTTAATATTAAAAGTATTATAGTATTTGTAATATTACAGTATTTGTAATATTAAAATTTTGCCTTCTCTGTCTCTAGTGTCTTTTGTTATGTTCTTAGTGTAAATAATTGGTTGTGTCATCTGACGTGTATACCCTGTTTATTGGGTGGGAGCATAAAGCAAACCTCCAGATGTCTGATCAGGACATCCTTGTTCTTCTCCCTCCCTCATTAATGGAAACATTGAAAAACAGGCAATACCAACAAAAGTAGAATCCAACAGAGAGGTTCAGTGAACCTCTGTACCCCTCCTGTACACCCCTCCTCTGCACATCCCGCTGTAAGGCACATACACGAACATTTGTAACACATGCCTCTAGCCAAGGGTAGCGACTGGCAGGCATTCCCAGTGTGCTTCAATGGGCTACAGCTCCCTGGAAAAGTGAGACTTAATCTTCACAGCTACGCTGAGCCAAAGAGGGAGCTGGAACAAGAAATGCTACCAGCTACTCTGAACTCCTCTGCTTTAGCATGGTAACACACTAACTCAAGGTATTGTGAAAATATTACTTTTAAGTAAAAAAGCTTGATAATTTGGCTAGAATGATAGGGAACATGACACTGTCTCACTGTCTCTTCTCTATTTTCAAAAGCCTCATTTTGGAGAACCAGGAAGACAGCTTTAACTTAAACAGGCACTCAAGCCGTAATGACAGTAATTTCCTTGGCTTTTCAGAGGTACATTTTAACTCCACTATTCAGCTTCAGCAAGGACCCTCCATAAACCACACAAAATCCAGCTATGACTTGATCTGTACAACCACCTTTCTCTGGGACAGTATAAGGAAGTTCAAGGAAGTAAACTTTTCAGCCTGTGTTAACATATTAATTTCATAGTTTCCTAGCTCCTGTACTCTCACAAATTTAATACCAAATCATGCTTGATGCACCTACAGAAATGAGCCCTGCTTCCTAGAAGCAACGAGGGCAGCTGCAGCTGCAGTGTGGGAAGGGGACTTCCCATCTCTGTGCTGCTGCCTGGTGCAGCCCTGGTCACTCCTACTTGGGTTTTTCCCAGCAGGCTGTGCTGGGCTGCACTGGGCTGGGCTGCTGTGGGCTTTGGGGAAGTAGGCTGCATTCCCACATGCCCATCCCCTTCCCACCTGCTGTCCACCCACTGCATTGCAGGAGCCCGTAGGAAACTCCAGAAAAAGTATTAATAGGCTATCTCAGAGTAACGGTCAACAGAGGAGCACACATACTGCCTAAATTAGTGTGCTATATTTACAGCAATACTTGCAAGTTGCAGTCACTGGAAGCCTCTTGAAAAGATATGTGGCCTCTATGCCCATGACAAATCATTATTTCTTTCCCTGAAGTTAAAAGCATGGACAACCACAGTAATGAGTTATCAGACATTTTAAACTGGAATTATATCTGTGCTTCTTTTTAAGGATGTGGTATATAACTTTGACTGATCTCAGTAGGAGATTAGATAGAACAAAGCAAAATATTCTAAAAATTCCTAATAAAGTCATGTCTCAGTAATGAATAAGCACATAAGCAGGCCTAAGAGAGCTTCTTTTTCATACATGTGATGGAAATAAATTATGTTAAATTAAACAAGTGGAAATAGATAATGACAATTCAGCATGGAAGCAATTTCAAACTTTTTTTTCAGATTCTCACAAAAGGAAAATTCTTCAGATTTTAGTCTATTTTACATACTAGTTCTAGAATCTCAACGAACCTTGTATGTTTAGAATTATCTAAAAGTCTCTGCTCCTTTTACCAGTATTTCAGCTTGCAAGCTTTGCTGGTTCCATGACACTGTGATAAAAGTACCATGAACACAAGTATTTGCCTGTGAGGAGATTTCATTTGGCAGACAAAACCTCTGTATTACTCTTCAATACTTGTTGAATAACTAAATCTGGAGGATTTATCTCCTGACACATAAATAAGCTTATTGAGGAAAAGGGCCACCTTTGAGTGGAGAGAAAATAGATTACTTGAGGCAACATTTGAACATAAATAAAGTACAGATAAAAGAGAGTACAGTAATTTCACGACCATAAGGTGCACCGGACTATAAGGCACACCCCCGGGAGTTAGCAAAATTCGAAAATTCGCAACTTTGTAGATCAGATAAGGCGCACCGGATTATAAGGTGCACTTTTTTTTTGCAGTGAGGCTCCGGCCCAGCTCCCCCCAGGCGGTTGCTGGCCGAGGCCCCACCTCAACCCAGCAGCCAGGGGCCCCTGGGCCCACCTCCACCCGGCTGCCGCGGCAGTGCCGGCTTCCCCCACGGCTCACAGCTCACACTTCCAGGGTGGCAAATTTCGCAACTTTGTACATCAGATAAGGCGCACTGGACTATAAGGCGCACTTCCAGGTTCAGGGGAAAATTTTAGTCAAAAGGGTGAAAAGTCGTGAAATTACTGTAAATTAAAATTAAATTAGAATGGTTGATAACTTTCAGTTTGGAAACTCTGAGTGCTTTTTCTTTTTACAGCTGCCAATGGAATGTCAGAAAATAACTTCTTAGTTCTCCAGAATTCTCCATCTGGGCATCTCAAGCTTTGTCCATTTTATGGTGTAGAAATAAGTTGAAATGGTGACATTTCACAGAATGATAAACTGAGCTCCAGAAACTTAGACAAAGTTTGAATTTTCAGTCTTTGGCAAGATGTGAAAACAGAAGTATAATGTCCTCATATGTAATTTCCTGCTTCTATAAGCTTTGCCTTTGTCAATATAAACCAAGAGAAATCTAAGCCCAAATTTCCTCCCACCAAAGAATATGCATGAGCTTATCTGAGAGCAGACTATGCTGCTGTTCTTTTTATAAGAAATAGTTCAGGCCACACCTTAATACCAAGCAATGAACATTTATGGCATTTGAGCAATTGATTTCCCAGACAGCATTTCTTATGGTGACTGGCAGAGGATGTTGTGTGGGTTTTCTTTCTCTCCTCATCTTCCCCCACTCTCCACCCCCGCTGTTGGTCTTGCTGCTGTGTCTTTATCATACTTTGTATGATGGCATGTCTACTTTGGGAAATGATGATTCCAGTGTGGGCGGATGGAAAGAGATCTGCCAGAGGGTGCAAATTTCAAATTGCTGCCACAGATACACCCTTCTGTGCTGTCTTCTCAAGATACCAGAAAAAGTCTCTAAGGAATGCCTGGGGCTTGACTCTTGGTGTGAAGATAGACATTTACACCATGCAATTTTCTTTCAATATTAAACAAATAGACAATATAAATAGAGCTAGTGAACTCAAATTGCCTTAATCACTTTTTCATGGAGGTGGTCATTATGAAATCCTTACTGGAAGCAATGCAATATTTGTATATTTGTTTCATTATTAGGCTTGGAAAACTGTTTAAAATGACTCCGAGTCAAGGTGACTCAGCATCGCTGATTTTTACACTAAAGTCAGACAACATGATTTTAAAATATCAAGAAGTACAATGTGTAGAAAATATTTCAAAGTATGGTGTAAGGCTTACAACTGTAAATATTTTATTATGTGAAATAGCTGAGAAATAGAAGTATCAGGGAAGTAGAAAAATTGTGGCTAAAATAATTGTTAGCCACGATATACTATATCAACCTCAGCAAATAACATGCTTTTCTCAGATGAGAAGAGTGTCTGCCTCTAGCTGGGTAAACTGATTACTCTGGTTTAGTTTCTGGTTCCCTGCATATCTGTCCTTATTAAAAGGAAGTGCAGAAGTTCAGCTGTGCTCTAGCTTGTGCTTCGGACTCTGTTTCAGGAGCAGGGATTGAGGGAGATGATACAAGAAGGAAAACAAAGATTTCAGAGACAGAATATTTATAGTAAAGTATTAACTCAAGAAGTCTCTTGCTTAGGAAATATTTTGGTTAGATTAAAAAAATATTTATATCTCTACTTAAGGTTTCTTTTCCCTCAGTATGGTGTGTACTCTCAAGTGGATGTTTCACTGGAGTTCTGAGTAGCCTACAATGTCTATGTGGATTTAATATTTTATGCATGAAAACCTTTGGCTGATGTAACTGCTTCATCTTCCTTGAAGAACAAGACCAGTAGGTCTACTCTGCTTTCCATTAGTTTGCACACGTGTCTGTGACCTACCACAGTACTTATAAGAAAACTCAGCTAACTCATAGTTTCTGTTCATCAGAGCAAGATGCAAACACTGAGGGAATAAACTGCACTGTCTGCTTGTCTGAGTCCTATTGCACATGCAGGCTGTATCCCTTGGATCCATCAGACTTCTTTTTTATGGGTATTAACTTATATTATGCCTTTTTCCCAACAGTCATATTCAATCACTCCAAATGCACAATGATTAGAAATCATAGGACTTGTTAATAATAATATAGATGCAATTGCTTTCACAAATTACTGCTTGGAGTAGAGCACAGTGCTCTATATCAGTGTATTTATTTAATACAGGAAAAGAAAAAAAGGAATACATTATCTATGTCAGGGATTTTAAAATAGTATTATTTTATGAAGTAATCATAGAAATGAGATTCAGCAAAGATTAGGCAATAGTACTCTCTGGTTTCTTTGCTGAATTAATGCTATATGCTGGTTACTGTGAGAGGGAGAAGCTATTTTATTTTCTTTCCCAAAGAACCCATGTTCCTCTGCCATCCAGGCTGTGTTAGACTCCAGGAAGTCTCAAACAAGTTTAAAATCCTTATTCAAGTAAAAATGGTGCTCCCTTGACAAAGAAGATAGTCATATTCTCATATTATGTTTAGTTTTATTTGAACAATATATTAGGCAGATGTATGAAGACATAACTTTTACTGACACTTCATTTTGTTTTACTCCATCGACATAAAGGTGTTTATACAGCTAGTCATTCTTACACAGTCAAAAAAACCCACCCCACAAACAAACAAATGAACAAACAAAACCCCAAAACAAAAAATAAAAAAACCCCAAAAACAGGGAAAAAACCCAACAACCAAGCAACTAAAAAACCCAAATCACCAAAACCCAACCAAAAAAAAAAAAAACCCCAACAACAAAACAACAACAAAAAAACCCCAAACAAAACCAAACCAACAAAAAACCCTCAAAAAGCCACAAAAAAAATTCACAACAAAAAACCCAAACCCCAAACAAACAAAAAAACAAACCAGTAAAAAAAGCCCCAAAACAAAAAAGAAAAAAATTGAACCTCAAAACAGAAAAGTAGTGCAATGTGACACATGGAGTTACAATCACAACTTTGTTACAGTTTTTACAAGTGTATCTTTGGCGAAGGAGAAGTGTCCTCTTTCATACCTATTTGTACAATTGAAGATGGTGCTGCTAATAGGCATCCTAGTGGAAGAATCACATTAAAAAAAGTCAGATCATTTAGCCCTTACAAACCACTTAGCTCTTATGATCTTCAATGGAAAAGAGACACAGATATTGAAAATTGGAGTTACAACTTTATTAGTAAAAAAAAAATATTAAGAATATTAATATCATCCTTCTGTCTTTCACAGTCATGAGGGCAAAACTTTTCAGGTGGGGCCAAGCGAAATACAGATTGGCAATATATTGGCAGTGAAAGGGAAAAGAAAAAAGGATAAGTAGACAATGAATTATCTGTGAATGTTTTAAGTGATTATTTGTGAGTTTGTACTGGTGTTGAGGTAAGATCTTATTAACATTATTGTTCTACCTGTAAAGCTCTAGAAGCAATACAATTGTTAATTACATATATCTTTCAGTTTCTGTGCCCAGGTAATGTATGTTTGGTAAACAAATACAGAGCCTGATATCTCCCTATATGTTGACTCACATGTTTATGGATCTGTATATATATGCATACAACAAGAAGGAAAAATATATTTAAGTTGTAAGAATCAGACTTGACAGCATCAGTGATACAACACAGTTGTTTTAAAGTGGTTAGCTCACCACTTATCTATTACAGTCAGGAACAATATCATTAGGAAAATTATTATTGTATTATAATAGTTCTAGATTTTCCAAGTATGAAAAAAAAAAGGGGGAAAAAAGGCAGAAGCAAGTGGATGCTGTTTAGGATTGACAAACATTTTTTAAACATGACAGACTGTACCTGAATTCTCAGTGGGATGCGGAAATAAAGCTATTGACTCTTAGTGTCCCAGTACAAACAAATGTAAAACATTTGTTTTCCAAAACCAGTTTCTGATCAGCATGCTGCTGAAGTGTCCTGCTCCTCTTGCATGGAGCTACATGAAGCGTGAAAGCAACCTGCTGCAATGTCACTTCATTGGTGTTTAGAAGCTCTCACCTTGAAAGACTCAAATTTGAAGATTTTGGCACATCTCTAAGCAGGCAAGCCCTTATCTAGTTCATTTAAGCAAAACCACAGGACCATGGAAAAGTCCAATGGACAAATCATATACATTTAGAGCCTTTTGGAAGGATTTCAATAGGTATTTGTGTATCTTCTTACTAAAAGCATTTAGAAAGCCACTGTCATTGAAACAGATAAACCAAGGTTGATGGAGTTAAAGCTACTTCTTAAAAATATTTACTATTTACACAAGAAAGCACTTTTTTGAGAAGTCATCTGAGTTTGGGATCATAAATCTAATCTTTATATGTCTCTGAATCTTAAGTTCGTGAACAATCTGCTTGTGAGAACTTTAACCACAGTAAAATGTGAATCAAGGAGCAACACTGAAGCACTTTTGCACCCTCATATTCTGAAGTTTTTGAACATGTAGATTTTCTCAACATCTCCTGAGTCTGAAATAAGTGCACTACTACAATATACTGACAAAATTAAAAACACTATAATAGGATATATTCTTACAATTACAAACAATTCAGTTATCACAGTTGGCAAATTATTGCTTATCAGACATCCACGGTGTATGAGTCTATGTGAGCTGTTTGACTTGTGCCTGTTGTAGTTGTAAAATAAAATTGATTAGTCTAAATTTCCTCTTTGATTTTACTTTGTTTTTTCAAGAAGGTGAAACATGCAGATGAGCCATTATAGCATCTTGGTTGACAAGTGGTTGCTAAATTCTTACAACTGGAGTGCTCACGATAGTTATGACTCTAACAAATCCTTTTCTGCTACAAAATTACACTTTTTTTTCAGTAAAGAATGATGTTTCTAAAATTTTAATCTTAATCCGGTGAAAAAACAGGAAGAGATTTCTACCTATTGATGGAAGCATGCTAAGTATTGCTTTTTTTGTTTCATCTGAAAGCAGAGCTCCTGAGAATGGTTAAGAAAACAGATTTAAAAAATAAGGTAAAATTTTCCAGCCCCAACCAAGACCTTTCTTCATAACATTAGTTATAGCAAACTGCAAGGCAAGATGTTTCGGACTCCGATACAGAGTTTGTTGCTTCACTGAAATCCAGTGACATGGCTACACATTGCACAAGCAAAAGTTTGACATAGCACATTAAATTCTTCTTGCACTAGACAGCTACAGACACTGACCTACAGAATCTTCTCCACTGAGAAGGTGGAGAAGGTGTCCACTGAGACACCTTCACTGAAAGCAGGGCAGAAGTACTACAAGAATGTGTGCTAGCTACTAAATTCTGCCACTACAGATGTGCCTGGATATCACAGGGCTCTCAGCTGACCAGAGTTACTGTGATAGCCCTGTTCTGCTCGCCTTGTTTTAGGGTCTGAGATGGGGTCTGAGTCAATGAATACCCTACCCAGTTAATCTCACTGTCTTGCCAGGCTTCTGATGCCTCTGCTCTTGTAGGGAAGTCCACCCCTACTACTCTTGGACAGGAATCTCTACTGGAGTAAAAATAGTTTTTGTTCTGCTCTGCATTTTGAACCTAACAATTATTCTCAAATAAAGTTACTTTAATAGCAAATATCTTCATGTAGACCAGATCTAAATTAATTTCCAATTTTCAGAATTGGAGGTTTGATGGAGGTCACCATCTACAATCTGGAAAATCCTTTGCAGTATGGATATAATATGTAGAGAATTAACAGTAGAGTTGTGTGAAGCATTTGCAATGAAGCTAGACAGTATAAAATTGACCTCTTTGGGGATTTCATTGCAAAGTGAGAAAAGTAAGAATGTGTTGCCAATAGTTTTTTTAGGGTTTGCTGGCAATATAGGTCAACCTTTACACCTCGTGTTTTGCTTGGCAAGTCAAGCAGTGTTTGCAAGTTCTTGTGGCTTTTATGCCACATTTTATGTAATATTTTGTTACTACATTTTGGTTGTATTGCTGAATAGATTTCAACTAAGAGCTTAGGAAAGAGAAAGTGAGTTTAAATAGCTTGAAATGGAAGGAAAAATTGTCAAGACTATAAATGAAGAAATATCAGAACGTTTCTCATAAAAAGAACAAAACCAAGTATTTTATCAAAGACAACAAGTGGGATAGCTCAGGTGTCTTAATAGTCTGTTTTCTGATATCAGTGAGAGGACAATAATAGAAAGGGTTGTATGGAATTCAACTGTAGAAGAATCAAAGGATCAGAAGATATTTAATGCCAGACAAGAGGATCTAATAGAAAATAGGTCTTGCCATAAAAACCTGAATTCATTTTTTTGATGAGAGTTCAAATTTAATTGAAAAAGAAACCTATGTAGATGTAACACTCTTAGAGTTTTGTCAGGATTTTACTTCCTGGGGTAAAAGTAATAAAGCACTGATTTATGTCAAGAAGGCACATGGAAATGAATTCATAACTGGTGGACACTTACTGTCAACTGGACATCAAGAAATCGACATTTGATCTGGAGAAGCTGGACCTATGACCTGAGACCATCTGTGCAGGGTTCAATAAGGCCAAGAGCCAGGTCCTGCCCTTGGGTCACAACAACCCCAGACAGTGCTCCAGGCTGGGAGCAGAGTGGCCAGAAAGCTGCTCAGTGGAAAAGGACCTGGAGGTGCTGGTTGACAGTTGGTTCAACATGAGCCAGTGTGTGCCCAAAAAGGCCAATGGCATCCTGGGCTCTACCAAAAATGCTGTGGCTAGCAGGACCAGGGCAGGGATTGCCCTCTGTACTCTGCCCTGGTGTGTCCACCCTGAATCTTGTGCTCAGTTCTGGGCCCCTCACTACAAGAAAGACAGTGAGGGTCTGGAGCAAGTCCAGAGAAGGCAACAGAGCTGGTGAAGTGCCTGGAGTATGAGTCCTGTGAAGAGTGGCTGATGGAGCTGGGAGTCTTTAGCCTGGAGAAAAGAAGGCTCAGGGGTGATGTTATTGCTCTCTACAATTACCTGAAACAAGGTTGTAGCCAGGTGGAGGTTGGTCTCTTCTCCCAATCAACCAGCTGCAGGACAAGAGGAAATGGCCTCAAGGTCTGCAAGAGGAGGTTCATGCTGGATATCAGGAAGAATTTCTTCACTGAGAGAGTAGTTAAGCATTGGAACAGGCTGCCCAGGGTGGTGGTGGAGTCACCATCCCTGAAAATGATGAAGAAATGACTAGATGTGATACTTAGTGCTATGGTTTAATTGACAAGCTGGTGTTTGCTCAAAGGTTGGACTTGATAATCTTGAAGGACTTTTCCAACCTTAATGATTCAATGATTCTATTCTATAGCATTTCGAAAAGTAGCTCATGATGGTGACCAGAGAGAGAGCTAACTGGAAGAGTTCTGCCAGGATCAGCGTCAAACCTGGTTCTATAAAACAACTTTGCCCATGATTTTAAATATACAGATACTAGTGATAAAGTTTTCCACAAATATTAGTGGAATAATAAATAGCAATTAGAACAAGGAATTCAGAGACACATCTGCTCTACAAGACCCATGGTTCCAAATAGCTTATTGAAAGCAAGACTCAGAGTGGGTTGGTTTTATTGCAAATGAATCTTCATGGGAAGAAGATGATCAATCCTGAAAGACAGTTTAACTGGGGAAAAAAGAGTAAACCAAAAATCAATGATAAAGCATTTTAAGTCAAGCAAATTTGCATTAGAAAAATTAAACAAGAAAATTTGATTATTTGGGTAGTCCTGTTCCTTTTGCTCATAAGTATATGTAAGAAAACCAGCGTGAATGATTCCTAATGCAGCATTTGTGGCAGCTCCATGACCTCCTTAATTTAGTAGATTGTCTTAATTACAAGTCTTCAGGAAATGAATTATGCCTGAAGTTTTCAGCACCTTACTCAATTTTTACATGCAGCATGGTCCATGTCCTTTAAGCTTTTTAGTCACAAACAATTTGCAGCCAGCTATGCCACCCTTTCACCTGCTCTTACTTGTCTTACCCTGTTACATGAGGTTACAGAATCTTCAGGAAA
Organism: Catharus ustulatus; assembly: GCF_009819885.2. Classification (NCBI taxonomy): domain Eukaryota; kingdom Metazoa; phylum Chordata; class Aves; order Passeriformes; family Turdidae; genus Catharus; species Catharus ustulatus. The sequence continues at coordinate 101,482,725 of NC_046223.1, read as the reverse complement.
TATTGATAGAATCCTTGGTTTAAAATGCTTTTGAAGCATTGTTGAGCCCTTTTTTCCTTAAATTGATATAACTGTTTTCCTTCTACTATCACCACCAGTGAAAGCTTGTTAAAATAATTTTTAAAAGATTGGCTTTAAAATTCTTGAAAACTATATAAGGACTTTGACACAGCACCTGTAGCAATTAAGGTAATTTTTCTTTATTAATTTTTAAACAAGAGATTATTTCCTTCTGGGATGCAGGAGGACATTGTCTTCAGGACCTTGAAAAAAATTGCATGTTGGGTCTCATTAGTACTGTCAGACAGCAAGATGGTGATTTGAGAAGTAGCTCATGAATGAGAATATTTTTAAAGTAATTCTTTGTTTTATATTTTAAAGGTTATTCTGAACAAAGAAAATGTGCAAACTCTTTCACAAAATGTATCAATATTAGAATAGGAGAGTGCTTTGCAATTTAAACTAGAATAATTGCTGTGCCAGACCATAAGGTTCTAGTAGAGACCTCAAGCTCAACTTTTATTGAATCCTGATCTTTTAGCTGGAAGAAGGCCTCAAATCCAATACTGATTGCAGCTCAATAACCTTTGAACCCCCAAAGTCTCTTCAGGTCAGCAACACAGTATATTACTGTAGTAAAATAAAAGAGTCAGCACAGAGAGGAAGTGTTCCCTCTCATCTGTCACTGCTACTCTGCTTGGTTGTGTCTTCAGAGAGTGGGGAAATGAGCCCCTTCATTTTGAGCTAAACTAGTTCAGACACGTCATGATAAAAGCATGGACAAATTTTCTCTTTTGTAACACAATGCAAATTTTTATTTTGCATTTCATCTCTATTAACTATAAGGAAAAAAGCACCAATACCTGAACTGAGCAAAAGGCAAAATATGTAAGGAGAGCAAATATGTTAAAAAGTATCTAGCTGTTTTTTCCAGACTAATACAATATCTCGTAATGCAGCCTAATTTTCAAATACATGTTGCTCAGTTTGGTCTGAAACTCAGGAGTCTTTATAGTCTGTCCTCTGTAGGCTCAAAAATGGAGGCAACCAGAATTCCTAGGAATCCCAAAAATGTAGGTCAAGGGGTTTATATCATATGAAGTTGAAGATTCATTCTCAATTCTTGATAATAACTATTATTAATCGGGATGATGAAATCATTGAAATATCTATCTCATACCATTTGTTTAACAAGGCAGTTTAGGAATGCCACCATCTGTTATTATGTACTACAGTGATTAGAGACAGACAAAACTGAAGTCCTCCATTTCAGCAGTCTGCAGATCATGAATATAAGTCATCAAAACATACTGAGCAAAAAAACCTGCAGCAATGAGAAGAAACTACTGTATTCAAATAAATAATTGTACAGCACCTCACCACTGAGTATCTAACTCCAGAATATGAAAAAATAATCTAATGAACAAATTACTCATTTTATGACATGCCTTACAAAGTTGTGACAGAGTTATGGGGAGGTATAACAGCATTCTATGGTTTAAAAACAAAACAAAACAAAAAAACAAACAAAAAACCAAACAAAAAACCCCCCAAAAAGCAACAAAATAAACAAATAAGTCAAAACCAGTTTTATTTCCAGCAAGCTACTCAGGAAGTTTTCCCCTCACCTATCCATCTAGACTGTTCTCTCTTAATTGAACCATGACAAAAAAGAATGGGAGAAGGAGTGCATTTCTATTTTAAATTTCATCCAGGGGAAGTTCTAGCCTGCAGTTAAATTATTCTCTCAGATCTTTTTACCACAGAGTGGGGATGCATGGCTAAGGTTCAGCCCAGTCCTCAGGAAGGTTTAGGGCTAGAAGAGAGGTCACACCCAGAGCCCCGGTAGGAGTGGAGCCACAAAGCTGTCACCTGCAATCTGTTTCCTACACACTTTTCGTGTGTGGTTTCCCCTCATCCCACAGAATCAAGCTCAGCAAGTCCTTCCCAGGTGGGCACAATGAGGCTCCATCCCTCAGCAGTGCTGTGTCTAAAGTGCTAAAGGTGCTCAGCTCTATCCTGTTCTCTACTGAGTCCTCACAGAGACAGCAGCAGGGCTGAAGATCACTGGCCACAAGTTTTTAGATAAAGTACTGCAAGGCCATTGTGCTGGTGAGCTGCTGATTTTGCACTGGAAGCCTGTTTCTCCCACCATTCACACGGACTGCCACCGGAGCTCCATTGCTGTCACTACATCACCCTTGCTCCATCAGGCACCAGAATCTAAACCTGCACCAACTACACTGCCTGGTGCAAAGAAAGATTCAAACCACAGCAGATTTATCATCAGTGATTTAGATTTTTAAAGCACATGCATTTATTATGAAAATAGCATGCTTTTAGAACAATCTTTTAAATTTAAATTCCACTTCCCCTGAAAATCAGCCTTTTATCATTTAAGACAATGTTTACATGAAATTCCTCATATGACAATGTTTTAGTGGCATCCAGAAGACTTTGGTTCTGGGATAAGGCTAGACTGTACCTAGGCACCAGCTTTTGGGGCAAACAAAAAAAAATATATCAGGCCTATTGTGTTAGTTTATGCTGTTCTCAAAAATGAGAGACACTGCTACTGTAAGTGCTCAGTCTGAATAAAATTTTTACCTGTTTGGTAAGACCTTATTATGTTCCAAATACAGTGTTGGCCTGGTCATAGTCTTGATAATGAGCTGCATAAAGCAAGGATTAATTCATTGTTAACTGCTTTATCTCAAACTATGCAGACATTGCAAATTCATCTGCACTTCAAAGCAGGGATTTGGTCAAAATATTCAGATTGGCCTGAGAACACCTGCTTTTCAGATGCAGCAAATAAGGTACACACTGTTTCTGAAAGGCAAATTTCAATCTTATAATGAAATTCAGTATATCAGAAACAGAAGGATGGAAAAAGGCAATAGTAAATAACATCAGTTTTGAAATGTGTAAGCAGTATTCTAGAGATATTTTTTTTTACCTCTGTACTAACATACAATTATATATTGGAGACTAAGATTTTTGCCAGGACTGAAGTCACTTCAGCAACAGACAGGAGCATCAGCAAGAGGGGAGAAGTGTGGGGTTTGCAGTGCTCTGACATGACTGGCACCTCACTGAGGAGCTGCCCAAAGAGCAGCTGCACAGAAGAGTAAATGTGCTCCCTCGCAGCTCGTCATCTTCCTCGCACATGAAGAGAGCACATTAAAGGAATAAGAAATAAAAAATGCAAATGGTATTTCAAGCAGTGCTGGCAGAAATGTAGAAAACAGCTGAAAACCTTAAAGCCTTCTACATGGTATGCATAGGAAGCACAGAGGGGAGGAGTGCCAGGGCATCTGGAAATCATCTGGGTGAATTTTTAAAAGCCTGTAAGTAACCATCAGGAAATGTTTGACTCTAAAATGCAGAATGACACAGTAGGAATTGCAATTTTCAAGAATCCAGAAAACTTAAATTCTGTCTTTTATTTGACTGAACATTGAAATATACATAAAATGATCTGTGTTTTATATCTTAACTATGGAAAAATAGATATTTTTAAATTATGCGCAATTGTATTTAATTTGTATATGTGTATTGGGACGAGGATGTGATGACTCAACACCAAGAGGTGTTCTATCTCTGATATTCTGTCTGTCCTTTTTACACACTGCTCAGCTTTTGCAGTTAAACTTAATGTGCTTTATTTACCCCTTTCTGGAGCAGGGATATTTATCTCAAGATGAAAACCAAAGTTTAACCATTTATGTTTAACAAATACTTGGATAGAAGGTATTACATGTGTATACACTTCTCTGAGTGGAGATTGAACACCATTTTTAATAAAGCCAATGTTATAACAATTTCTACCAACCAAAAAAAGCTGCCCACAATGCAGCTGGGAAGCCACACCAATGCTCATACATCCAATGACATAATCCTTTGCAATAACCTTACTGAACTGAAGATAGATGTCTCCAATAGTTTTCTTGCTTGCACGTGTAAAAAACATTGAGTACTTGACTGTACTGTGCATGTAGAATCATAATACTTCAGAGGGAAACTTACCTTTGAACTGACTGTTCAAATCTAAGATGGTTCAAGAGACATTTTAGCTGATGCTTGCGTGGCAAGTTGAAAGAAATCTTAAAAATGAGCTTTCAAATATGAGATTTAAAAACTGAATTTTCCTGGCCATCAGGAAATTTTCCCTCATGGGGAAATTCTCATGGGTCTCCTCCATTTGTTCCTCAGACTTTGACTTGGCTCACAAATTGGTGAGATTATGACAGATCCAGGAGAAAAACTATGGATGTAGATTAGATTCCTCTCATCAAAACTGGGGCCATAGGCACCTGTGTTACAAGGACAGCCAGCTGTGGCTATCTGGAAGCCACAGGTCTGTTGTTTTTCTCCACAGCCCTCTGCAAGAGCCTTATCTTCAGATATGAGGCTGAGAGAATGAACTGACCATTTCTCATTGTTCCCCATAATTCATCTCACTGAAAGGCCCAAATTTTAACATAGTGATCCAAAAACTGTATTTCCATAAGTAACCACACACCCACTTTGACTTTCTGAATTTGAGGGCACAATAGCAGACAAACATGAAAAGAAACAAGTCTTCAGTGAGGAAGTATATTTGTATTCTAAGGAGGAAAAGGATTTGTTTGTTACTTTTGTCTTTAATCACATCAGTCAATTTTAGACAATTTCCTGAGGTCCCTACCAAAAGATGTTATTCCATGATTCTGTGCTTCTATTAATTATGGCTAGAATAAGAGTTCTCAAAAAAATATTTTCTGTCCTGTGAGGGCAAAATTAAATATAAAAAAAAAAGATAAAACAACCTCAGGCTTAAAAATTCTGACAAAAAGCACAGTTAGAATAACTTTCTATTATACTTTTTTCTAAATGATAAGATGGAAATAATCCAGGGTTGGTGAATAAAATCCACTGAGACTAATTTTAAAAGTTTTGCAAGTTAAAAGTTTAGTGTTCAGCATTGTTTTAAAAGGAAATCCATTGTCATTCCATTTTTCAACAGAAATTTCTTTTTCGTTTGAAACTGGAAGATATTTTTACTGGGATGAGGTAGACTGCCCATCACATGAAGATTCCCCATTCAGTTGGCAGGCTTCCCTGCAAAACAGACTGCAGTTCAAGCAGGCATTGCTGCTAAAAGAGGAGTTATTGGGTGAGACTGTATTGACTGAGTCAAGCAGGTCAGACTACACAATTATAATGACACCTTTGGCCTTAAAAATCTATCTCTACTTGCATAAATAATGCATCAAGCATTATACACAATAATTTTATGATTAATTGAGTCTGATTTTCTTTACATTTGCTCGTCCATACTTACAAAAATTACTCCTTCATAAAGTTATGATGTTTGGGAAATTGAGGATATCAAGAAAAATGTGAGTCAATGTGTTGCACAGGATTCATGTTCATGAGCTGGATGATAATTTTTCTGACTTGCCTTCTCTTTTTTAATTGTTTTTACCTTTTTTTTTACCCTGAACTGATGAAAAGTAGAGACCAGGATCAAACAATAGAATTTTTTTTTTTAATGTAAAAATCCTCATTTCTTTTCCTCTATTCCAATCTTTCTCCGAGTTCTGAAAGGGACTCAGTGTTTACCCACCAATGTAATTACCCATGTCCTCAAAAGAGTTCAGAGCTCATTTAATCATGAAACACGAGAGTTAGACTTTCAAAAATGCTCTCTTTGCATAAGTCATGTTATGAAAATCTTATCTTTTTACACATGTCTGTGCTTTGAGTCCAGCAAGGGTAAAAGGATTAAAAAGACAGGAATTAAAAACATAGATGAAATACCACTAAGGAGAAATAACAATTTCTGAAGGTAGGGGAGGAAGAAAGTTCTGCAGGGAAACCACCCCATTACCAGACTGAAACACAGAAACTGGGAGGTGTGAAATGCACAAAAATGCTCTGCTAAGCCTTGCAGAGTCTGCTGTGAGTATGAAAATTTGTTTGGGGCTCATTTTTCTGGGGAAAAAAAAATCAAGCAGCACTTCAGAGGCATTCTCCAGACTCTTCTGATATGTCAAAGGCAGATTTGGCATTACTGTTACAGGTAAAAAAAATAAATTACAGAGAAAGGCCGGTCAACTCATGCAGTCAGAAGTGGAAATCAATGGTTTCCATTAAAGATATTGACAAAGTTTAGGCAGATTTCAGTAGGAAGGAAGGATGTCAGTGATCAGAGTATTTCAATATGTGCTTCAAGAGAAGAGATATTTTAATAGGAAATAGAAAATAGGAAAAAAAAATACTAAAAAATAATGAAATCAAATAGAAACACCAGCATGAAGAACCTCTTGTAAAATGCAGGGGGGGGAAAAGGGTCTACTATAACTTTTTTTCTAGATATCAGCCCACATCACAAAATCTTCTGCTTCTGCTAGAAAAGCACAGAATTGCCACTCTCAGGAGAAAAAAAAAAACACCCCTACAAACCAACACAAGTAAAGTAAATCAAAACAAAAAACCCACCAAAAATTTAAAGGAAAGAAGGAACAAACCATGTTGCCAGGAGGTATTAGGAGTTTTAGCTGGTATCTTTAAATCTGTCAAGAGGGTACTTGATGTACCAGAAGGGTGTTATATGGCATCTGGTGTGTGGCCTTCTAATACAAGGAGGGTGCAGTCCTGCTCCAGAGATACCATGGAAAGGTTTGACATTTATTTCAGTGGAGTCTAGTAAAAACCAAGGTCCAGATCTCCCCCATTCCTCCCATGGAATTTAAGCACCAATCTCCAGTTAATGTCACAGAAACCAAAAGCTTCTCTGTGATATTACCTAACCCTGGAGACTTTTGAAACTTGTTAAAATCTTCCCAATCAACCTGAAAATTCCCAAGGTTTCTCAGCTTGTGCCCCTACATGTTTTCAGGAGCACTTGGCTGGGGATTTGGCACTGATTCCTACTTTAGGGCCAGTTTTCATCTCAACTGTGATGAAAAGTTCAGGTTGAGAAGTGCCTGAGGCTGCAGCTTTGTATAGTTTTTTGTTTAATTTGGTGGTGCAGATGGCTGAGGAAATTCCTCCCCCATCTGTCATCCCTACCCCAGCATTGAAATTTGTTTTCAGTTGCTCTCTTGTGACTGTCTATGAGCTTCACTGTAAGTGGGACTTTTACAATGACCCCTCTTTGGAAAAAAAAATTATAATTAAGAAATAAGTGTTTCAATATAGCTCACTCTTGTGGTCTGGCTTACAGCTTTGCTCCATGTGGAATTACATCAGAAAATTGGAGCAGGCAAAAGTCTGTGATGTCAAAGCAGAAACACGATGGCAAGAGGGAGGCAAACATGGCCAACAGGTTTTGCCATGGGAGGGGGTGACAGCTCAGGTCCCTGAGGGACACAGCTCACAGCTGTACCCTCAGCCAAATTCCTGCTCTCAGTGCTGCGGGCATTTCCACCCCAACCCACTCTTTGTGCAATAGTCATGAGCATCGATTTTGCAGCCAGTAGGTATCTATTTGTGGGGTTTAGGCCTTGCCTACCATGATGGAACTTAAGACATATATTTTGTAAAATACCAGAATAAGCAGGTGCAAGGTCATGTCCCACTTGTTGAACTGCTTTTGTTTTCGAATAATGTCTGTGCAGTGTGAAAGGGGAATAACAATGAAACTGTAGCCCAACCCTGCTGGAACTGCAAAGATAATTTGATGGTGTAATTTTTATTTTTTTAAAAGCCCTGAGTTTTACCTCTGCAAATCATCAAAGAGCAGATGCTGCTTTTTGAGCGTTTTTTGTTCTTGCAGAACTACTCTTATGGTAAAATTTAAGTCAACACTGAGAGCAAGTGTTGGTTTTGTCTCAGAGTTAGTTTTCTTCACAGTGTCTTGTATGAGGTTATGTAGTGGACTAGTGCTGAACACAGGGTTGATAATACAGAGATGATTTTGTTATTGATGAGTTGGGTTTTCATAAAGCCAAGGCCATTTCTATTTTTCATACTGCCACACTGGTGAGGAGGCTGGGGCTGCCTGGGATGTTGGGAGGAGCTGGGACAGACGACCCAAACTGACCAAAGGGATATTTTATACTCAGTGATGTCACGCTCAGTATATAAAGTGGGGGAGGAAAGAGAAAGGAGGGATGTGTGTAGTGATGGTGTTTGTCTTCCCAAGTCACTGCTATAGATGATGAGGCCCTGCTCTCCTAGAGAGGGTTGAACACCTGCCTGCCCATGGGAAGCAGTGAATTGATTTGTTTTGCTTATGTGTGTTGCTTTTGCTTTCCCTATTAAACTGTCTTCATCTCAACACATGAGTTCACCTTTTCAATTCTTTCCCCAATCCTGCTGGTGGAGGAGTGAGTGAGCAGTTTCATGGTGCTTGGCTACTGGCTGGAGTTAAACCATAACAGAGTAGAATCACTGTTTTTTATATTTTAAATATGAAAAAAATTATGTTTAAAAAATTAGGCTCATTAATGTAGGTCTACCTTTCCTATGGCAGCCAAAGAACTTAACAGCAGTAAAATATAAGACCACATGTGAGGCTTTCCTTACTGAAAACTCAAAAAAATTACTTAGCATTTTGGGGCACAAGAATGAACAGAAAGTGGGAAAGAGGAGCTGCAATGGCAATGCCTGAAGTCACGTTCTCTGGTGAGTTACACTATGCTAAACTCAGGCTATAAATGCCTTGCAGCAGACTGATTTGAATGTTTCCATGTACTGCTGCCTTCCAGGTGGATACTTTCTGGCACGAAAAGTAGGTTAGAATGAAAACAGATTTTAAGAGCTTGGCCTTTATGTTGAGCTGTACAGTTAAATGTGCCAAACTGTACTTTCAGGCAAGTATTTTCAGGTCCAAGTTTGGTTCACGTCAAATGGAGATGGACTTGCAATTGGCATGAAAGATGCTGGCACAAGGCAGTAAGTGATAGCCAGAAATGAAATCAGGAGTTTTCTATTTAGCAGAGCAAGCTAAATAGAAAATGAAGCAGAACTTCATGGAAGAGAAGTCCACCTTAAGGACCAGAGGCAGCATTGTCTATCTCTGACAATTATCTCCTGTGCTTCATCAGGGTAAGCCATGCAAGCATCTCTGAATGGTTTCTTGCTTGTTTCTTTTGTTTTTTTTTCCTGTGGTGTTTACCTAAGATATACGATGCGGAGAAAGAGAGAAACAACCCCACTTTTGAAATAATTGAAAATCCCTGAAGCTCTTCAGGATATTGGGTGATGTTATCCGGGTGTGTTTGTCTGAGGGCAGTTGTTTTTCTCAGAGGAAGCAGGGAAGTTAATTAGACTTTACTGAAGTAACAATGAAGATTTAAATCTCCTTACTTTGTTATTCATGAGCAAATAGACTAAAGATGGTTAAACCTGATCTCACTGAGGCAGTTCACACATACATCAGTAGCTTTTACTTCAGCATATTCTTAGCAGTTTTTCAGTTAAGGTTTTCATAATTCTTTCAGAGCCTGCTACTCATCTGGATGATCTAAATGTTTATTTACGTGTACATATATGAACTAAGAAAATATTTAATAGACTGATGTAACTACTGTATGTATTTTTATTATGTGTACATACGACAATATTTTGGTTTTAGTTATTTCAGATTGGCATTACACATTACAATACAGACAAAAGTAACAGAAAGTACTGTGCAGTATTTTATTGTTTTCCATCACTTCTTCCTTACAGAGCAGAATCTGATCCTAGCCTGGGAAGGAGCTCAAGGGTGACCTGCACAAAATTTCCCACAGGACAAAAACCTGAGTCATTATATGAAGGTAGCAGACAGAAGTACATTAAGAAAAGTCACCTTTCATTAATTTCAAGATAGGGTGATTTGCTAACTAATAAAGTCCTGCTTCATATATTCAGTTTCTAGAGAACAAACTGCCATGCAGTGTACAAATGCCACCTTTCTCTGGCTGACACACACAAACATAATCTGCTGGCTGCTAGTTTGGAGGAGCTCATTACTGATGTTCATGCTAGTAACAGGCCAGTCAGAAATTTTTCAGGGAAATATTTTTGTGTCAGAAAAGTGCTGATGCACGAGGTGGATCCTCTTACAGGGAAATGCTGAGATAGACAGAAGTTTCCATGAGAAGGGATGCTCAGATGCACTCAGCTGTCTTATCAAAGTCAAACATTAAGAGAGAAGCTTTGTCACTTCACCATCTCCTACCCTCAGGCCACAAGCTGACACCTTGCAAGTCCTTGTGTCTGCCCTGGCCTCTGGGAGCACAGCAAGGCCCCAGGACAGAGCAGGGCTGTAGCTCCTCCATGGGTCTGCAGGGTCCATTCCAGGGCTTTTGCCCCCTGCACCCCCACACTCTGACCTTGCTGGGGAGCCCAGTGGTATCCATGAAAAAATGTCCTGAATGTGACATAAGGAGGAGACCCATAACTTTTTCCAAAATACTCATAAAGCAAGGAAACAGATTCTTTTTCTGCTGTTGCCCACAGTTTATGGAACAGATTAGCCATGGTGGTTCACAGCAGACAACCCCTCCCAAGACACCCAGCCAGGCAGTAACACTTGGTACTGCCTTACATTTAATGAATGTTTTGCATGGGCCTCTTTAGGCAAGCTAGACTTTTAAAATTAGACTTCCAGTCCACACAGCAGATTGAATAATTCATTCTGCTACTACATAAATGGCAGTTTACTAATTTCAGTTCCTGAACTTGAGTGTCATAAAGAACCTTCTGGACCATTTCTCAGCAGTCCCTCCCCACAGAGCTGTGTGGAGGCACAAATATTCCTTTCTCTGGCTTCAACCATCACAGCCGTTTCTCATATATATGTGTATTAATATAGACATACAGAGCACAGGCAGGGACACATCACTGCACAGAAACAGCTTGGCATACTGTATGCGGGTGGGGAGTTAAAGTAGCAAAGGGATGGTATGAATATACAATTTGAGTCCTTTTAGGAACATTCCAGACTAACAGTTTCAGATGTAGAGCCTGGCTGGGATTTTTGTTTAATTTTTTTCACACTATTGTTATAATTCTAGAAGCACATAAAAAATTCTAAGTTAATGAAAAATAAAAATGGTGATTTTTGTTAGAACATGGTAACTGATGGTCTTCACTGGCATCTCCTACATCCAATGTGATTTTCCTGAAGCTGTAGAATTTGTAATACATGGGCTTTTTCACATTTCCTTCCCACAAAGGACTCCTTCACTTTAAGATCTGCAGTGCTGTGACATGGACTTGCAACTGGGTCACTGGTAAATGCTCTCTATACCCAGGACCTCAAGGCAACATGCGATGCAAACTCGATAATTCATGAGCCCCAGATCTGAGCTGACTGTGGCTCCTGGACCTTTAGCAAGAAGGTTAGATCTCCCAGGAGCCCCAGGGTGAACCCAGGCTGTAAAGAGTTTATAGTCTCCATAAGCTTGCAAAGTCAGCTTTTGTCAGTGATCTTCATTCTCCTTCTAACATTTGGAATTCCTGGGTCAGTCTTCCCAAATTTACAGTTCCAGGGTAAATCTGGTAGGAAGAGTCCCCATCAGTGGGTATCACAGGACCTTCAGACTCTAAGACTAGCTGAACCTATCCTTTACTAGTAGCAAAATTAGAAATGCAATCTGCAGGAATGTTTTAGCAGCATGCATTCCCTCAAATGGCATCTTTCAAAATTCAGATGTTAATTTGCCTTTTTTTCAGATTACTTTAAATAAGCACATTGAAATTGCCTAATTGCAGATTCAGCTGTACTGCTCTGCATGCCCAGTCACAAGCTGTGCAGGAGCAGCGAGGTTTTGGTGTGGAACCCCTGATCAGCTCCAAGGTCTACACATCAGTTCTGTTTCCAGAGCGAGCCCATGGGATTCCCTTGGGACAAAAGGACACAAGAAGCACAGTTAGAGGTGCACTGAGATGGGTCCAAGGTAGTGACTGGGCCTCTGGACAGCTTCAAACCATATGTGTCCTAGTGATATTCAACCTTCAGTGCAAATTAAAGCCCCGGACAGCGGTTTCAGCAGTAAAGGTTTTGATCCACTGGTCTGCTTTTATTGTGCTGAATTGCACACAAATATGGATGAATTCTTAGACTATTACAAATATAGATAAAATCTTAGAGTATTGAAACTCAGTCTGCACTGAAAATCCTCAGGTTTGGCAAATCTGATCAGTTGTAATCTGTCAGTCCTTCAAAACTAATTCATAAAGTGTAACAGAGAGTTACTACCTCTTGAAAAAATAAAAATAACTTTTATATCACATAGTGTCATTTCTCTCTTTTCTGCATGTCAGATGAATAAAAATGATCATTCTCTTAATGATAGTGTTATCCACTGAGATAAATCAGATCCAGATTCTGTCCAAGTTCAGATAAAAGGTTTTTAAAAAACTTTTGCCTTTTTAAAAATTTCTATTACACTACTCACCAATCATCTTGGGGAAAAGTACACATTCATTAATAGAAAATGTTCAATGTCAAAAATCCCCGTGTGGAGTGCCTGATTTAAAGAGCTATATTAGCAAAATTACTTTTGTGTATTACTTTTTGGGGAATCTTGTTTATTTGTGCCCTATCTACTAGTTACTATTTATTTAAATCACTCTATTTTAAATGTTTTGTTGTACATTTAACAAGTATAATGCATGTGACTCAAACTGAAGACCATATACCTTTGAAGGATTAAATTTAAAAAGTAAAAAGGAAGGGAAATGCCAGTACCAAGCCCCACAGCACTTCAGTGCCTACTCCAGTATAGTGGTAGTGGCTGATAAATTTGCCAAGCACATGCCATGAGGTAACAACTTCCACCCCTCTGTCCTGTGGGACATTGTAGGCTGTGTTCCCTCACACTCATCCTCTAAGGTTTGCACTGAGTGTGCCAGGTCATTCTTAGGTCAGTGGGATATACCAAAAAATGTTTAAGTGCTGCCCTAAGACATTTGGCAAGCAAATGAGCCTGATTTGTGAATGAATGAAAAAAAAAAAAAAGAACTTTAAGATAATTATTAATTTTCTAAATGTTTGTTTAAAGTCATACTGCATATTTCTGAATAGCAAGTACTTTTCAAAAGACTCAGGACTCTCAGAAGTTGTTCACACAAGCCAGAAATCATCCATATTACCTTAGAATGTTACTGCAACAGCTGCTCTAGCCAGCTGAACTCATTGTTACTGCAGGCTGTAGGCAGGTACAGTGGTCAGAGCTTTGCCGTGTGGGAACAAGTGCAAACAAATATAACACACAAAGGTCAGCTAACATTTTAGCAATGTGATTTGGTCTCTGAATTCATAACACCTTGGAGTGATTTCCTGTATGGGAATGTAAAACATAAGATGTCTATTCTGTCTGTGTTAAAAGATGGGAATACAAATACCTCAGCTATTATATTCCAGGGAAAGATGAGGACAGATATTCAGCACGATGTTGTGGACAAAACTAGTGTCATACCAGACTGCACTAACAGAAGCATGTATAGTCTATAAAACAGATGAAAGCCTTTTAGTACTCTCTGCAGAACAGCAAAGGCTTCAATCAAGCAACTGTTACATTTTGACCATAGGACTGCCAGGCATACAAATACCCATCACAGGGGGGAGCAGCAGAAACTGTGAGAGTTATGACATGTTGCACGATATTCAACTATTGCCTGATATAAATGGGATTGCTTAATCTAAAAAAAAAAAAAAAAAAAAAAAGACCTGTTAAGAATTTTTAAATGTGTCATAGGTTGCTAGGAAAAGAAAGAGAAAAATAAACTTCTTTGTGTCCTTGGCAAACACAGTAAAAGGGATACAAGCTTAAGAGCAAAGATTCAGGAAAGCTTTCTAGGAACAGTGTAGCATTAAAAGTGATAGTCTGGAAAGACTGAAGAATATGCACCCAGCAACAGTTTGTATTAGGCAAGTGAAGGCTAGGAGTGACAGGAGAATGACAACCTGCCTTGGGACAGGTGAATGGGCTAAATGGCTTCTCCACTGGGAATCACGGTATATGACTGCCTCTTCCCTTGATTCTTTTCCTTAAGCCTACCATAACCAAAGTTTACTGACTCCTCTCTCAAGTGCACCAGCTGCAGCCCAAAGCATTGTCACAGAAAGGTGCCAGGGTTAGTGCAGCATCACTGGCAACATAAGCCGCAAGTGCCAGAGAATGAAAATCCTTAGGCACATTGGTAACAATTTCCAGGATGTTCTCATCATGAGAACAGAAAAGTGTGTGATTTTCACTCCTGATCTGCTAGTTTATGTATCTCACAAACAAATTAGGCTAAAAATAATTTCCCACTTTGCTTCCCTCTTTGGCAAAAGAGAGTTGAAACCTTCACTTGATAATTCAGCTATCGGGTAGTCTTTGACTCAGTGCAACTTTTGGCTTGAAAGCTCTGGGAAGAGCACCTGAGTTCAAAACAAAATTTTTGTCATTCAGATACTAGGTGGAAGTTCAGTGTACCTATGCATAATACACAGCACTGAAATCTTAGATCTTTTGTATTTCTGTTCACATTTACAGTTGTGGAAGTTACACATACAATTAATATCAGATGCTTATGAAACTGTTTCCTTCAGCCTTCAGGGATGTTGTATTTTCCTAATGCAAATGTATTCATTTGTTGTCATATTTCTTTATTTGGAATTGCTTTCCACAGACTGTCTCTGAAAAATAACGAGCATGCACACTTTATTATTAAAATCTCACATATCCACTACCATTAGCAATGGAAGTTGGTGTCAGGGTTTTCTGACCGACAGTAATGTGTGAATTCATAACATGCTGTAGTACAGTCAGATTTTAGCATCCTGTCAAAGATGTAAGTAGAATTTAATGTATTCAAATCCATCTTTTACAGTGCTCAAGTTTACAAGCTTATTAGCATTGATGGTGCGATTATATAAACCTTTTCAGCTATTTGTACTGTAAAATAGTGAGAAAAATTATTTGATAATTAATTAAATAATCTTTCAAAAAGCTCTCCATCTATTTCTATTTCTCCCTATCTCCCTAATTCTGTATGAGATTAATTTATTTTTTCTATACATTTTTTCTATACATTATTATTCTTCAGTTCCTATTATATTGCTACTACTGCCACCAGTTACACTGAACAGCTGAACTTGAATAGGAAATGACATCTTTTTTATTTTTCCAAATCAGTAAGACTGCAACTACAACTAAGTTTTCTTGAAGGAAAAATATAGTTTGTCCACCTCCTTTATCAGGTTCATGGCTATTCAGGTAGCAAATGTTGACAAGTTTGTTTCTTTTAAATTATGTGGGGTTTTTTGTTTTTTAAAATTATGTGTTGCTTCATGAAAACTGGAGCTTTTCCTGTAATTTGTGGAGCTTGTGGCATGTTTTTATTGGTCTCAGATATGGATTACTATAATATGCTGCCCTGGTGCTTAGTGTAAGAACATTTGTGAATGGCATTTCTCATTGAATAAGGCTCCTTTCTTATAATAGGAGGTTCTATAGGAAAAATGTGTTTTACCTCTGCTCCATAATAATCACTGACATCAAGTTGATTTTTGGGTAAAGTTTAGGATGACAATTGTATTCAGTCTGTTGTATTCAGTCCGTTGTATTCAGTCCTAACTATGCGAAATAAATTCATCACTAGTATGGTCAGCAATATGCCTGAAATTATATCCCTTAGTTTAAATGAGAAATATTCTTCAGTAGGGTTCTGAATTGGCCGTGGTGGTGGAGAACTTGACTTTCCAAAACTCTGAGTTTCACCTGAGCAGCCTCTGTTACAGCGAATCAGTACATTTAAGTCCAGGCAGACCTCTCTAAAAAATGTCTTAGAAAGGAAAGATGCTCTTCCATCATGCTTTGTAAAGTCATCCTCTGTTTTGGGTTACTTCTTAAAATTGGTGAGTGATTAGTTCCAAGGTACTGGGGAATCACATCCCTAGAAAAGAGATGGCAGGAATCAAGTCTTGCAGGGTGAGCTTTGTTACACTGGAAGGACTGAATAGTGCTGTCCCTTCTTCAGCCTGCTCAGATCAGACAAGGTTGGGGCTATAGCTCTGTATAAGATTAATGCTCTGAGCTTGCAGTACCAGATTGATTGTTTTGATAAATATAGCAAAATCAATCAATCTCTCAATCTCTCTTCCTTACAGTTTTGATTTATTACACCCTAAATAGGAATTAGAATAAAACCCTTTTCTGTATTAATAAACTAAAACAGACTACCTGGACATCCAAAACCTGGGGGATTTAGGACAGAAACTAATTTACAGAAGAATTATCAGGATCTTTGCCCATTCCATTCTTCCAACAATAGTTAAGATATTTAATTATCTTTACAAAAACAGACATTCCTTTGGATTTGTGTTTCCAATAGTTACTGGAGAAATTAGGTGTGAAAAAGACCTTATAGTTTTCCTCAAACACCCCTGCATGAAAATGCAGGACAGCCCACACAGAATATTTATTACTATATTGTCCAGTCTGGTTTTAAATGTCACAACTGATGGAGTTGTTCCTTTCCCTTAGGATATTATCACAAAGCCGAATAGCATCTACTTTCAGGAAGTTTTATTCAGTGTTCAGTCTGAATTTTCCCTTACTCAGCACAATCCAAGCTGTAAAACCTTCCAACAAACAAAACGATCCTTCTACCTCTTTGTAAATGTGAGAAAAAATCTGAAGAGGGTAATGAAAATGCTGATGTTTTCTGCAAAAAATATTTTTTTACTGCTGATTTAGAGGAAAAAATATGTGTGTATATGAATATACATTTTTATCCCAACCATTGTGAAACCCAAGAGGATTTTGGTAACTGATTAAAGCTGGTCCAAAGTTTTAATGACATATATGTTCAGAGCTCCACATAAAACAGGGGACAGGGTTTCAAAATGCTCACTTGTGCAGAAGATGAAGACCACATCCCTTCAGATGTCTGGAGTTTGGAAAAATAATAAGCAGTGCAGAGAAAATTTCCTTTACTTCAAGACTCATCTAGAAGTCTGTCATGTTGGCAATCCTTTGGTACCTGACAATTTCAGTCGGCTCCTTAGGTCATCACCAGAGACAATACGTGAGAAAAGGAAGGCACCATCTTTTCCTCTCTATTTAATCTTTGTTTAAATTAATTTTCTGCACCAGTTTTATCTCATTTTCCCCTGCCTTAAATTACTTCCTGGTTTGGTTTCAGCTTTCCTATTTATGTGATGAAGCAGAAGAGAACTGTGCTCCCTTGGACAAGACTGAAACTGAAGTTGGTGGAAATGAGGACTGACCTGCTTTTAGTTTTTTTTTTTAATGACTCAGCCTAGACATTGAGGATATGTTTATTCCCAAACAGAATGACATAAGTGATAAGGGGAGGGATTTAATTTTTTTTTTGTGCTTGTTTACTATTCCCTGGATTTCCTTAAAATCTTTATTCCCCTTTAAAGTGAGATTGAAAGACTTTGCTTGAAGGAAACTTTTTGATATGCAGATTTACTGGATATATGTGAGAAAAAACAACATGTTCTATGGAAAACAGGAAGGAAAATACCTATTTACAAAACATATTTTCTGTCAAAACCGTATTTTGATGAGAGAACATTCATCTGACCCTCCAAAAATATTTTATTTCTGCTTGTGTACTCAAATACTGCTAATTTATTTCTGCTACTTATTTATTTCATTTTACTTGCAATTTAATTAATGCATTTTTGCTTTCTAAAACTTCTCGAAGAACATCAGCTGAGCCTTATGAAGGACTCAGGCTCTCATTGACTGCACAAAAATTCTGGACTGAGTATTGCCAATGCTTCATTTTCCCAGCAAATCACATTAACACAACAATCCCTTTTATAGGAATATTTACAGTCAGTAGTCATACCAGTAAGGTGTCTGCAATGTGTATCCAACAGCAGAAGTTTACCTTCACTATTAGATTAACTGATAGGAAGAGGATGCGAAATTTCAGAAGTGCCAACACATGAAATCTAGTTTGAATTTTGACTGGAGTACTCTGTTCTCACAAAGAGGGTTAAGTACAGAAGGAGCTGTTTGAAACGAAGCAAGATAAATCATCTTAGGGAGAGGATGGAAATGGCTTGCTGGATTTTTTTGAGTCTATACAAAGATACTATCCCCCTGGAATATGAAACCCCTGAAAGGTTATCTGAATCATAAAAGTTTGTGCATCTCATGTTCAAAGGAATGAAATATTCTAATAAAAACTGGCACCTCACAGGCGTCACAACCAGCTATCCACAGGAGCAGCAAAGAGCCTCGGCTACAGCTGAAAAGCACAATCTTTCTTGCAGTGCCCGTCTAAATATGTTGTTTGGACAGACTTGGGGTTTTGTATTGAACACACTTTGAAATCCCCATGACATGTGATAGCACTTAGCTCAGCAGCAAATTCTCACAGGAAACTTACGTTACGTATTTTACATCCCTAATGTAATTATCAGGCCAAAAAATATACAGGGGAGCAATGAAGCTTGACCACTCAAACACTGCATTTCCAGTGCACGGTGTTATTCCTGACAGAGCCAAGGAGGGAGAGGAAATTCAGGGAGTGCTGAGCTGAATTTCAGAAGCAGATTCAGATTAATGGCAGATCATGGTTGGTAAATAGTGAGTAATAGTTGGTAAATAGCCAACCTCTGCTTGGCTGCTGGTCCGTCTGAGGTTACAGCACGAGGGCTTTCAGCACGACTGATGGCAATTTCTATTGCTAATTTATGATTGCCAGGGACCTTTTGTTATGGCCATGCGTTGCGGTTTTTTTTTTTGTTTGTTTGTTTTTTGGTTTTTATTTGTGTGTAAAATCCAGGAAGCACAAGTGTGTGCTTTGAAAAATCGCTGCAAGCAGGCTAAACTGGAGAGAGGATGTACCTAATAATCACCAGCCCTGACTGAAAGGAGAAAAAGGAAGAATATCATTGTGGCTTTTAAATATGACTATCAGGAGTGAAACTCTCCAGCTAAACCAGATAAAACCAGAAACAAAAGGGAACTGGAGTTACACTAGCAGCAGCTTAATAGCTGCAATTATCAGCCGGGCTCCCAGTTGGAGTTACCACCCATCAGAGCCCGAGGTGAAAAATGTCAGGGGGGTGGAGTGAAAGGCCTGCCTGAAAATGCAAAACCGCAGAGCATTCACTTGCTAAAAGACTTGGATGAGCTACTCGTTCTGGTCTTTGTGCTCTTTTAAATACAGCCATCTAGTTGTCTTGGAGACAAGCACGTGGGAAAAAAGAAGCTACTCAATATTCCTATCCCTGACTATAATCCCCTGTTATGGATCAGCTAAGTAATAGTCTAAATACAAAATGTATAAAATATTAACCTGACAAACGGCTCTGCTTAAGTCAATGACATATGGATAGGAGATGTGGGTAACAAGAGGTTTATTAAAATGCTCCGGTTCAGCTGCAGCAGGAGTGACAGAATAAAAGCATGACTTGTAAAACAGAAAGGGTAGGGGGATATTAACACTGAAGTGCAGATGAGAAAATTTCCCTGGAAATCTCAAGGAAGCAAACAGCAAATGAGGTTGATTAAAATTACTATAATTGTGGTGACAAGTTGTACACCACTCGAACACCCTACTGTACAAAGTTCCAGATGCTAATTTGGGCTCTAATTTGCCCGTCCTTGAAGACAGTGATAAAACTCTCCTTGACTTCAAAGAGGAGCAGAAGTAGATTCTTCAATTCATGAGAAAGAAATAAACGTCTGGCTTTAACACATAGGATCAGCAGCCCTAAAATATATCTTGAAGGCATCCCTAGATTTTATTGATGAGTAACTTCATATGAATTACTTTTAAGTTCTTTAAATAAATCGGAAAACTTTAGTTACTTCGTATTTGCACACGGTAAGTTTGAATCTCTAATTAAATAACAGCAAGCATTTGTATAGTACTTTTCAGGAACATTCAGGAGTAGGATCTACATTTTCACAGGTAATGACTCTAGAAAACTCATCTCTAGCACAGAACTCTGCTTCAGATATGTAAAAGGGAATTACTCTCACACTGAGTTCTCACCTTAAGGAAGACAGTCCTTCTAAAAGGTTTTAAAGCAAAGCACTTAGAAGTCATCCAGAACCACTAATCACTTTTTAAATTCTTGGCAAATGCATTTGTTTTAACAATTTACACCAACGATGTCACGCTGTGTCTATGTTAATATATCTCTATTTAATTCTGAGACAGTCACTGTGTGTTTCCTGTCAGTAATGAGGACGTACCTCAACCTCCCTTAAGAGGACAAACACGTTTTAACATCAGGATAACCGTGGTGGAATTAACTGAGATGCTTTGCACTTAGCTCGTTATATTAGAATTTTTGTTACCATCAACTACCAGGCTATTTTAATTCTTTATATCTTCATCCCACAGAATTTGTGTGTATTGCCCCAGCCTTTCAAATAGTGTGCTTAAATCTACTGTTCATAGTTTGCAAACTGCCAAAGTTGTCTTAAAAACAATTAAGCTAAGTATTTGCCAAGGTATTTTGCTATCATCTGCCATCAAGAATCATTACACTAGTTACAAGAGTTAGCGGTGTCAAAGCTGTGCTGAATCGCAAGAAAGGAAATTGCAGTTAGGTTACTGCTTCTGGATGACATTTGTGCCTCATCTATTCACTGCAAGCGGTGCTTTGAAACGACTGCA
This sequence comes from Catharus ustulatus, assembly GCF_009819885.2. NCBI lineage: Eukaryota > Metazoa > Chordata > Aves > Passeriformes > Turdidae > Catharus > Catharus ustulatus. The sequence goes on along the minus strand of NC_046223.1, from coordinate 101,462,136 downwards.
CTTCTCTGAGATGCCACAGCATAACAGGCTGTGTTTATCTCAGTTTAAGTCTACTGAAATTAATGGAGATGCAGAGATCTGATATTTTCTTTTGGTGATCCATGAATGACATAAGCAATCTTAATCATGTGGAAAGATTAATAAAACTCTGCCTTCAGCAAGGTCTGTGAAATTTGAAGGCTATGAAAATATGCATACAATGACTGCGATTTCAAAAACAGCCTGAGTGCTAATGAAAAATACTCCTGAATGCATTTGAAGGGATATTCGAGCTTGTGGTTAGGTTGATGCCAGATGTTGATGCGGAGGAAAGGGAAGATGGGGAAATTTAGGATAAATAGGTACATGAACCCTTAGGATATTGGGTTACAAGCCAGCTGGGAGACACCTGGAAAGCAGCGATTTAAATCCGTTTGAAGTAAGGGTCTCTTGTAGAGGGATTGGCCAGAGGGTCTGGAGAGCAGAGAAGACCCTTCTGCTCCTTCCAATGCCTCCCTCAACCTGCAAGAGGGAACTTCCAGCTCCTGGCAGCCCGGACGAGGCACCGGCTGTGCTGGCAGTGGGACAGAGCTGGAGCATCGCCACCTCCTGCCTGCCCAGGGCTGGGCAAGGGCACGGCAGCGACCTGCCAATGGGGCATTGGCATAGAGATCTGGACAGACAGAAAGAGCAAACCACTCCTAATTTTTAATTTTATTTTTTTAACATTATTTTTATTTTTCCTCATTTTTATATTATCTTTACATTAACAAGAAATTACTTTGTGATGAATTGCTGATTAGTCGGCATTTATTTCCGTAATTACTTCAAAAGTAATTTCATTCACCTATATCCAAAAGACTGCTGCCAAGTTTCAGATTTCTTTTTTTCAAGGTCAGAAAATGCATCTGCATACATACATAAATACATAGAGAAATTGATAAAATTTGGTTAATTTCTACTTGTACTATTTAGATATAGAGGTATAATTAAATCATTCTAATCTCCAATTGCCTGAATTGCAATCTTGCTTAAGAATATAATCTTTCATTAAATATTTATGATACAGATTATACATAACATATGCATTATCTCTCCTTTTTTTCAGATTTGCATAGAAAACATTGAAAATGGAAAAGTAATACATTTTAAGGGCTATAAAAGTGAGAGGACAAATAAAAAATCTGTATCATTTGCAGAATTCACCCAAATTCTGTGACTTTAAGCCAATTCAGTATTTAAGTAGAATTTATTTTATCTCTACCACTGATATCCATGAAGCATTAGAAAGCCAGTTGCTTTTTGGAGATTGCCTCTCCAGGGAACTCATTTTGATCACAGGCTTTTCCTGCCTCAGTTCTCCCCCTGTGAAATGGGGATAACCGTTTTCTCTCTACCTGTCATGAGATGCTCTGAGGAAATATGCATTCAAGGATATCTGGATATTAGAACAAGGAATCTGTATAAACATTTCAGAGAGAGATAAACAGAACAATACAAAGCTGAAGTACGTTAATTGATTACTTTCTGCTTTGCTTTAGAATTTTACCTTTTTTTTGTGTCTACTTCTTGCCTTTGTCTGTAATTTTGCTGAAGGGATATGTTTCTAATTAATGCGAAGCTGAGTTTTCTGATTGTGGCTCAGCATTTTAAGCCTAGCTGTTGCACTTACTATTGTCAGAAACACAGTACATTTTTTTTCCTGGGAAAAATCTAATTCAGAGTTTAAATAGCCAGTTCAGATAGACTTTATTTTAGCTGAACTCATTTTGGTCACTTGTTCATGCAAATAAATTATTTGCTTGGCATGGGCCAAGCAAAGCATCCCAAATACCAGACAACACAGTGAGGTGGAGAACTCTTCCACTGCTTCAGCTCCAGCTTGAGGAGGAGGATGTTCAGACACTGACTGTCTCTCTTTCTCCTTCCCAGTTATCTTCCTCAAAGGTGTATGCATTCAAAGGTAACAGGAGATATAAGGTTGCTCTGCTAAAAGGGCTCTTGTATTTGGAAGGCTCTGGAGTTTCTTCAGGTGAATATAACCATTTCTTTAAATCCCTTCCTTAACCTGGACACTTAGCACATGACTGAGCAGTACACAACACCATGCTTGAGCCCTTCTTCTTCCTTCAAGACCCACCTGCCCCTTCACAAACTTCCTTGCCTTACACTCCAAATATATCTTCTGTCACAAACCTATGCCTCCCAAAAAGGAGCCTTCATATGTGGAGTCTCCAGGCTTGGCAATGGGTGTTTATGGCATTTTTGAGATAGCATCACATTTTGATAATAAGTGCAACAAATTAAAAATAATTTTTAATCCTTTTTTTTCCTGATAGACATTTTGTGTAGGTAATCAAAACTGAGAAGCATTTAATTCTCTACAGGAAGTACTTTAAAAAAAATTCTCTAGCTGATTATATCTGCTTTCCGTAACCCTTCATTAGAGGAAGATGTGGCTCTGTTGTAAAGTGATCTAGTTTTCAAAAAGAGCACTCTGATATTAGTGCATTCTAACACTGCTTAATGGGTTTATAATTCTATTCAGCATTTTAACTGGAAAGCAGGAATAGGAAGTAGGTGGGAAAATATGCCCATGTAGCCCTCCCTCTTATTGATCATTCTGCACCAAACACCAGAAAGATGAGCAGAGGGGAGGGGGATCTGGCGTCAGTGGACAGGTAGGAGACACTAGAACATTAGTGATAATTTAAAACTTAACCAAACCAGCTCTGAATCCTCTGAAAAGACTGAATATTTTAACACACATATTCTGCTCATAAAAATACTCTTTCTTGCCAGTGCTGTCATTTTATCTACATTAACAAAAAACATTATGAATACAAGTTCAACTGGCTATTGCAATAAATGAAAATGACAATTCCATTTACTTAATTGGCAGATTTCCAATATATTTTTATTCTTAGAATGAAACAGCTTGGATTGTGAAAAGTAACAACTACTCTGTAATAGCTGCTACATGATATCATAGCTTTCATTGGAAGAAGACAGAGGTTCACTTGCCAGAGAAGAGATGGCTAAAATACACATAATTAAAATATGAAATAAAAATCAATAAAATCTTTTGTCCATCCTACTCTCTGGGGAATAATTTTCTGGGTAACAGAGTCATTACTTTAAGTATTCACTTCAAGATCCATTCTGTCACTGTTAGCCCTGATGAAAACTGTCTGATCCATAGATAGCCTCACAGGTAGAGTCTGGAGTCTTTAATCCTTTCACTTTTCATACTGGCTCATTATTCATTACAAAAAAAACCCATAGTCTTATTGATCAAAGAAATTATTTTATGGGTAGACTATTACCCAAATTAGTGAGGAGTGTGTTAGAATTTGTTCATACTGGTTAATCTTTTCGCTTGCTCAGTTCCCCAGGTTTCATGACTCTGCTTCTGGGATAGTTAGAACCATCTTTAGCAAGATGCCAATGAAGGATGAATACCAAATGCTACATAATTGAAGATACTGGTGTGCAGATAAATGCAAGGTATTTTAATTTTCTTCTTGATATCCCATCCCTCCTCAAATCCTTTAAGAAGGAAGGATTAATAGGTTACAGAGGAGGCCTGAAGTACAGACTAAAAAAAATTCCTGGAAGATTTTTCTCCAAAGATTTGTGGTGCTTTGGACAGCTGTTGAAATATCTACTATGGCCTTTTCCATTCTCATCACATCTATCTCTTAATTTGAAAGCTCTTTGGAACAGAGACTGTACATTTGGGGGGGCTCTGCCATAATGAGGGTCTGGCCAAACCATTTGTGTTTCCCCTAAGTAGCACCACTGGTAGCATTAGGTAATGTCATAATGCTTTCTAAATACCCAGCCAGAGTCAGAGCTGTACCACCACCTGATAATACATTTCTGATGATGTCAGAGTAGTTTTGACTGCTCTCTGGAAATATTTATTATTCACCCTAGCATACTTCTGGTCCACCTGCAGAACCCCAGTCACATGTGCATTAATAGTATAATGAGAAGTGATATTTCAAATAAATTCATAACTTCTCCAAGACCAAAGGTATTGTAAAGTTATACCGTTATATTTCCTATGCATTAAAATTATAATGGCTTCCCCACAAAATTTTCTTTGCTGGGAAGCATAATTTTCATACTTTATTTTTTTTCATGCCACATCTCCAAAGCCAGGTTAGTGCATACATATATATATATGTATGCCTATATAATATTCAGTTTTGGTATCTAAAGTTGGACAGCAAAACACATCAAATGTTGACTTCTTCAGTCTTTACCAAATGTTGCAGCCAAACAGATCACTAGTTGCAGAGCAAACAGATCACTAGTTGCAGAACAAGGAAGATGGTGCAGAGGACCCTGCAGAGGACCCAGATACATTTTGGATGATTTTTTTCAACCAGCTCTAATCAGATTGAATGAAACTTAACGCAAAAAAGTTTTGCGCTTTTTCTCAAAATATGCCAATGTACAGTAAGTGCAGGTGGTTTGCTTCAGAAATGGACTCTGGAAGTGAAGAAGTGCAAAGTGATTGAAGTGATGAGCTTTAGGGCCAGTAGTGAGCAGCTTCAGCTTGTAATAGAGCTTGAGAATAGGGGAAAAAGAAACAGCTTGCCAAATTATTTAAGGCTTATTTTTTTTTAGGTTTGCATTAATATAATTGGGTTGATTGTAGATATTAAGGACTGACAATCATTTAGGTACAATTCCAAAATCACATGGAATGAAATCATAGGGAAAAAGTGGATTACTCTACTGCTGGTGTCATAATGTTGTTTTTTGGGTTTTTTTGTTTTTTTTTTTTTTTTGGTGTTAGACTCTCTGTTTTTCAATCATACAAAAGATTTCAACAACAAAACTGAACAGAGAGTGGTATCCATAATCAATATTCAACTAGTGGTTTTAAGTCCTGTACATCTGAGTGACAGCATCCTGTTTAAATTTTTAAAGAGAAGAACTGTTTCATGGCAGAGTCTCAGAACATGGACAAGCAATTAGGTTAGCATTTGCCAAAGTCAATAAAATGAACGGAACATCTTCCAAAACCAGAAAACCACACAAATAGCAGCAAAACTAGAGAGTTTCTTCAATGGGAAAAGTGTAAGTTTAACTGCAAATGACTTATACCAGCATTTCCTGGACTCACTGACAATTTGTACATTTCCAGATAAGGTGAATAAAATAGTGTGTCAGATCTTACTTTGCTGACAGAAATTGCATTAAACTACCCTTAGTGCTACAAGTAAAATGTTACATTCCCTCCTCCTCTCGTTTGGACACAAAATTGAGTTAAGGATGTAAAACAGGTTGTCAGACGTTGGATGATAACCATAACTGCTTATAAATGTCTCTATCAGCTTTGGTCTGTTTTGTTTGTGATGTAACGGGCCTTAATCTAAAGTTCAGAGAAAGAGGTTAAATCACATTAATGTACATTTGGCCAGTCTCAGAGCAGACACAGAAATTCACTGTGTGATCTGTGGCCAGAGAAGCCTCTTTAACTTTGTCTTCTGCATGCTCCCCTCTTGTGGAAGAAAAAATCCTCGTATAAAAACTGCTGTACCGTATAGATATTACTGAAATAGCTTATTCTCACAGAACAGAAAAAGGCTAAACATCTTTTTGGGAAAACTACGACAGAAACTGGTAACATTAACAGAAATCAATGGAAAGTAGTCCATGAAGAGAAGACAGGTGATTTGTAGCTGAAGGACAGATGTTTGGGATGTGCACAACCAGCCACGCAGGCTTGATGAGAGTGGAATTTCCAGACAACATCAGTTTGCTCATTAAGAGTGCCAGTGTCTTGGGAAAGACTTTTCTCTTGCGCAAGGAAAGCAGTCAGCACAGATTCAGCATTTGGGAGAGACAGGCACGGCTGCTGTGATGGTTGTGGGGGAAGCATCCCAAGCCAAAAGGAAGCCCCGTGGAGGCTGCGGTGTGTGTCAGGAAATGCCGCAGACCCAGCCAGGCAGAAGGCAGATCCGGGTGAGAAAACAGCCAAAGCAGGGCAGGGCAACCCACAGCTGGGAAGTCTGCGGAAAAGCGCTGCCAGCAGACTCTTGCGAGCCGGGGGCTGCCCTTTTCCTCCAAACCCAAGAAAGGCGGAGTGCTTGCGGATCCACGACCCGCGGCACCTGACAGCAGAGCCGGGCAGAGCGGCTCCGTGCGGGAGCAGATGTTCGCACAGCTGCATCTTTGCAAACACACGCAGGAGGCAGCGTCCCGCCCCAGCATCCACGAGAGCTATCGCTCTGTAAGAGTTGCTCTTACCTGTCACTCTGTCCCCAAGAATTGTCACCCGCGCGTTTATATTCCTTTCCTAAAATAACGAACTAGTCTGCATAATGGGACTACAACCACATTTTTTTTTCTTGTTGCTGTATTTGTAGCTTGAATTTGGATTTGCAAGCATTTGAGCTCTCTGATAGCATTGCCTAGTTTAAAATTGTGCCTGAGAAAGTTCCTTCAAGTTTTACTTATAGCTAGGAGTAAATCATCCCTGCTTCCCCAATAAAATATATCAGGTAGCTTAAAAAAAAAAATTAAAAAGTTATCAAAATGAAGTTTCAGCATTTTCAGCAGTCATTCTACTTGCTTTTATTTAAAACTGCGCAATAAATTAATTTTCCTCCAATTTTGAACAACTCTTTTATTGAATGTCAGTATATTTCTTCTCATTTTATCTTTTAGACACGTTTCTGACAACATTGAATGTGTAAGGTAGGTAAATCAAGAGACAATTTTTTTCTGATAATTTTATATCGAGGAGTAACATTGATCAAGGTGCAAGTTAACTAACTACCTGTATTTGATCTGGTTAAATTGTTAAACTGATTAGGAAAATATCTAGATTAAGGAAACAGGGCTGCCCTGCCTGCTATGAACAAATAACTCCTTGTACCAGCTTGGAAATGGAAAGTGAGCACCACTTAATAGATTTAGATATAGATTTCAAATAATATTAAACCAAAAAGAAAACAACAAAAAAACCCCAAACAAACCCAACCTTAACAGAAATAGTATGCTAGATAAAAACTGAGGTTTTAAGGTCCAAATGGGATGAGAGGCCAACCCACAGACAGTAATTACACTGATTTTCAGTGATATTTTAATTGTCAACCAGTTGCCTTAGTCTTCTGTAGCCTGCAAGATCAATTGCTAGATCAAAGTGGTGTGTGAAAGAAGATTAATTGCAGCTGATGTTGAAATCTGGGGAAGAGCTCATGAAGGGCAGGTAGGTTTGAGAACAGCCTTAGAGCTCCTCACAGCAAGGCTCAGAGACAGGAACTGACTCTGCCCTGCCCTGTGTCCTTCACTCCTGGTGGCCTTTGGCTGTGCCAGGACCAGTTCAGTGCTGCCGGGATATTGTGCAGCAATTGCTGGCACACAGCCCTGATGGAAAGGAGTAATGCTGCTTCCTTCCCTCACTGTGGATCACATCCCTGTGCTGCATCACATGTTGATGCCCCATTTCCTATTAAGGTTCCAATTTTAAGCTGAGGAAAAAAAATAGACTCTGCAGACATATACTCATCCTGATCTCTGGACAGCTATGCTACTTCTCTCTTCCCAGCTGATCCTCACCTACCTGACCCTCTCCATTCCTGCTCTCAACACAGGCAGAAACACTTGAAGGTCTGATGGTAAAGATGTACCTCTACTTAAATCTCTAAGAAAAAGTGAACTCTTGGTGGTTTTGGGTTCAGTTAAGCACCTACACATAAACATTCATGCAAAAATCTAAAACCTCAAAATGCCCTCCTTTCCTCCTTTCAGCTTTTTAAAACTCCAAACCTGGGCTGTTTTAAAGGAAAGGACAGTCTTGGTGGAAGCATTGCCAAGAAACATCCATGCCAAGAAGGGGCATGTCATAGCATGATAATTTCATTGCAGCAAAATTGAAGTACACAGGTGGAAATGCTTCCAGACGGCTGAGAAAATCCCCCGAGGATATATCTGGGCTGGAGGGCAGACACTCAAGAAGATGCAGAGAGAGCAAAGCATCTGGGCTGAAGGTGCTCACAGGCAAATCTGACCTTGCTGAGATGAAACATGCCATAGCAGAAGCAAATAGGTCAAAAACAGAGGAAATTTTACCTTGTATTTTCATTTTATTCTAAGTGCAGTTACCATGGCAGCGACAAGGAGTTTTGGGTGCTTGAGTTCCTCTACAGACATACAGACATCTTTTGAATTTCCCTCTTCCTCCATTTCATATCTGTCCCCAGGAGCACAGGCTGAAAACTCACTCATGTTTCCTTCCATGAGCAGTGTATCAGCAATGGGAACAACAAGACAAAAGCACTATGAAACCTCCCTAAAACCATAATGATAGTATTTTTGTCTTTCCTTCCAGAACACTTTTTAACCTGACCCTCCCACTTCAGTCCTCCATATTTAGTCAGGAACAGAGTAGTCTTGGGACAGGTTTTGCTGTATCCTTTCCTCATGCAGTTCTTGTTTTCAAGGCAAGAAGAGAACTCCATCAACATCCATTTATATATCTCTATTCATTTGCATAATGGAACAATTTCTCTCACCCTGCAGACCTCTTCTTCAAACTCCTTTTTGAACACAGAATAATTCAGGACCCTCTTCCACTTATGGGTTGGGCTGACTGGAGAAAAACACTGGATTTGGAAAAGGGAAAATTCCCATATTGAGCCCAGCTGTAAAGAGGATAGGACAAGTTCTCACATTGAGATACCCAGCCACTTTGGCCACCAGAAGGCTGTGATTGTGAAATATGGGCTATGAACCCCAAACCTAATACTCAACAACAAGAATCTCTGATTTTTAGTTGCCCCTAAAGAATCTCTCTTCTAGAGTAAAATCAAAGAACTGTAGTCTTAGCTGCTTTTATCTGAGTGTAAGTTGAGAGAGCAGCAAAAGAAGTAATATGTGACAGTGTCTGCTTTCTTTTGTGCTACATCTGAACTGACTACAAGATAATACAATAAACAAGCTAACAAGATCAAAGAGAGCTTGAGAGAGCTTCTTTTCCATTCCCTGGTCCCAAAGGAGAATCAATTATTTCTAAACTATTCTTGAGAGATGTTGGACTAATCTGATCTTTGCTCTGGATGCCTGGCTAGTATCCTTGATGCACCCATGGTTTCTAGGATATTGCAGGGGGTTCTAAGCAATTAAAGGAAAAGCACAAAGTAAAAAGGTCAAAATATACTGGGGATAGTTAAGTAGGTAGGTGTTTTATTTACTTAGGATTAGACTTAATTTTCATTTTATTTTCAATTGATTAATTTATTAGCTAGTATGGTACATTAAGGCCATGGTGTTGCCACTGCCTGATGCTGAATCATACCTGTCCAGGGCCTGCCTTGTTCCCAGGGAAAAAAACAAAACAAAACAAAAAAAACCTGAAAAAAAATGCACCAAAAAAAAAAACCCAACAAAAAAACCCAAACCTGCTTTTTAGCAAACCCCACTTAAAAAAAAACATTACTACCTTCTATTTAAAGACTAATTTTTGAGTGAATCATTTTATTTATTTGGTTTACAAATGAAAAGCATTTCATAACTTACATCAGAAGAGGGGGATTGTGGCAAAATACAAAGGAGCAGCCTAAAAATCTGTATGGGTTTATAGTTTCTCAGGAACTGAATACCAACTCCTAAGTGAGCTTGTACTGTGAAGCAAAGGAAAAATGATCAGTTCCACTTTTAAAGCCATGCATTTGCAGCGAGCACACTGCTCTCCTCCTCCTGCAGGGGAGGAATGTTTATCCAACACTTAATGTAGATCTTTCTCTACACTACTGAGTGCTAATTTGTCTTGAGACACACACCCTCATAATCCATCCATTATTAAATAACTATAAATTGGTAACTTTAATTGCTGAGGTCTCTGCATTGCAGTTGTCAGCATATTCAAAGGAAAACAAAAAAAACCCCAAAAACAAAACTACCCGCCCCCCCCCCCCCCCCAAAAAAAAACCCCAAAAGAACCCCAAACAACAATACCTGCCTTCCTCCCCCTGCGCCCCAAGTCACCTCTCCTGGTATCTCCACTTCCTAGACAACGTCAATTTTTCAGGAAAACGAAGCATTGAAGTTGCATACTCAATTAAATCCAAGCAGTTGGACTTCCTTGTCAAAGTGGAAGTTACTTCTGAGTCTACAACTAATTTTGAGAAGTTGCTTGGATTTGGATGAATACTCATGGTGCTGTTTTACAATATCCTGAAGGTAAGGACCTGAGTGTAGCTCGGGGTAAGGGCAGCTGGAAGGCTGGTACGGTTTCTTGATAAAGCCCTGACTTTGTGTCACACCAAATGATTCCAGCTGTTGTGAGAGGCTTCCATGGTCACTGCATTGTTCTTCCATGATTACAATATTCTTGCCTCTCAGCTTTGCAGCCTGAAAAGCATTTCTGCATCATTGAAAGCTGGAGGTCAGACATCCCATGGCCTCCTGCTCCTCTGCTCTTCCAGCTGCAGTCCAGGGTTGGTGGTCACATACAGACAATTGCATTACATTAATCGCACGCTTCTTACTCCAACAGCTAAGGGGTATAACTGAGATATAACATTTTGGTCTTTTTCTGACAACTGTCTAAATCTTGTCTTTCCTCATCTTTATATTTCCCTCCTTTTCTCTGGGAAAGTTATTGGAAGATAAAAATTCTGAGCTCTTTTTCCTCCCATGGAGGTAAGTTGGACAGTTCCTTTAAGGAAAGTGACCATCCCGTGGATGCTGCAAGATCTCAGCTTCCACAAGGAAAAGAAATGTGACAAGCATTAGTTCAGCAGCATTGGCATCAGGCCAACAATAATATGTCCATAGTTCCCAGTGACCTCTCAGTGAGTGCCAAACTAAGATGATTTTGTATGATTCCTTTCTCAGATATCCTTGACAACCAACGCAAAGAAAAGGCAGGGAACGACCTTGTCATTGAAAGGTGAAATAGAGGCTACTTATCTAACATTTGCTTTACAGGGTTGAAAATGGAATACAGCAGGGGCTAGAAGTTATGTATTTGAACATTTCCTCTAACTTTGGAGCTTTACACAACCTTTATTCTGTTTCTGGAGTGTTGGGAAATGCTCTGTGGATATCATGAGTGAACTGTGCTTTTGGTATCAAACATTTATTGCATACCTTCTATGTTTACAAGCATCCAGATCAATGATTTAAGCTATTCCCACGAGATCTGTGTTTCTATCAACTGCTTTCTTCTTTTCTTTCAGAGAAGATACCTGAACCATGGTTTCAAATGGGGGAAGCTTTCTGTTGAAAAATGCACTAAGAAAACTAAAAAGCTATTGTGCAAGGGAAATTCTTCTGACACAAGGAAGGAGTCATGGAGAGCACCATGAGGAAACCTGTAATTTGAGTGTCCCACAAGTTGCAGACGACATTTGTCGGGGAAACAAGGCAAACTAAAGCAAAGCATCTCCAATTATCCTTCCAACAATTGCCAAATGCAGCAGAGAGCAGAGTCTTTAAATAAAGTGTGCAGTCACTTTCTCCAGAATGAACACAAAGCTGCAACACAGAATATCACAACTGTAGATGCCAACAAGCCATGTAATTTTCAAGAAGAGAGAAGATGTACATTGAAATTAAAGCATCCTGCAAGTTCAAGGAGTTTATTATTTCAAAAGGGAGTCTTATTTTCACAAAAATGTGTCCAGTCTTCATCTATATCTAGTAATAGTTATGTCTCTATTTTCAAATAAGAAAATGGAGTGAAATGACATAAGACTTAACTACAGACATGGTCAGTTGTCTTCGATACCAGTGACAACACCTGTATTAGCAAATGCACAAGTGTCCCTCCCTCATTCTTGAAGTTCAGTGGTCTTCTGATACTATATAAATCCTGTTAGCACTCTCCCCAGAACTCATGAAGACATCCCTGCCCATATCCTCTCTGTATCAGCCAGCTCAGCCAGCCGGCAGCTGTGTAATGAAAAGGAAATTAAATTCTCCTGTTAGCAGCCTCCTCCAATTTGGGGAAACGGGCAGGCATCGCATCTGCCTGCAGTACTCTCAGGGCTTCTCATATGTCAAAATACTTTCTTAGAGAGACTGGTTAAATGTGACTCTTAGTCCATGGGTGAAACCATGATTCAGACTGTGTGGCTGGACCTTTAACATATTCTTCTTCACTGCTTTAAAAGTTTCTTGGTATTCAGCTCTCTGTCACTAGCTTTAAAAAGACAGGAAAAGAAAGGATGCATTTGCTGAAGTTCAGCTCCTACAAAAATAATCTATAAGACGAAGTGATTGATAGCAGCATGTTTTTGGACCATACTTGAACACTTCAGAAAAAAACAATCAATCTCTCAATATTAGGATGAGACCTTTAGTATTAAACTTTTAATAATTAATTTAAAATACAACTCAAGAATAATTTGAAGTAACTTGTGACTGGAAAGAAAGCTTAACATTGCTCTTTCATCAAGAAGTGTGTAAGAGAAAAGTAAAATGTGAATCAAGTAAAGTAGAGTGCTTCCTCCTTTTTTTAGGACTTGGATAACAAATTATAAAATTAGAAATATTTAAGCAACTAGGTCTTGTTTGGCTCTCACAGAACAAAATACTACCAGCTGCCAAACTAATTATTTTTTTATCTTTGCATTACATTTATTTAATCTGTCCTTGGTTAAAACATTTTAGTTTAAAGTTGAATCATAACCAAGAGTATATCTGTTAAAATGCAGTGTTGGAATATTTTGCTCAAACACCTTTAAGCTACTATGAATTTATTTCAGATAAAATGAGATCAAGATCTCTAATCATAAAATCTATTGATAATGTAAATTCCATTGATAATGTAATGCTATGATTACACCACTCATGACTTTGGCCTCCACATTAGTAAAATGTGACTTACAAACAAAATGAAGCAAGTCTTAGCTGTGGCTTTGATTGTAGGTGCTGGTCTACCATGTCTGTCCACTGGAATTATATTCTAGATCTGGGGTTTGTCTTTGTCCACAACCAATCAAATCTAATGGCAAATCTGCTTCAAAAGTGGCAGTCACCTATAGGGAAGAAGAAGGAGAGGAAATGATCTTTAGATTTTAACATGCTTCTTTCTTTATAGTTATTATCTTTCAAATAGCTCTCTGCATTTTTAGTTTCCACATAAGATATGACCAACTCACCCTGTAACATTTTTCAAGGTTGAATTTTAAGAAAATAAAATATTTTTCCTGTTAAAATCTTTCTCAACCCGATTTTCCACCCCCTGTAATTATCTTCAAAAATTCTCATTCTGAAGGATTGCACCCTTACACGTATTTCAGCCATTATTAACCACACTGTCGTTATCACTGCTGACATTGTGGCTCTGGGCTGTGCTAAGGGCCTGCATAATCTTGTTTTCAGAGGCTTCTGCTGCCTCTCTGAATGACAGGAGGAAAGGAGAAGCCAGGTAAGATCCAGAATTTCTACGAAGATGAAAGCTCCAGAAAGTGTGCGGTAATCCAACATCTGTTCCTTTGGTCCTGGAGCTGTGGAGCTGTGCTGCTGCTGTGCCATCTGCCAGGGGGAGGAGGGAGGAGGCTGCTCCTGCACCAGCCGCTGTGATTAGGGCTGTCTGTGTGTTTGTGTTTGTTATGCAGTAGGGAAAAACTGATTGCACGCTTTCAGCTTGGGCAATGCCACGTGTGATGTGTCAGAGGAGAATGTGGGTCACTTTACCTGCTCACATCTGGACAAAGCACAGGGAATAAATAAGAAAGCAAAAGGCCACACAGTTATTAACATACAAATAGCATCGATGCTTCATGTGCAATTCACACCAAAGTCACACACCATTCTGATTTTATACTAGCAGGCACCCCAGCATTAATGCAACACTGAGCTTTAAAGGAGTTTTGGTTTGCCCAGCTGCAGTGACACAGACCTCTGCACTCCCAGGAAATGGTGTCAGAGGGAGGTATGAGGTCTTCATGCAGTTTACCAAGCTTTAGCCCAGGAAAATTAGTGATGATTCCTGGACCACTTGATAACTTATCTTTTTATTGGCAAAGAGAATAAATAGTTTTCCTGTATATACTATTAAGGCATTGTCTGTTTCATCCTCACCACTAAACTCTTTCAGCACACTTTGCCTCTGTGTGGAGTAATTGTGCAAAATGATCATGTACAGGGACAAATAGTTTGGATCTCTGTTCCCAAAGCCATGCAATGAAGTGGTACCAGAATGAATTTAGAACATCTTGCATGAAAACACAGATATGTATGTGATGTCATTTGAACATGGGATGTGTTGTTCTTCAGAACTGGGAAGGGTTCCTGCCCCAAAGAAGTGACATCTAGACAAAAAAAATTAATATGCCTGAGTTATGAGCACTTTCACAACGAAGGAACTGACAGCAGTCGATTTCCAAAGTGTCTTTGGCACAAACATTTATGTGTCAGCAGGAAGGATTTATGGCTCTCCCAGAAACCCACACAAATCTATGTTAACCCATACAGATCTATGTTAATTTCTATCTTCTTTTTGAAAGAAGGTATTTTAAATTTGCAGACCTTATTGGATCATCTATATAAATTGTTCCACACCAGAATGAAATTATTCTAAATTTTCTCTAAATCAGATGTTTTCTTACAGTAGGACCCAAAGCTGTCTGTGGGTTAGAGAGGGTTAATGAATGAGATTTGTTTTGAGAAGTATTCTCTGACCAAGGCTGTTGGCCTGGAGACCAAGAAGGCAAGAAGAAGAAGAAAAGCAAGAAGAAACCTGAAGCTGTGAAAAGTCTCTTTAGAAAAGTCTTGGGAAATACAGAGGCGTAGATGGGTTTTACACCAATGAACGTTATGTTGATCTATTGTGGCCAATGAACAAAGTGTAAACTTTGCAGAGTGTATAAAAGACAGCCAGTTGTTGTAATAAACAGATATTAGCCTTCTCAAGTATAGTGTGCCTCCTATGTCACGCCTGCCCCTACAGCAACATTTTCTGGAAGTTTTATCAATTCCAGTGACTGGTACCCAAGTCAGAGATCTGAGCTTCTGCACTTTGAGAACCTGATGTGACAATTGGGCTGTATGCTCTGAAGTCCAGACATGCAATTGCTGCTCATGGAAACATTCAGAGCCTAGAGACAAACTAGATCCAGGACCAGTAAGTTTAGGGGTAGTTGAAAAAGCATCCTACTCGTCTAAGACAGTCAGCATGTTTACTAGGCCGGAGAGAAGGCTATATTGAAATTAGTTCTTGAAGCTGCAATAGTGCAGTGTGATTACCAGTGGATGCTGCAGTTTGTACCGCGAGCAGCTCTTGTGCACAGCAGAGAGTGAATTCACTTCAGCGGGTCCGCAAAGAGCAGCAGCCCGGCTCGTGGTGCGAGAGTGGAAAGCGCCCTGACACCCCTGTAAGTTGATGAGTGTAGGTGGCATCTCCCCGCTGTTTCAGTGCGAGACCAAAGTAGAAAATAAGGCAAGGCTCAACAAGGCAAGGTTTTCACTTTTCCTTCTGTTGCTCTGCCCCGAGCAGCCAGCACCGCCTCCAGCAGCACCCTGCCCTGCGCAGGGCTCGCCGCGAGCGCAGCCCGAGCTCCTCCTGCCCACATCAGGTGAGGGGCTGGGCTCAAACTCCTCCTGCCATTCGCTGCAACGCACCACTCGGGGCGGGGAAAGGGGCGGCAGGAGATGGGAACGCTGTCTCCCTTCTGGGGCTGACAGCCCTGACAATCTGGCCCTATACTTACAGAAACACAAGGCATTCAATTGTATGTCATTTTGATGTTTCTGAATAGCATCTCTCTGGAGATGAAATAGTAATCATCACCAGAGCTACAGATTAGCAACTGATAGAAAAAACAGGCATATCATTAAGCTTGCACGCTTCCTTGTTATCTCACCACTTCTCATTCAATCCATGTCTGCAAACACAAGAAGGGAATCCCTGCACGGCTGCGCTGCTGGGTTTGCATATAATCAGGTGTCGAAGCCTGCCTTGCTTAGACCTTTTGTTCAGCTGCGATCCCTACTGGAATTTTCCTAAGATTTGTGCTTTCACCTCTGGATAATAACATAACAAATATCTCTTTGTCTTTTTAGGTTTGTTCATATAACTTGTATTAATATATTGACAATGTAATAAAAAGATATACTAAGAATCTTCTTGTTTTCCCCAGCTGCAGCAAAAGCTGTGACAATTATTTCTGATGTGAAGCAGGGTCTGAGACTCTGGTGGGTAAATGTGAAAAAATGTAATTTTTGAAATTCAGTTGCAGAAACAAAATAAATATCAGTTAAGCCTTATGAAGATCTACTTCATGTTTAGTAAGGCCCTTGTTATTAGGGCATTTATTAGATGGTATAGTGGTTAAAATTAATATTTTTAAAGATCTTTTGATTGCAGCAATGATGACATTTTTAAAAACTAAACAAAACCTAATTGACTTCTAGTAAGTTTTTCAATATAGCACGATTGTAAAAATAGGATATTTGAATGTTTCAAGCATTTTTATTGAAAAGGTTGATGTTAAATGGGATTTTGAATTTTATTTTGCAAGGGAGGAACATCAGTCTGGGTTCTGAGGATAGTTATATGCTTTAAATCTCTCCTATTATGCTCCTTGCAAAGATCCCAGGTCATTTTTGCTGCCCTAGTATTTTCTCACAAGCAGTGCTCACAAGGAGTACAAAACCCTGTCTCCCTGGTAGGATGTGAGGCTTCAGTTCAGCACAGGATGTCCTTTCTGTCATCTGAAGAAGAATCTCTCTCCCTTTCTCTGTTTCAGTCATAGCCCAGCCTGGTCCAAGTTTTGCCTGAATCTTTCTTTCTCATACCTTTGCTGTGTTTCTCACCCTCACACACAGGTACACCCACTCCATCACACTCAGGGAAGCTGTCTTTCCAAATAGGTCAAATTTCTAAGTATATATACATATGCCTTTAAATTCTGGTGGTGATGTACACCTGTATTTTTGTCTCAAAAATTACTGGGGCTTCTCAGGAGGAGCCTAAATTAGAGATGACTGTTAATCTCATCAATTCCAGCCTACCTCAGTGTGGTACCTGGTATGGAAAACTTCTGTGAAACTGGGTGGAAAAATATCCTTGTCAAAAAATTATAAGGATAAAAGTTGGATGAAAAAAAAAAGAGTGGGCAGCTAGGCTTAATAAATCAAAGGCAATATTGCTGACATGTAAGAGTTCATATTTCCTTTTAATGAGAGAATATGGAATTCTGTTGTTTGGAAATCTGTTGCTGGTTCTGCTGTGGACTTGTGATTGAGGACAGTTTTAACAAGCTCTGAAATTCCTAAATAATATTTACCTGCATCTCAAAAGTACTGTGAAAAATAGTCACCATTATGAAACACTTTCAGATACACAAATGGAGCACTTGTCCATAAGGAGTAGATTTCAATGAAAAATTTGTTTTCACTGATACCAGTGGGAAGTCTGCCATTGAGTTTGTGGGCCTAAAACTAACTCCCTTTATTGCCTTGGTGATTGAGGACAAGAAGAGAATTTGGACAGTAATTGGTGCTCTGTTGTGTGAGACAGGTGAAGAGCTTAAGGGAGTCATCCGCTCCCAGGTTTGTGCTGTGAAGAGGAACTTCTGAAATGCCAACCTTTGTATTTTCCCTCCCAAACACATTTTTTTGTGAGGCAAGGCTATTATTGGAGACAAATTCCATGGAAGTCATCTTGCACAACTGGTATTTGTACAGAAAACATGTTTAAAAAAATTATCAGAGGATGAAGAATGCTGTGTGTATTACCTTGATGGCCTCATGTAATTTTTAAATATCCAGTATTGACGGCCTTGAAAATTCTTTCCTTTGCACTGTTTTAAATATTACTACTTTTTAGTCTCTTACACAGTCATCCACTACTTTTATTTTTAGAAGATTCACTTCAGGAAGAAAGATATTCACCTTAAAAAATACATATAAAGACCCTTATGTGTTGTACAAGCTAAATTCACTTTCCTCATCATGATGGGATAATTCAATGAGAATCAACTCAACAACTTGCCAGTTTGACACTCATATGCCAATCCTTAAATTACAGATCTAGTTCATAATTGCTGATTATTATTAAATGACATACTTCACAGATATGTCTGTAGATTCGACAAAATGAAAAAAAAACCTAAAAAAACCTCAAAACAAGTTTTCAGATAATATGAATATTGTGGAGGCCAAACATTGTTGTTAATGCAGGTGATTTTGAAGTTAGTTGCATATCTCAGCATTCTGAAAAAACTTATTTTTATATTTTCAAAATTTAGAGTTTCTCCAAAGTGTTTGGAAGAAAATAGCAAAGATTAAAATAATCTCAGTCAGTTTTACTTGTTTCTATAAACTTTAACTAGAACCAGACTTGTATTGGTGTGTCTTGTGTTGGTTTCTTTGTTCTTTGGGATTTGTTTGTTTGTTTGTTTTTGGGTTTTGTTAGTTTGATTGTTTTTGCTTTGGTTTGGTTTTTTTGTTGGCTTTTTTAGGAAGCAGTGAATTATTTGAAATTTCAGCTGGAAACTATTTATCTCAATTGTCATTTCGCATGAATTGATTTAAATATTTTCAGCTGGAAAAAGCACCCAATCAAACAAACATAATCTCATAATCCACAAACCTTGTGAATCTGTTTGTTTCTAATTGACAAGAAGCTTGGGGATCCCCAGAGTTTGTGGTGGACTTGGAGGAGAGGCACAGCCTTGCAGGGTGGGCTGAAGGCGGGTGTTTGCAGCTGATGCTGCTCCATGATGTACAGGTAGGGATCTGCTGGTTCAAGATCTGCTTGAAATCCCAGGTGTCCATCAGGGCCTGATGCAACTCCCAAGATATGGTGCAGGCTTCCTCCCTCTTCTGCTGGTGCTGTCCAGTCTCCCAGAAAACACAGATCTTTCCCAAGCAGCACGTGTCTGTTCTGAGAGCCCAAGTTGTACAGCCACTTTCCCAGACCATGGGGGACCCAGAAATTGGGCTCCTGACAGCTTTTTGAGAGAAAGCACCTGCTATTTCTGATTAGTATGTAAGCTCTCAGAGCTGTGCCTTATTTAATTAATTTTGGCAGCTAACAAAAATGACTAAATTTAAAAAAAAGGGGAAATCAACACATAGTTTCTGCAAATCTGTTGACTGATTACCCTGAATAAATGAGTTGCAAAGTGAGTTTCAGCTTCAGGGAGGACATTTTAGGTGTCTTTTGCACTTCATGATTCAAACTGAAACTCAAGTTGTGATGGATGAATTTCTATTTGAAGCAGAGATTAGCATTTTATCTTTTTATTTGATTGTAATCCTTCTGAACACAAGACCAAGTTGCCCAGAGATGTGGTGTTTCCATTCTTGGAATCACTGAAAATGAGACTGGCTGCCAGCTGCCCCAACAGACCCTGCTAGGCAATCTCCATGGGTCCCTTCCAGCCTGAACTAATCCATGATTCTATGAGTGCACTACTTAGCACTGGTTTAGTTGGCAAGGTGGTCAAAAGTTGGACTTGATGATCAGGAAGGACT